>NC_140996.1:155731986-156170490 GCF_052327205.1 Somniosus microcephalus | reverse complement strand
CTCTCGCTCTCTCTCTCCCCCCCACTCGCTCTCTCTCTCCCCCCCACTCGCGCTCTCTCTCCCCCCCACTCGCGCTCTCTCTCCCCCCCACTCGCGCTCTCTCTCCCCCACACTCACGCTCTCTCTCTTCCCCCCCAGTCGCTCTCTCTTCCCCCCCCAGTCGCTTTCTCTTTCCCCCCCAGTCGCTCTCTCTTCCCCCCCAGTCGCTCTCTCTTCCCCCCCAGTCGCTCTCTCTCTTCCCCCCCACTCTCTCTCTTTCTTCCCCCCCCACTCGCGCTCTCTCTCTTCTCCCCCCCACTCGCGCTCTCTCTCTCTTCCCCCCCACTCGCTCTCTCTCTCTCTCCCAACAACATGCCCTCAAAAAAGAATGTTTGTACACTGTATGGATAGATCTGTATTTTTGTGTACAACCATGAATGTTTTTTGATGTTTTGGCAACATAAAATGTACCTTGTCATCATGCCAATAAAGCGATTTGAATTGAATTGAGTGTGTGTGAGGGAGGGGGGTAGTGTTATAGGTGTGTTTAGTTTTTTAAAATGTTCAAAAAAACTGACTAAATAACCTCATTAGCCGTTGACCAATCAGGGGTTTTTTTTTGTTGTTGCGAGAAACAGTGAGGTGAATTGCGAACCTCATCAGCCGTTGACCAATCAGGGGAGTTTTGTTGTTGTTGAGAGAAACATTGAGGTGAATTGCGAACCTCATTAGCCATTGACCAATCAGGGGAGTTTTGTTGTTGCTGAGAGAAACAGTGAGGTGAATTGCGAACCTCATCAGCCGTTGACCAATCAGGGGAGTGTCATAGTCGTGTTTACTTTTAAAATATGTTCAAAAAACGGTCTAAATCCGCTGATTAGCTGTTGACCAATCCTAACGCTCATTAGTGGGCGGGGCCTGGGTTAGATATAGAGTAAATCTGCCTCTGCATTGCCCCATCAAACAGTGCCAGTGCAACCACAGCACTGGTTAGAATACGAGTAAAGCTCTCTACTGTTCTTAAAAACCTAAACTTTAATACCGGGAACTACAGAGATCCCAGGGGACAGGGAAGCGAGCAGGTGAGTGGCGGCGCACGGTGTGTTATTATCTCTTTATGTATAGATTTTACTTCAGTCTTTCCCTGAAAAAATAAATAAACTCTCTCCCCCCCACTCGCTCTCGCTCTCTCTCTCCCCCCCAGTCTCTCTCGCTCTCCCCCCCACTCGCGCTCTCTCTCCCCCCCCACTCGCTCTCTCCCCCCCAGTCTCTCTCGCTCTCCCCCCAGTCTCTCTCGCTCTCCCCCCCACTCGCGCTCTCTCTCCCCCCCCACTTGCGCTCTCTCTCTCCCCCCACTCGCTCTCTCTCTCTCCCCACCACTCGCTCTCGCTCGCTCTCTCCCCCCCACTCGCGCTCTCTCCCCCCCCACTCGCTCTCTCTCTCCCCCCCACTCACGCTCTCTCTCCCCCCCACTCGCTCTCTCTCTCCCCCCACTCGCTCTCTCTCTCCCCACCACTCGCTCTCGCTCTCTCTCTCCCCCCCACTCGCTCTCTCTCCCCCCCCAGTCTCTCTCGCTCTCCCCCCCACTCGCGCTCTCTCTCCCCCCCCCACTCTCTCTCGCTCTCCCCCCCACTCGCGCTCTCTCTCCCCCCCCACTCACGCTCTCTCTCCCCCCCCACTCGCTCTCTCTCTTTCCCCCAACTCGCGCTCTCTCTCTCTCTTCCAACAACAACATGCCCTCGAAAAAGCCTCGGCACCGCCGGGCACTCCAGCTAGTATTGTTATATATTACATTGTTATTTTCGAATTGTACTGTAAACAAAGTACAATGTACCTAAATCAACATCGGTTAAGTAGGAAGGTGCACCTGTTGTCATCGCAGTGGAAATCTAGGTCTTGCAATTCATAGACTACATAGAATTTTACAGCAGAGAAACAGACCATTTGGCCCAACTGGTCCATGTCGGTGTTTATGCTCCATACCAGCCTCCTCCCAGATTTGCTGCCATGATGCATTCATCCTTAGAAATCCTACCCTCCCTGAGCTCCTCAAGGAAGAAAATTATGCAAATTGTAGGCTTTTGGGTGACAAGATGTACCCCTTGCTGTCATAATCACCCCTGTGAGAGCTGCAAACAGCAGCAAAGGAGCATTACAATGAGGCACATGCCGATACACTTTTGCTGCCTTGGTAGGTCAGGAAGGGCTCTGCAGTGTGCTCCAGATTGTGGGGTAAAGGTTTTTCGGGTCCAGGCTCAGTGCTGCACAATTAGCACACGCCCGAAGCAAGAGGCCCGAGGATCAATAAGATTTGATCCTCGAGCCTCATCTACATCCTCGAGTGAGCTGCCAGCGCTAGTTGTGACGCCTCAGGCAGCTCGCCCAACGGGAGAATCCAGGAAAGTCCCAGGAGGGGTTTGGCGGGCTAAGGGGGCAATCACAACTACAGCTCCTCCTGGCTCCATGGGAAGGGTTTAAAAAAATTTCAGGCCTGCTCATCAATTTCTCCAAGGGGTCCTCAACATGCCTTATGCCCCTACTTGACATATTCAGAGTGCCTAACACCTAGAAAATGGCCCTGCAAATTTACAAGTGGGACCAACACCTGTGCAGATAGGCACCGGCTTTCCTGTCGCTAAATTGGTGTGATTTGCAACCAATGTACAGCTGAAAAACAGGTGCAACGCATACCAATTTCCACACTTGTGTCCTGCATAGTTGTGCTCTGCTGTGCCCTGCACAACTTTGTAATCCAAGGAAGCCGAGATATGGAAAGCATAAGAACAAAAAAATTAGGAGCAGGAGTAGGCCATACGGCTCTTCGAGCCGGCTCCGCCATTCAATAAGACCATGGCTGATCTTCGGCCTCAACTCCACTTTTCTGCCCTAACCCCATATCCCTTGATTCCCTTAATGCACAAAAATCTATTGATCTCTGTCTTCAATATACTCAATGGCTCAGAATCCACAGCCCTTTGGGGTAGAGAATTCCAAAGATTCACAACCCTGTGAGTGATGAAATTCCTCCTCATCTCAGTCTTAAATGGCCGACCCCTTATCCTGAGACTATGCCCCCTTGTTCTAGACTCTCCAGCCAGGGAAAACAACCTCTCAGCCTCTACCCTGTCAATCCCTCTCAGAACCTTATATATTTCAATGAGATCACCTCTCATTCTTCTAAACTCCAGAGAGTATAGACCCATTCTACTCAATCTCTCCTCATAGGACAACTCTCTCATTCCAGGGATCAATCTAGTGAATCTTCATTGCGCCACCTCTAAGGCCTGTATGTCCTTTCTCAGATAAGGAGACCAAAATTGTGCACAGTACTCCAGGTATGATCTCACCAAGGCCCTGTACAATTGTAGTAAGACTTCCTTACTCTTGTACTCCAACCCCCTTACAATAAAGGCCAACATGCCATTTGTCTTCCTAATTGCTTGCTGTACCTGCATGTTAACTTTCTGTGTTTCCTGTACAAGGACACCTAAATCTCTCTTGAACACTAACATTTAATAGTTTTGCACCATTTGAAAAATATTCTGTTTTTCTATTCTTCCTACCAAACTGAATAACCTCACATTTCCTCACATTATACTCCATCTGCTGCTTTATTGCCCATTCACTTAACCTGTCTATATCCCTTTGCAGGCTCTTTGTGTCCTCCTCACAGCTTACTTGCCCACCTAGCTTTGTATCATCAGCAAACTTGGATACATTGTACTCAGTCCCTTCATCTAAGTCATTAATATAGATTGTGAATAGCTGAGGCCCAAGCACTGATCCTTGCAGCACCCCACTAGTTACAGCCTACCCTTTATCCCTACCCTCTGTTTTCTGTCCATTAACCAATCCTCTATCTAAATTACCCGACCCCAAGAGCCCTTATCTTGCATAACAACCTTTTATGTGGCACCTTATTGAATGCCTTTTGGAAATCCAAGTATACTGGTTCCCCTTTATCTACCCTGCTAGTTACATCCTCAAAAAACTCTTAATAAATTTGTTAAACACAATTTTCCTTTCATAAAATCATGTTGAGTCTGCCTAATCATATTGTGATTTTCTAAGTGCCCTGTTACCACTTCCTTAAGAATGGATTCCAGCATTTTCCAGATGACTGATGTCAGGCTAAGTGGCCTGTAGTTCCCTGTTTTCTATCTCCCTCCTTTCTTGAATAGCGGGGTTACATTTATTACCTTCCAATGCACTGGAACCATTCTAGAATTTAGGGAATTTTGGAAGATCACAACCAATGTATCCACTATCTCTGCAGCCACCTCTTTTAGAATCCTAGGATGTAGGCCAGCAGGTCCAGGGAATTTGTCGGCTTTCAGACCTATTAGTTTCTCAAGTATCTTTTCTCTACTGCTCTTAATTACTTTAAGTTCCTCACTCTTATTAGCCTCTTGGTTCCCCACTATTTTTGGTAAGCTTTTTGTGTCTTCTACTCTGAAGACAGATATAAAATATTTGTTTAAAGTCTCCCATTTCCTTATTCTCCATTATAATTTCACCTGTCTCAGCCTCTTTTGCTCCTCTCTTCTTTTACATACTAGAAGTTCTTACAATCTGTTTTTATATTTCTTGCTAGTTTACTCTCATTCTATTTTCTCCCCTTTATCAATTTTTTGGTCATCCTTTGCTGGTTTCTAAAGCTCTCCCAATCCTCAGACTTACTACTATTCTTCGCAACATTATAAGCCTCTTCTTTTAATCTAATACTATCCTTAACTTCTTTAGTTAGCCACGGAGGGATAATTTTTCCCGTGGAGTTTTTATTTCTCAATGAAATGTATATTCATTGAGAATTTTGGGATATTTCTTTAAATATTTGCCACTGCTTATCTACTGTCTTGCCTGGAGATACCAGGGATGGTGGCCCTAGCTGCTTTTGAGGCAGAATAACATGGAGGAGAGCATCAGGATGACAATGACCCTGAGAACTGCTCAGTGAAAGCTGCAAGGAGTATCAGAATACAACTGATCACTGAAGTCTTTTCTTCTGCTTAATACAATTTAGCTTTGCCATTAGTGCCCTACCTCCTTCTCCTCCCCACCATCTTCTAATATAGGCACATTCCTTCAAACCCATTCTAAAACATGATAACACAGCCCTACATGAGCATGCCAATAAGCATCACCTAAATGAATAAGTCAGTATGAATGAGTGCACCCTTTCCTGTAAGACTCCAATCATCATGAATAACAGACCATAAGAAAAGTGCATTTTCTGCTTTAACACAACAAACTCCAAAGTGAACACAAGCCAGCCTACTATTTCCTGACACTATGCTTCTCCTAGTGGCTAAATGTGCCTTTTTCATCCATTCTCGTGCTTCTCCTAGGTGCAACCTGAGGGCCAAGTATCATGAGAGTTGTTTGATGCATGTTCTACTTAAGTGTCATGGGACTGAGGTGGCCATCCTTTCATATTAGCTTGTTCCTGGGAAAGAGCAGTTCCTGCCTGTATCTCTGCTGCTTGTGCCTAGGCACCCCAGTTTGTCACTTGCATGGTGTACTGAGGGGGAAGACCGAATGTCAGACATCTGCTACACTATTCCAATGGGGCTTGGATTTGGATCCAACTGATCAATGGGATAGCTGGTCTAATAGCAGTTATCAGATCCTGAATGCTCTGATAGACAGCAGCCTGCATCCTGGTAGCCAGGGACAGAAAGTTGGTGCTGTCACCAGAGTTGCAGCGTGTGCTCCCGTGGAGGAGGAAGCACTAACTGGTCCCAGGCTGTTTCTTAGGCAGGGGATGCTGTCGCAGATGTTTAAATGTTTCCTGTAATGGTGAAAAGGCTTCCCTGATATTCCCGCAGCAGATAGAGTCAATTGTCAATTGCCGTACATCCTTGGAGGCTGACCTCGGAGTCTTCACGTAGATATGATGTTTCATCCTTTTTAAGTGAGTACCCATGAGATCTGGATCCCACAACTCTGAAGCCATGGGCAGCCTTCTGTTCAGTCTTCGCTAGGAAATGGAATGTCGTCACCCACTCTCCACTCCCCTGGCTCTCTCATGGTCTGTGAATCACCAGGGTGTCACATCCTCACTGGCACGATCTAATTCCCCCCGGGTTAAAGTGGAGGAAGGCATTGTAAAGTTCTTCATGCAAGCAATAAAGTCCTTCTTGATCCCATGCCTTTCTCTCTGATAACCATTTAGCAATGACCTCCAACATTGTATCTGGGAAGGACAGTTACAAATTTGAGCCATCAAATAAGAGGGATGACAGGAGGTCTTCCTGGGGAAATAAAATGCAACACACCGAATTGCCAGAAATTTGAATGTTTACTACCATCTTATCCCTTCATTATGATGCTACTGATACTTCTTATTACCATGGTGACCCTTTGTGCCTAAAACTCTTTTTACTCATGACCCTAACCTTTTACCTCGCCGTGATACTATCTCAGTGGTAGGAGATTGTGAGTTTTGTGGCTAGGAACATACCGATGGCACCCTAGAGGACTAAGGTGGCATTCATCTTTAGGTGCCAAACAGCCTTTATCTTCTTGCCCTTATCTCTGCCAGCATTACCTCCACCACTTCTTCTGAGAATCTTGGGGCATTGGTCAGTGTAGAGCTTGACTTGCCCAGGTGGTTCTCTTCCTTCAGCCATTGCTTTTGAGACTTCAGGTGCAGTTCCACATTTCAGCTGCAGCAGCCTTTTAACTACTGTACCCTGTCCTGATTTCCCTCACTCCCAGTGGCAAAGTTTCAGTCAGGAGCAGGATTCTTGCTTAAATACCGCATTGCATATAAAATTAGGTCTCCTCCAAGGAAAAGCACTCAACTTTCAGTGGAGTCACCCTGGTAGTGATATCTTGGAACAAGTAATTAAAGAGGCATCAAGTGAAACACAAGCGAAGAGGAAAAATGGAGGGGACAGGAAAGGAATATGAAAGATTCAAGCAGGCTGTCATCGCACACGTGTCCCCACAGCATAGGCAAGCAACTGGTGTACTACTGGGACAGCTTTTAGATGTGAGTTGTTGCAACATTACAAGATAATGGGTTCTATCTTGGTGTTTGCCATGAGTAGCATGCGGCAGTTGTCTGAGACTGTGCAGCATAACGCTTTGGACGGCTGCAGTACTGTATCAAGGTTTTGCTGAAATTCGGTTCGGGTTAAGTGATTTCTATACGGTCATCTGTAGTTTTGGTGGGGAATTTTTCTTTCCACTCTGCCTGTATAGCCATCAGGATTTCCATGTCTTCTTCCTTGCCCTTTTTATGTGTGTCTGCTGCTTCATTGACTTCACCATCCTCCAGGTGGATACATATCCCTATGTGCAAAGCATAATTATGCATCATGCAGATGGTAATAAGCTTGGCTACCTTTGCTGTGGCATAGAGCAGCACCTCACCAGAGTGGTCTAAACAGTTGAGTTGTTCCTTTAGCATCTCAATGGTGTGTTCCACTGCACCTCAGATGGTTGCATGGCCTTGATTATGTTTATTCTCTGCTGTAATGCGCGGGTTCTGAATTATAAGTCATGGAAAAAATAGGTAACCCGTGTAGCCATTTGTACATCCAGTCAGTGCCTTCAAACAATGCAGGGTGCATGAAATGCTTCAGGGTGAAGGTATCCTGGGTACTTCTGGGGTATGTGCATTAACATGCAGGATAACCTTTTTGTGATCTGACATTACTTGCAGAGAGAGTGGAAGCCCACCTTATTGATGAAGGCATTTGGATTGTGGTGAAGAGCCTTGATGACCACATAAGTGCCATCTATGATGTCTTGAGCTCTTTGAAAGGTTGTCAGTTGATGGACATTCTGGGCCCTTTCTGCCTGTTATTTCCTTTATGGTGGTAAAGAGTTGAATTGTTTTCCTCTGACAAACATGGCATCATGGACTTGCTTGATGCACGAGTGAACAGCAGACTGGTGATGTGACCACTGTAGTCACCTTGAAAAATTCTGTGGTGTAGAAGGACAAGGCCATTGTGACTTTGCAACAACAGGAAGAACATTGACAGGATGGCTATACATTGCTTCCACAACTTATGAGACTAATTCAGAACATCAGAAGCTATTTGCCACTTTAACTACAGCTGTTGTACAGCCAAAATTAAATTAGGCACAAGGTGAGAACCAGTGAGAAGAAACTAAAGTATGCCCAGTTGTTAATGCAGAGCCATGAAAATACTGCTGTGAAAAGAATTATTATTCCAACGTCTAGGCAAATTGGCAAACACCCAGCTTTAAGAAGGCCTCACCTTTTCCTGACTCAGCATGCCCAGTTATATAGGTGAGGTCATGACCTTGAGTGGAGCTTGCTTGATTTTGCAAAATCCAGCACCTAATTTACATGTCATTAGGCTGCCCATAATGGCTGAAGTGCAGACCCCAAAAAGTCTCCAATCAGCCCTCACAATATTTGACGTTCTCGGATTCAGATGCACAATGTCCTGGGCCTGAATATACAACTTGCACTGGCTTGTATGAGTGGTGGCCCGAAGCATTGCACAATCAGGGCTATTGGGTGAATGGTGCACAAATAGCAGAGTGCTGCCTTTGCATGAGTTTGAGTCATTTAAATAGACTGAATATGCTCCCTGCACACATTGCCCAGGAAAGCACTTGATAGGTGGATGATGCCACATAGGGAGTTCCATCATACTTCAAATCATATGAGAAGTGGAAGGTCACTTTAAATGTGCTTTACTACAGGTGTACTCTAGGATGGAGCTAGAATCCACATTCCTTGTGACTGGCAGGAAATTGTCATTAGGGAGGAACTTTTCACAGAAACACTGAAATTTTAATTGGCAGATACACTTTGATTGTAAAGCATGTAGCAGCTACTTAACATAAATTGCTTGCTTTGCACAAAAGTCTATAGGGCCAGAAATCCGTGACCAGATACACCAGTTACTGGTGTGCTGCAGAATCTATGATGACACATTAAGGGTGGAACCATGCCCATCCCAAATTTGGCCATCATCATGGGGGCGGAGCCGAGGGCAGGGACTCTCTCTATGTTAGGAGTTTCCATGCTCTGGGCCTTCAGTGAGAATTGATGTATGGTTCATGGAGGTATGCCTTGTCAGACCAGCCATAATTTGATGTCAACAGACAGCCGTGGGTCCCACCTGAGGGTTCAAGACAGGATTGAGGCCTGAGACCCAAAAAGGAACAAGAATTTTATTTCAATAAGACCCTTTTTCAAGGGATAATACTGGGCATCATCATCTTGTTTCCAAGGGGTACCCAACATCCCGCTGGCCCAGTCACCATTGCCAGATTTTCAGGCCTTGGGCCAATGGCAAATGGCTCAGATGCACCCTGAGCAGCACACCATTGACATAAGAACATAGGAACAGGAACAGGCCATTCAGCCCCTCGAGCCTGTTCCACCATTCAATTCAATTATGGCCGCTCTATACGTTACGATGATAAAGGGATCTTCTGCTGACCATGCAAACTTTGGCAGGGTCAGCGGTAGAGTCATGGATGTGTACATGCCGGCATTAATGCTAGTATATGCCTCTCCCTGTGGATTTTTGGGACCAATCAGTCCAAGTGAAGAGCTTGGTAACATTTGCAAATAGATTTGTGTCCAGCATCTTGCTGAGGTTCAAGAAAGCATCACTTTAAACTGTGGAAGACAACTTTTGATTTCCTGTATCCCAGATTGAACTTCAAAGGTTACAAGATGTTTATCTCAAGCAGTGTACTTTCAACCATCACAGAAGCCAGTCTTAAGCCAATTCAATTCACTCCACATGATATCAAGAAATGGCTGAGCGCACTGGATACAGCAAAGGCTATGGGCCCCGACAACATCCCGGCTATTGTGCTGAAGACTTGTGCTACAGAACTAGCCGCGCCTCTAGCCAAGGTGTTCAGGTACAGCTACAACACTGGCATCTATCTGACAATGTGGAAAACTGCCCAGGTATGTCCTGTCCACAAAAAACAGGACAAATCCAATTCGGCCAATTACCATCCCATCAGTCTACTCTCAATCAGCAGCAAAGTGATGGAAAGTGTCATCAACAGTGCTATCAAGTGACACTTACTCACCAATAACCTGCTCACTGATACCCAGTTTGGGTTCCGCCAAGACCACTCGGCTCCTGACCTCATTATAGCCTTGGTCCAAACATAGATAAAAGGAGCTGAATTCCAGAGGTGAGGTGAGAGTGACTGCCCTTGACATCATAGCAGCATTTGACCTAGTGTGGCATCAAGGAGCCCTAGTAAAACTGAAATCAATGGGAATCAGGAGGAAATCTCTCCACGAGCTGGGTGTTTGCCAATTTGCCTAGACGTTGGGGTAATAATTCTTTTTGCAACAGTATTTTCATGGCTCTGCATTGGCAGTAGCAAATAACCAGATATTATTATATGCATATAAATTAGCACTTCAGTTTGTAGGGAGCAAGGGCTCTCTTACAGGAGTGACCTTTATGTTGATCACAAGAGAAATATTGCTGAAGCCCTAAAAACATAACAGGCAGGATATCTGTCCTGGGTCCTTAAAAGATAGCCGAGAAACTTAAAAGGTTTGCAGCCACCTTGCACCGGGGTCAAAACTTTTTTTAGAAATACGCTCTGCTGATTTGTTCCTGAAAATTACAATTAGGGTTCTACAACCAGCATGGGACTCTGATTAGGCGGGCAGGCTACTCGCCCTTTTACAGGCCCGCCTGAACATTGTATCAGGTGGGGTGTAGTGTCCGTGTGTAGATAAAGACACTGAAGACAGGAGTTGGTTCATAGGTATTTACTAAGCAAGTCTGGGGGGGGTTTCTAAAGGATATACACAATACACAGGCTTATATAGCCCAAGTGGCAATTACCGGCATTACGCACACCTGGGGCTCTTAAAGGCACATACACCATAATTGCTCTTAAAGGCACATACACCACAATTCCTCCCCTTCTAGCTAACTAGTACATCATATTTTAAGTAATTATTAATTACATGTTATATGCAAAATAATATACATTGCTGTATTAATTAATTATAAGTTAGTCTCTCAGGAGGCTTCCTGACTCGGTCCGGATAACGCCTCGGGGGTGTAGTAGTTTCTGGTGGTGTAGTAGGTTCTTCTGGCAAGGCTGATTCGGCTTGAAGGCCAGTGTCGGGTTCATCGGGCTCCAGTATCACCGGATCGGAGGTAGATATGGGTATCTCTACTTCATCGTTAGATGTATAGAGTGGTGGTGTAGGTTGTCCCTTTTCAGATGACTTGATGATTTGGTCAGCATGGCGCCTTATTATGCTGTCTCCGATGTCCACGGTATACATCAGTGGTCCTAATCGTGTGCAGATAGTTCCAGGCTGCCATTTCTCGGTACGGCAGTCCCGGGCCAAAACCGGTCGGCATATCTGGAAGGCCCTAGTTGGCCTTTCATTCATGCCCTGAAACTGCCGGTTCTCCACGTCCCTTCGGATGTTGGGCTTGACCAAATCCAGCCAGCATCTTAGGTTTCTATTGTAGAACATCATGGCGGGAGTTTGGTTAGTAACCATATGCGTTGCATTCCTATATGCAAATAAGAAGTTATCCACCTTGTGCTGAAGTTTTATGTCTTCATTACCCATGGCCTTGATGGCCTTCTTGAAGGTCTAGACAAACCTTTCAGCCAATCCATTGGTGGCGGGATGGTATGGGGCGGACGTGTAGTGCTTTACCCCATTGTTCTTTAAGAACTTTCTGAATTCTTCGGACATAAATTGCGGTCCATTATCAGAACATATCTGCTCCGGCAGCCCATTCCTGGCAAATATGGTCCTTAATACTGTGATGGTTTTTTCCGTGGTGGTGGAGGACATCTTTATTACCTCCGGCCACTTGGAGTGTGCATCAACTGCGATTAAGAACATTGAGTCCATAAATGGACCAGCAAAGTCGATGTGCACCCTTTGCCAGGGAGATGAGGGCCACTCCCATGGATGTAGAGGGGCCTGTGGCGGAGCATTTTGGACCTTCTGGCATCCTAGGCAGCTCTTGGTCATGTCTTCGATGTCTCCATCGATACCTGGCCACCATACAAACGCCCTAGCTAGGTTCTTCATTTTCACTCCACCCAGATGCCCCTCGTGAAGCTCCTTTAGCACTTTATCCTGGAGTTTGGGTGGAATCACCACTCTGGATCCACACATCAAGGTTCCTCGGCACACTGACAGCTGTTCTCTTCTTTGCGAGAATGCTGGCAACAGTGGTTCGCCATGTGCTGGCCATCCCTTCACTGTTCAATCGTAGACCCGTGAGAGAGTAGGGTCATTTCTTGTCTCCCTTTCAATGGCAGAATTTGTCACCGGTAGACATTCCACTATGGTAGAGTGGAATATCTCTACTGGGTCTACTGTAGGTACCTCTTCTATCGTTGGCAACGGTAGGCGTGATAAACCGTCAGCATTCCCATGCTGTTTTGACCCTTTGTATTCAATGTTGTATTGGTGTGCCCCTAGAAAAAGGGACCACCTCTGTAGTCTTTGTGCCGTCATAATGGGGACACCTTTTTTAGGGTTGAATATGGAGATGAGGGGTTGATGGTCAGTCAGCAAGGTAAATTTTTGTCCGTGTAGGTAATGGTTGAATTTCTTCACTCCCCATACCAGGCTGAGTGCTTCCCTGTCTATCTGGGCATAGTTACGCTCAGCTGAGTTCAATGAGCGTGACGCAAAAGCTATCGGCCGTTCCGAGCCATCAGGGAATCAATCACAGAATCACAGAATCCCCACAGTGCAGATAGAGGCCATTTCAGCCCATCGAGCCTGCACCGACACATATCCCACCCGATCACCGTAACCCCTACACCAACACATATCCCACCCTATCCCTGTAACCCCCCTAACACTAAGGGACAATACCGCTCCTATGCCGTAAGGGGATGCATCGCACGCCAGTCTGATTGGTAGTGATGGGTTGTAATGAGCCAAAATTTTCTCGGATGTGATTAAGTCTTTACATTTATGGAAGGCACGTTTACAGTCTTCGTTCCATTTCCAAATCACTCCTGTCTGTAGAAGATCATTAAGAGGGTGTAGAATAGTTGATAAGTTCGGTAAAAATTTATGATAGTAATTTATTAACCCCAGGAATGACCTTAATTGTGAAACATTTTCAGGTGCTGGGGCTTTTATAACTGCTTCAATTTTTTCAGGTGACTTATGCAACCCTTCTTTATTAATTATGTGGCCACAATATGATATCTGATTTTGGAAAAATTCGCACTTGGGGCGATTTGCTCGTAGGCCCCGTTCTTTCAGCCTAGTGAGCACCTGCTCCAAATTGGCAAGGTGCTCGTTGTCGTTTTCTCCTGTTATAAGGATGTCGTCTAGGTAGCATTGAGTCCCCGGAATCCCTTGCAGGACTTGCTCCATAGCTCTTTGCCAGATAGCTGGAGCTGATGCTATTCCAAAAACCAGTCGATTGTACTGGTACAGGCCTTTGTGTGTGTTTATTGTGAGATACTTTTTAGAGGTCTCCTCAACCTCCATCTGTAGATATGCCTGTGCCAAGTCAATTTTTGTGAAACGTTTCCCTCCGGATAGTGAGGCGAAAATATCTTCTATCCTCGGAAGAGGTACTGTACCGTGTGAAGGATCGGGTTTACAGTCACCTTAAAGTCCCCACAGATGCGAATTTTTTTCTGTTCCTCAGAGTTATTTTTCAATGTTTTTTTCATGACTGGAACGATGGGTGTTGCCCATTCACTCCAATCTATTTTGGATAATACGCCTGCCTTTTCCAAATTCTTCAGCTCTGCCTCGACTGCCGGACGTATTGCGTATGGCACCGGTCTTGCCTTAAAAAATTTTGGAATTGCTGTATCTTCCACTTTTATTGAGGCGGTGATGCCTTTCAAGGTTCCTAGTTTCTCTTGAAACACTTCTTTGGCGTTGGCCAAGATGTCTTTTAATCGTTCAGGTATGATGTCATCATTGTTTTTTTCCTTACTGGTCACCGTCAGTGCCTGAATGGAGTGCCAGTCTAAACGTATCTTCCTTATCCATTCACGTCCCAACAACGGTGGACCACCATCTTGTAGAATGTATAAATACAACTTTTGTATTTCTTTGCTGTTGTATACCACAGGCACCCTTATTTTTCCTTTGGGGTAGACTTTCTGCCCCGTATATGTTTTTAAGATAATGGATGTGTCTTTTAGAGGTATATGCGAAAATAGCCTCTCGTAATCTCGTCGATTTATTACGGTTAGAGCCGATCCCGTATCTAGCTCCATTTTAACTGGGGACCCTGCTATTGTGAGGGTAACCCAAATGGTTTGGTAATCCTCTTTGGCAAGTACATTATGTAATTTGAGACAGCTTAGTCTCTTGTTTCCGGAGTCGCTATCGCTATTCTGGTCTTCGGAGCTATTGTTCGTCATCATTTGTACCTTCCTGTACTTTTCTTTATTGATTTTTTGTTTTCTGTCAGTGGATTTATTTTGTCCAGATTGGCATACCCGTGCAATGTGTCCAATCTTACCACATTGCCTGCATGCTTTGCCTTTGAACCAGCAGTCCCTCTGGTTATGGGTGGATCTGCCGCAGCGATAACATCTTCCGAACTCCTGTGTCATTTTATGGGTGCCGAAGTCCTGTGTCTCTTGTTGTATCTCTGCAGCTCCTTTTGCTGCTGCTTCGTATGATACAGCCATACTGAAAGCTTTGTCCAATGTTAAATCTTTTTCAGAAAGCAGTCTTTTTTGTGTTCCTTCACTTAAGAGACCACAAATTTGTCTCGAAGATAATCCGACAGTCCTGCTCCGAATTGGCAGTACTTTGATAGCTTTCTTAATTCGTTTAGGTAATCAGCGTTACTTTCATTCTTGTGTTGATTTCTCTTGAACTTGAATCGTTCCGCTATCAGCAGCGGTGTTGGGTTTAAATGCTCCTGCAGGGTATCAACAATTTCTTAAAGTCTTGCCCTTTGGTTTGGCTGGAGTGATTAAATTTCGTAACAGCCCGTATGTCTTCGCGCCCATTAAGTTCAGAAGTACTGAAGCTTTTTTTTCATCTGTTATTCCATTTGCAGTGCAATAAACCTCTACTCTTTCCACGTATGTGGTCCAATCTTCTATTTCGCCATCAAAAGCCTCAATATTACCAGATTTAGGCATTTCAGAAAAGATATGGCGCTTCCCGCGCCTTTTTTTTCTTCTCTGTAGCAACGATATGGCGCTTCCCGCGCTTTCCCGCCGCTGCTACTGATAACAACGCTGTTTTACTGTGGTTTCCGTTTATTCACTGTTGGAGACTCGTTCCCGACGGAGGTCTAAACGCTGACCTGCTTGCCGCGCCGGCCGTCTCTCGAGTGCACCCTCCCAGTCCGTTATTGCTTGCGTCCGATTTCGCTGCCTGTCTCAGCTGTAGAGCCCGCCGCTGGAGCTCCAGCCTGACGCCCAGGAAGGATTAGCGCAGTACCTGTCACCAGCTTGGCCAGCTGGTGAAACCACAGTTTCTCTTACTTCCTTGAGTCTTCTGGACGCTGGAGGAATCGATGTCCTTGAGGTGCTGCCGAATTTCAGGTAAGTCCGTTTCCACTTCGTCGCCACTGTAGTGTCCGTGTGTAGATAAAGACACTGAAGACAGGAGTTGGTTCATCGGTATTTACTAAGCAAGTCTGGGGGGGGTTTCTAAAGGATATACACAATACACAGGCTTATATAGCCCAAGTGGCAATTACCGGCATTACGCACACCTGGGGCTCTTAAAGGCACATACACCATAATTGCTCTTAAAGGCACATACACCACATGGGGCTTGGGTGTCAATAGGGCGGCCGAGATGTCCCCCCAATTTTCAACTGTTGCCGACTGTTTTTCAGTTAAGAAATGGATGGTTGGCAGTTGAAAATCGCCTCCCCCAAATTAACATCCATGATGGATTGAAGAATGGATACATGTCTGTCACTGTATGTGCTTCTTCAACTTACAATTTGTGAAGACTAATCTCTGCTTGCACGACAAGATGGCACATTGGGGCCAATTCTCCAAGTAAGCACCATTGGCAGGGAGCTTTACCCTCCAGCAGCACATATTGGGAAATGCTGGGCTGCTGTTTGCGATTTTCTGATGTACACTGTCAGTAGGAGAGGCTTCCTGTTGGCAGCAAGTACTCAGAAAACCTTCCCCATAATAGAAGGGAACAGACCTAAACTGGAGAAGGGCTGATAAATCACAAGCCCTTGAGGAGGTAAATCTGTATAACCTTGTATATAAGAGCATGGAGGTAAGGGAAGGCAAAACAGAAGCACTCCCCCAAACTCAGGACTAGTACTATCCTGCGTCCTTGCCTTGTCCCCTTTCCACTCACAGCTGCATTGGCATGCCCATAACCACACAAACATTAGAAGCAGTAATTTGCAAAGCATTTCCGTTTGAAGGCATCTCTTGCAGCCAACATTCTGAAATGTATTTATTTTATACCATTTATGACCTAGAAAAGCAGCATTACCAGTAGCCAGGAACAAGAGAGCACCACACAATACCCTGTGTCCCTCTCATCAACATTTGCAAGTATCAGCACAGTTACACATATCTTGAAAGATGCAGTTAGTGAGCTTCAGAAGGTAGCACCGAATGAGTTACAATGTACGGGCAAGGTGATGCAAGTGGCATTGGTCGAGGAGGAGCAAGACTTTGTTGGCTGGATCGGCACATGGTTGTCATCAATGACACCCTGTAACTTCTCAACTGCAGCAGCATGATGAAATTGGGCAGCTGAGTCATGCTCCTGTTGCTTTTCAGTAAAAGAGATGAAAGTATTGGCCATGCTGAGAATGCATGTCACTTGTTTGATGCATATCTAGCCAGTAATTAGCCAATACAGCGCTGCTGGCCTATAATGAGCCACAGGAAGAAAAGCTGAGAATGATGATGACCTTGCCTGCTATCGAGTGCTGTGCCTATGTTGGAGGTAGGTTGCAGGTGCCCTTGCAGTAGATGGAAAAGCTCTGCAACTAGTTCCTGCTGACCTGGAGTGTGCCAAAGTAGTGATCCACTTGATAGTAGGTGTGCCAAGACCTGCAGATATAGTTGGTGGTATATTGGCCGGTGTGGCCAGTGCAGTTCCTCCTGAACTCCCTCAAATACCTTCTTTCATTTTGTTCCACTCCAACCATGGAATAATGTTTTTGGGTGGCATCCAAACCAAACCCCATCATTAACATATACTACTTTCACCCAGCCAGTGGCTCCCTTAGTTCAATGAAAGTTGAATAAGGTATATCTTCTTTTCTCATTCCTTACTCTTCACTTACAGTTTGCTTTCCAGTGAGTTAATGGGAAACACCAATCTATTTTTGAGACATTTAAAAACCTACTGTAATGAGTAAATAAAATTTGTCCCCATAAATATGTTTATAAAATCTTCATAAATATTGAAACAAAATAAAAACAAAGTATTAAAAAAGGTACTGCTGACATAGCAAATACAAAGTTTGTTCTCCTTTAAGAGCTCCAACACACTTTTGGGCAGCCAATTGGCCGAGCACGCCGGCCGGCCAGTCATTCCGGTGGCGAAAAGGCCGCCATGAATTTGAGGCCCTGGCTTCATTTTGAATTTGGTCGAAGAGTTGCAGGCACCACAAGGCTTCCTGATGCAGCTCGCCACACTTCGGCTTCAGGAGTGTCGGACGGCTGGGATGCTGGCAGAGGTCCGTGGGACGGTGTTCGGGGCAGGGATGTGATGTAATGCAGAAGCGGAGTGTTCACGTCGCAAGCTCCGCCCATATGCCCCGAAAATTTACATCTGGGTCCTAACTACATCATTAGGACCCCTATTCCCATGGGAAAGAGGCCTGAAGCTTGTTTCAGGTGCTTCCTCCGCCCAGCAGTAGCCCTGTGTGAAAGTTACAGAGGGCTGATCATCAGGGTTAATGGGGGAGGTAAGTCTACTGACCCCATTTTTGGGTACTTACTGACCCAATTATGCCAATTTTCTCAAGTTAAAATCAGCCCCATAATGCTCCACTTGCACCCATTCAAAATGGGTCTTTCAAGGTAAGAAACACAATCCCAGCACAAAAGCCAGAACATTGTGCTAGCACACAAAATGTAGCTGGCTGGAAAATCATGGGCAGAAGGAAATGGGTGCAAAACATGCCTAAGGCTTGCTCGCCCAATTTTCCAATCTGAGTGCACCCATTTCGCACCTGCGCAATTGGCATATCTGAACACAAAATCTACCTTATTATGTTATTCAGAAAATGTTGGAAATGCACCACAGACCAGTCAATATCTGTAAGAGAAAGACAGGTTAACATTTTGGGTGAAGCCATCATCAGACCTGATAAAGAGTTAAAACAGGAAACATTAACTATTCTTACAGATTCTGACTGACTTGCTGTGTATTCATGTTCCTTTCCTTTTATTTCTATGGGCTAGAAATTCATGTGGTTTGCGCAACAAGATGGCACTAAAATGCCATTGACAGCTATAACAGCAGCTGATGCTGGTTCCAGCGCTGGAAGCCATATCGGTGTTGCTGGTAGCGCTGCTGCTAAACTCAATCGCCAGGGACCTTGCCATCATGGAGATCGTGACATCAGTGAGTGTGCAACACTCACTGGACGTCTGATCTTAAACATTGGATTTAGCCACTTACCTTAATTGCAGTGCAGAACAAGGACAGGGAGAGCTGGCTTCTACCAGCAGGAACCAGGCTGCAGCAGCGATATTTAAAGGCACCATCCCCAATCAGCTGTACCTGACAGGGTTTTGCAGTTTCAGTGCCTGTTTGCTACTTCCTACAACTGAAACAGCTTTCTTTAGTTATTTCAAGTTTTTTTGGTGACAGGGAGTGTTGATTCAAGTGCAGAAGTCACTCATTATTTGTTAAAGGCTTCTGCTCACAGCACTTCCTCACAGTCATGGAGGCTGCGGGATTACTTCAGGAGGACGACGAGGCAAAGGAGGAGGAGGAAGATGAGGATGAAGAGGATGAGAAAGAGGAAGAGGACAAGTAGGAGGAGGAACAGGAGGGAGAGTGGAGGCAGCAAGACAATCGGCCTTCTGGACGGGCTGTCCGTGACCGGCTCATCAGACTCCGATTCGCATGAATGAAACCCTTGATCCCCGTAGCTCACCACATCCCCATCATACAATCCCTGTCTCGTGCCATATCACAGCATCCTCCTGGGCACAATGGTGAAATGAGAGAGACCACAAAATACTCCAAACTCACTTAATAAATGTATCTATAAACATATCACACATACCACATGAATTCTGATAACTAATGATCCTTGTGCCTGCCATAGTTTAATAGCTGTCATTGTGTGCAAGGTGTGAGATGTTGGTGTTAGTGTTGCTAGGTAGAGATTGTTGGTGGGTGAGAGCTGGGGTGTGGTGCATTGAGCAGTGTGTGAAGCTTGTGGTACAGATGGTGGTATGTAGCATTTGTTGAAGCCTTCACTCACCCTGACCACCCATGTGAGCTCATTAAATTTCATCCTGCACTGTGTGGGGGTCCTGGGGACCACAGTGCTGCCGGAGATGTGGTGTGCCACCTCCCACCACATAGTCTGGCAGATTTGTGGTGAGGGCCTCCTGCCAGTTGGTGGGTACAGGACTGTTTGCCTTCTCTCCCCCGCTAAAAATCAATGTCTCCAAAGCTTCCTTGGAAAACCTCCGGGCTCTCTCCCTGGGCTGGCGATCTGCCATCAGGATTTGTAAATAAGTGCTACTTCTCCTTGTCCTTCTTATGATTGTTGAGGCAGTTGCACACCCAACAGTTCTGAGAATGAGGTGCTGCAGCATCAAGGAACCTCCCCTTTAAGTAGTTAAAAAAGCCTGTGGCAATCATTAGTTGTGTTTAGGCTACCCCTGATATTGGTCCATCTTTTCAGTGTAATGCCAATAAGCTTGAGCTTTTAGACTAGAATCATGACTGCAATCATTTTAATGAGGAGTGAGGACGAATTTTGCGTGCAGCCTAGACGATTTTCAACTGGCGCTACTTAACCATTTTTAGTCTAAACAATGCCCATTTCTTGACTATAATGAATTTCTAGCCCCTAAAGCCTGATTCAGACATGGGTAAAGGACACATCTTGTTTATCCTTACCCAATATGGTGAAGGGCACACTTCCAGACAGAAGTGAGTGCGTACTTCCTGCCTGCCATTTTGAGTCCTAAGATGTCCACAAACTGTCTGAAAAATGGGTGCTACGCGGCCCAATTTCTAGTCCATTATGTTTAAAAGAAAGTCGAAGGGAGCCAAAATCCCTGCTGCTAGAAGAAGGGATGGTTGGAATATAGAAACATAGAAACATAGAAGATAGGAGCAGGAGTAGGCCATTCGGCCCTTCGAGCCTGCTCTGCCATTCAATGAGATCATGGCTGATCATCCAAATTCAGTACCCTGTCCCTGCCTTCTCCCCATATCCCTTGATCCCTTTAGCCTCAAGAAATATATGCAACTCTTTCTTGAATATATTTAATGAACTGGCCTCCACCGCCCTCTGTGGCAGAGAATTCCACAGGTTCACCATTCTTTGGGTGAAGAAATTCCTCCTCATTTCAGTCCTAAATGGCTTACCCCTTATCCTTAGACTATGACCCCTGGTTCTGGACTCCCCGGCCATCAGAAACATCCTTTCTGCATCTAGTCTGTCCAGACCTGACAGAATTTTATAGGTTTCGATGAGATCCCCTCTCAATCTTCTAAACTCCAGTGAGTATAAGCCCAATTGACACAATCTCTCCTCGTACGTCATTCTTGCCATCCCAGGTATCAGCCTGGTGAATCTTCGCTGCACTCCCTCCATGGCAAGAACATCCTTCCTCAGGTAAGGTGACCAAAACTGCACACAATACTCAAAGTGCAGTCTCACCAAGGCCCTGTACAACTGCAGCAAGACATCCTTGTTCTTGTACTCGAACCCTCTTGCTACGAAGGCCAACATACCATTTGCCTTCTTAACCGCCTGCTGCACCTGCATGCTTACCTTCAGCGACTGGTGCACAAGAACACCCAGGTCTCTTTGCACTTCCCCTTCTCCCAATCTATTGCCATCCAAATAATAATCTGCCTTCCTGCTTTTGCCACCAAAGTGGATAACCTCACATTTATCCACATTATAGTGCATTTGCCATGTTTCTGCCCAAACACCCAACCTGTCCAAATCGTACTGGAGTTTCATGACATCCTCCTCACAGCATACCCTCCCACCCAGCTTTGTGTCGTCTGCAAATTTGGAAATATTACATCCAATTCCCTCGTCCAGATCATTAATATATATTGATATATTGTGAACAGCTGGGGTCCTAGGACCGATCCTTGTGGTACCCCACTAGTCACTGCCTGCCACTCGGAAAATGACCCGTTTATTCCAACTCTTTGCTTTCTGTCCGCCAACCAGTTCTCCATCCAAGTCAATACCTTGCCCCCAATCCCATATTCCTTAATTTTGCACGCTAACCTCTTATGCAGGACCTTATCGAAAGCCTTCTGAAAGTCCAAATACACCACATCCACTGGTTCTCCCTTATCTATTTTACCAGTTACATCCTCAAAAAATTCCAGTAGATTAGTCAAGCATAATTTACCTTTTGTAAATCCATGTTGACTTTGTCCGATCCTGTCACTGCTTTCCAAGTGCTCTGCTATTACATCTTTTATAATGGACTCTAGCATTTTCCCCACTACCGATGTCAGGCTTACCGGTCTATAATTCTCCGCTTTTTCTCTGCCACATTTTTTGAATAGTGGGGTAACTTTAGCTACCCTCCAATCCATGGGTACTGTTCCAGAGTCTATTGAGTTCTGGAAGATGACCAGCAATGCATCTACTATTTCTAGGGCCACTTCCTTATGTACCCTGGGATGTAGATTATCAGGCCCTGGGGGTTCATCGGCCTTCAGTCCCATCAATTTTCCTAACACCATTTCCCTACAAATACTGATGTCTTTCAGTTCCACCCTTTCATCAGACCCTATGTTCCACGGTATTTCTGGGAGGTTATTTGTGTCCTCCTTTTGTGAAGACAAAACCAAAATATGTATTTAGTTGGTCTGCCATTTCGTTGCTCCCCATTATAAATTCCCCCGATTCTGACTGCAAGGGACCTACGCTTGACTTCACCAATCTTTTTCTCTTTACATATCTATAAAAGCTTTTACAGTCAGTTTTTATGTTCCCTGCAAGCTTACTCTCATATTCTACTTTCCCTTTCTTAATTAATCCCTTTGTCCTCCTTTGTTGAATCCTAAACTGCTCCCAATCCTCAGGATTATTGCTTTTTCTGGCCAATTTGTATGTCCTCTCCTTGGATCTTATGCTATCCCTAATTTCCCTTGTTAGCCACGGTTGAGTCACCTTATTTGTTTTATTTTTATGCCAAACTGGGATGAACAACTTCTGTAGTTCATTCATTCGGTCTTTGAATGTTTGCCATTGCCTATCCACCGTCAACCCTTTGAGTGCCATTCCCCAATCAATCCTACCCAACTCGCTCCTCAGACCATTGTAGTTTCCTTTATTTAAATTGAGGACCCTAGTTTCTGAGTCAACTACTTCATTCTCCATCTTAATGAAGAATTCGATCATATTATGATCGCTCTGACCCAAGGGGCCTCGTACAACAAGATTGCTATTAATCCTTTCTCGTTACATAATACCCAGTCTAAGATGGCAGCCACCGGCAGCCACCTGCTTAGGACATTGACCCCATCCCAAAATAGGAGAACGGGATCATTTACATAATTGGGGTCAGTACAAAAGACTGCCCTGACTGCTTTAATCATGTCTCCTTTCTACTTCTGTCTTACAGGCATACCGCTGGGCATCAATAATATTCGAGGTCCCTCCACACCCATTCCGATCCATTAAAAGACAAACATGTAGTAAAATGGATGAAGAAATAGGCCTCTAGCGTGATTACACTCTGCATTAATAATAAAGCAAATCTTTTCTCAACATACTATGTAAAATTAAACTAATGCAGTTTTACTGGGATCGGCATATTTGGCTGGGGCCCCTGGGCACAGGCCCCATAGGTCCATACATTGATCCGACCTTGTTCAGAATAGAAGGTGGCCCCTAACGTTCACCAATCTTCCCAACACAAGACCTCTGTTCGCACATGAGGAGGAAACATTGGAGATCATGCGGCTGAACTAGTTGGGGACAGAGATGTAAAGTAAGAAAGACATGCCTATATATAGCGCCTTTCACAATTTCAGGACATCCCAAAGCGTATAACAGCCAGTTAAGTACTTTTGAAGTGCAGCCACTGTTGTAATGTAGGAAGCGCGGCATCCAATTTGCACACAGTAAGGTCGCATAAACAGCAATTTGATAATGACTAAATAATCTGTTTTAGAGATGCTGAGTGAAAATATTGTCCGGACACCAGGGGGAATTTTCCTGCTCTTCGAAATAGTGCCATGGGATCTTTTACATCCACTTGAGAGGGCAGGCAGGGCCTCAGTGTTGTTCGAAAGGCAACCCCTCCAACAGTGCAGCACTCCCTCAGTACTGCACTGAAGTGCCAGCCTAGATTTTGTGCTCAAGTCTCTGGAGTGAGTCTTGAACTCAAATCTACTGACTCGGAGGTAAGAGTTTAAGAGGGCCAGTGGCAGTTGCAGTTTTGCCTGGATCATCTACAGTTTGCCTGTATAATAATTTGGTACACATTATATAATAATAACACACTAATATGCAATATGCTACAGAGGAATTGTCACGGCAAACACCTAATATTATAACCTTTGTTCAATTTCTTTTGCTCTACCTAACCCAAAGCAAGATGACACTGAGGAGGAAAAGGAGGAAGAAAGAGATGAATGGACTTTCACCACTGCCTAACCAACCTCATTCTCGCCCATTCTATCATTTACCCTTTCTCGCTCATCAACTGTCTAAGGCTGATCAAGTCTGTTCGCAACCTTGGTGTCATATTTGATCACGAATTGAGCTTCCTAACTCATATCCGTTTTTATCACTAAGACCGCCCATTTCCACCTACGTAATATCGCCCGTCTCCGTCCTTACCTCAACTTATCTACTGCCAAAACTCTCATCCATGCCGTTACCACCTCTAGACTGGACTATTCCGGTGCACTCCTGGCCGGCCTCCCTAGTTCTACCCTCCATAAACTTAAGGTCATCCAAAACTCTGTCACCTGTGTGCTAACTCGCACCAAGTCCCACTCACCCATACCTTGCTGACCTAGCTGCCAGTTAAGCAATGCTCCAATTTTAAAATTTTCATCCTTGTTTTCAAATCCCTCCATGGCCTCGCCCCTCCTTATCTCTGTAATCTCCTACAGCCCTATAATCCCCCTAGACCTCTGCACTCTGCCTATTCTGGCCTTTTGAACATCCTCGATTTGAATTGCTCTATCATTGGCAGTCGTGCTTTCAGCTGCCTAGATCCTAAGCTCTGGAATTCCCTCCCTAAATCTCTCCACCTCTCCACTTCTCTTTCCTCCTTTAAGACGCTCCTTAAAACCTACCTCTTCGACCAAGCTTTTGGTCATCTGCCTTAACATCTCCTTATAAGGCTTGGTGTCAAAATAATTTTTTGATAACATTCCTGTGAAGCACCTTGGGACGTTTAATTACGTTAAAGGCGCTATATAAATATAAGTTGTTGTTGGAATGGAGCAGCACCTTTGAAGTGCCTTGGAAGGCACCCTGACCATACAGATGATCCCATTCCTCCCGCACATCTGACTGAAGATTGCGAGTCTCAGAATTTCAGTGACCTGGCTTTGACTTCAAATCCCTCCATGGCTGTGCCCCACTCTATCAGCCTTACATCCCTCCCACAACATTTGGTCATCTAATGCTGGACTTTTATGCATGCCTCCTCCCTTTATCCCACCACCAGTGCCAGAGCCTTCAGCCAACTTGGCCCCATTCTCTGGAACTCTCTCCTAAACCCCTCCACCTCTCCTATTTTCTCTCCACCTTTAAAAATCTCCACAAATCCCATCTTTTCAATCAAGCTATTAGTCACCTTTCCTAACTTTCATACAATGTGAATAGAAGATTGGGAAACCCTATAGAAGTTCAAAGTCATAATCTTCAACGGGTAACCAGTAAGCATTAAATGATGTAATGTGCTGTGTAAGTTTTAATTTTTTCACACAAAATGATTGTTACTCATTAAGAGCACAGTCATGAAATGTAATAATCCTTTCAGTTGGGTTTTTAATCATAGAACCATAGAATGGTTACAGCATGGAAGAAGGCCATTCGGCCTGTTGAGCCCGTGCCGGCTCTCTGTAAGAGCACTTCAGCTAGACCCACTCCCCCTTATTCCCATTGACTTCAATTTTACTAGGGCTCCTTGATGCTGCACTCGGTCAAATGCTGCCTTGATGTCAAGGGCAGTCACTCACCTCACCTCTGGAATTCAGCTCCTTTGCCCATGTTTGGACCAAGGCTTTAATGAAGTCTGGATTTGAGTGGGCTTGGCGGAACCCAAACTGAGCATCGGTGAGCAGGTTATCGGTGAGCAAGTGCCGCTTGATAGCACTGTTAATGGCACCTTCCATCACTTTGCTGATGATTAAGATTAGGCTGATGGGGCGGTAATTGGCTGGATTGGATTTGTTCTGCTTTTTGTGGACAGGACATACATGGGCAATTTTCCACTTTGTTGGGGAGATGCCAGTGTTGTAGTTGTACTGGTACAGCTTGGCTGGAGGCGCGGCTAGTTCTGGAGCACAAGTCTTCAGCACGATAGCCAGGAAGTTGTCAGGGTCCATTGCCTTTGCTGAATCCAGTGCGCTCAGCCATTTCTTGATATCATGTGGAGTGAATCAAATTCGCTGAAGACTAGCTTCTGTGATGGAGTAGGCCAAGATGAATCATACATTTAGTATTTCTGTCTGAAGATGGTTGCAAATGCTTCAGCCTTGTCTTTTTGAACTCATGTGCTGGGCTCCGCCATCTTTGAGGGTGGGAATGTTCCTGTGCTGTGAGAAACAATGGCAGGCTGAACTGCCAGTGGAAAACATTTACACTGCTGCTAGTACTAGTGCCTCCTGAGAAACTAGGGAAAAACATTTCTTTAGATGGCTCCTCGTGCTCTGGAGGAAGAAGCGTCACTTCATTTACCTTACACAGATTATAATAACTGACACTGCATACATACTACCAGAATGTAATTGTCAATCCAAATCCAAGCAGCCTTCGAAGTTATGGTTCCAAGCCATGGTTCACGGTAAACATACTGGGTAGCAGTGATGGAGAGACTTGTAACAGCAGGATGTGTAGCAGCAAAAGGCAAGCTGATGTACTGCATGAAGAAACAAAGAAACAATCTTAATCCATCACTAAATACATTCTGTATATTCAGTGTTTGAAATTTAACTCTATTAATAATTTAAATCAAGTTTTATAAACTCACCAATCCAATAAAGATACAGAACAGCTGGGCCATGTCTGTGTATACAACAGAGTACAATCCGCCAATCAAGGTATAAAAAATTGATATCAGACAAGAAATAATAATGGCCAAGTAAATGTTGATTTCGAAAATCAAACTCAATGATGAACCTAAAGGAGAAAATGCTTATTAGTTAGGAATTTGGATGTAATAGGTGGCAACTAGAGTATCTGGCCTAGAAATTCGTTAGCCCCCGAAAACGCTCGCGGGAATCGCGATGCGCGATCACACTGCGCCTGTTCAAAGGAATGCTGCCTGTTGATTAGCATGATTGCAGCGTTCAGCCCAGTGCTGAAGGAGCTGCTGAGTGGCTGAACACACTGCAGGGGGCACAACTTTGTGCGAGGCTAGCACCAATTAAAGCTAGCCTGCACTTCTTAAAGGCAGTCTACACCTCTTAAAGGGGAGATGTATTCATAAGAACATAAGAAATAGGAGCAGGAATAGGCCATTTGGCCCCTTGAGCCTGCTCTGCCATTCAATAAGATCATGGCTGATCTTCTACCTCAACTCCACTTTCCTGCACTATCCTCAGATCCCTTGATTCCCTTAATATCCAAAAATCTATCAATCTCTGTCTTGAATATACTCAATGACTGAGCCTCCACAGCCCTCTGGGGTAGAGTATTCCAAGATTCAACACCCTCTGAGTGAAGAAATTCTCTTCATCTCAGTCCTAAACGGCCGACCCCTTATTCTGAGACTGTAACCCTTGGTTCTAGACTCCCAAGCCAGGGGAAACATCCTCCCTGCATCTACCCTGTCAAGCCCTGTTGAACTTTGTATGTTTCAATGTGATCACCTCTCATTCTTCTAACTCTAGAGAATATAGATGTAGTCTACTCAATATCTCCTCATAGGACAATCCCCCCATCCCAGGAATCAGTCTGGTGAACCTTCATTTCACTCCCTCTATGGCAAGTATATCCTTCGTTAGGTATGGAGACCAAAACTGTACACAATACTCCAGGTGTGGTCTCACCAGGACCCTATAGAATTGCAGCAAGAAATCTTGGGGCAAAAATTTGGTAGTGCCCCTGTGCCCAAAATTCACTGATAGTGCCCCAAGAGGGTAGCAGGGCGCTACTGGAAGTGCTCCCCCTCCCTCTTGGGGTGCTACCAGGGAATATCGCGGCACATTGTGCCGTGGTACAGGAGGCCTTCCTGCCCGTATTAAAGGGGAGAGGCCTTGCGCAGTGCAACCTGGGGCCCAGCTGGGCCACCAGGGATCGGGGTGCTGGCAAAAGAGCCCAGCCCTAAAGAGGGGACTGCAGAGGAGGCCGAGGATGGCAGAGAGGGCAGGTGCTGGCAGGCGGCCAGCAAAAAAAATGACCGCCCTGCACCTCCCTTTTAATTATCGTTGCCACGGCCGCATGTACGCCCCCCTGACCTTGTTGGACATAGTGTCCAGTGGTAAGTCAGGTGGCGCTACCGAAGTTTGAGGCTGGGGCGCAAGCGAGGAACTGCATACAGCAATGATGTCATTGCTGGAGGGGCAGTGTCACGGGGTGCTACTGCTCACTGCCGCCGCTAACTTCCCGCGGAATATATTACGTTGGATATATTACATTTAGTCCTCTTAGGGTGCTAACGGGAGGCGCAAAGCAACCAAATTTTGCCCCCCTTTACTCTTATACTCAAATGCTCTTGTAATAAATTCCAACATACCATTTGCTTTCCTAATTGCTTGCTGTACCTGCATGTTAACATTCAGTGATTCGTGTACAAGGACACCCAGGTCTCTCTGAACACCAACGTTTCCTAATCTATCACCATTTAAAAAATACACTGCTTTTCTATTTTTCCTACCAAAGTGGATAACTTCACATTTCTCCACATTATATTCCATTTGCCATGATCTTATCCATTCTCTTAGCTTGTCTATATCCCCTTGAAGCCTCTTTGCATCCTCCTCACAACTTACATTCCCACCCATATCAGGTATCATCAGCAAACTTGGATATATTACATTTAGTCCCCTCATCCAAATCATTGATATAGATTGTGAATAACTGAGGCACAAGCACTAATCCTTGCGGTACCCCACTAATTACAGCCTGCCAAACCGAAAATGACCAGTTTATTCCTACTCTCTGTTTTCTGTCTGTTAACCAATTCTCAATCCATGCTAGTATATTACCCTCAATCCCATGAGCCCTAATTTTGTTGAATAACTTCTTGTGTGGCACCTTATCGAATGCCTTCTGAAAATCCAAATACACCCTATCCACTGGTTCCCCCTTATCTATTCTGTTAGTTACAACCTCAAAACACTCAAACAGATTTGTCAAACATGATTTCCCTTTCTAAATCCATGTTGACTCTGCCCAATCCTATGATTATTTTCTAAGTGCCCTGTTACCATGACTTTAATAATAGATTCTAGCATTTTATCTGCTACTGATGTCAGGCTAACTGGTCTGTAGTTCCCCATTTTCTCGCTCCCTCCTTTTTTAAATAGTGGGGTTGCATTTGCTACCTTCCAATCCGTGGGAACCATTCTAGTATCTATGGAATTTTGGAAAATGACAACCAATGCATCCACTATCTCTAGAGCCACCTCTTTCAAAACCCTAGGATGTAAGCCATCAGGTCCATGGGATTTATTGGCTTTCAGTCCCATTAATTTCTCCTGTGCTATTTTTTTTACTAATACAAATTTTAAGGTTCCTCATTCTCGCTAGACCCTTGGTTCTCCACTATTTCCAGGAAATTTTTTGCGTCTTCTTCCATGAAGACAGACACAAGGGCCTCGATTTTAACTGAGCTGCGGAGACGTGCGGGGGGTTAAAATCGCAAAAACTGGCGGGCGGGATCTCCCCACCCCCCCGCCTGGTTCTTGACTCCGAGCCATTTTTACTCAGGCATGTCTGATGGTCCCGAATCTGTCCCGCATCCAACAGGTGGGACTGGTCTTTAAGGCCCTTAATCACCACTAAATGGCCTCTATAATGCCTTTTTAACAGTCGCTTGCACTTTTAACCCTTTTCCCATGTAAAACACGCCTGGTGGGAATCACGACTGTGAAACCTGGCGGGAGCACTATTGGCTTGCTGATTATCAGCTGCAGATCAACCATTAAAGAGGAGATTTGATCAGCCATCATTTGCAGGTGGCAGGATTTTTTGTCTCAGGCCTAGGGCAACTTTTACCAGGCTTAACCACATCTGTGGAAGGTTGGAGCCTCAAACATCTCCAGTGTGATCTCCTGGGAAACCCCTGTCGCCACCTTCACTCAGCGCTTCCTCAACGGAGGCATATGCCAGAAGCATGGGAGCCATTTTTTTCCTTCCCTTCTGGGCATTAGAGGAGCTCGAGCACCAGGCGCGGCAGCAGCAGAACCAGGAACAACAGCAGCACCAGCAACAGCAGCAGGAGCAACAGGCTGCTGCTCACCCACCTGAGGCAGCACAGGCCAGAAGGGGCCAGCACCTGGAAGCCCGTCGGCGTAGGAGATACCCCCAAACAGGGTCTACAGACACAGGGTCAGCTACCTCAGCATGACTGAGCACCAGTGCCAAAGGTGGCTCTGACTTTTGCGAGAGGTAGTGACTGACATCTGCACAATGCTACAGCAAGACACGCTGCCCAGAGGACCAGGTGGACACTCCTTACCAGTGCCCATCAAAGTCACCACCGCACTCAACTTTTTTGCCTCAGGCTCATTCCAAGGATCATCAGCAGACATCAGCAGCATTTCCCAGGCGGCCGCACCCACTTGCATCATGCAGGTAACCGATGCCCTCTTTGGCCTCATGCACAATCACATCCATTTCACCCAGGATCACGCAAGTGTGACAGCATGAGCGGTTGGATTAGCTCATCTATCAGACTTTCCAAGGGTGCAGGGTGTCGTTGACTGCACACGTGGCCCTTAGGGCACCCCATCGCAATCCAGGTATTTTTGTCAACCGCAAGGGCTTCCCCTCCCTTAATGTTCAGCTGGTGTGTGACCACAAGAAGGAGATTTTGCATGTTTGTGCCAAGTACCCTGGCAGTTGCCATGACGCCTTCATACTGCGCCAGTCTAGTGTGCCTCTGCTATTCAGGCCTCCAGACCAACTTAACGGATGGCTACTTGGCGACAAGGTCTATCCCCTGAGGACTTGGGTAATGACGCTGTTGAGGAGGCCAGCCAACGAAGCTGAGGAGAGCTACAACTCCAGGAACATTTCCACCAGATCCATTATCGAGCAAACCATTGGTTTGCTGAAGATGCACTTCAGATGCCTGGATAGATCAGGTGGAGCCGTACAGTACCCATCAGCCAGGGTCTCCAGAATCATCGTGGTTTGCTGTGCGCTTCACAACATGGCACAGCGTCGTGGCTTGCAGATTCCTGAGGACCAAATGGCTCCTCACATACCCTCCTCAGATGATGATGAGGAGGAGGAGGAGGAGGACGAAAACAACGATCCTGCAGAGGACCAACAACCAGTGGCAGCATTACGCCAGAACATTGCTGCCCGGGATGCAAGGAACGCACTCATCCTGGCCAGATTTGCTTAGCCTAGCCAGTCAAGCACTTTTACCTTGCAGCTTCTTACCTGAGCATCGACAATGGCCAAGACCCTGCGGATTCCTAGCTATTTGTCCAGCATACTGACATTGCAAGTGAAGTAAGGTATTAAAAAATTGGGTATAACAGGGCAGGTCAACCAGGATTCAATTGCAACACCAATGTACAAGGGGGAGGGAATGGGTTAATTCATACTGAGAGTTGAACAATAGAGGTCTGTATATTGCATTTACCCAGCTAAGTTTTAAACATGATTAAGTGACTTCAAATGCTGAGAGATTAAACTGCAGAACAACTCATGGGAAGATTGAGGAGGATGTGTGTTTGGTCAAGCGGGGCGACATGTATGCACCTAAGAATTCATTTATTATAAATCACAACAGGGTTCCATTCTTCAAAATATAGTGGGGCTAATTAGAATGTGTCTGCTTTGCAGAGATGACCCGAAGCGAGACCAAAAGTCTGTGTTTTGCACGCCTTAACAAGGACCGGTATCTTAAGAAAACACTTAACAAGCAAAACCATCTGACTACAGGCAAATGGATGGTTGTAAAGTAATTAAGATGAGGCCCATGGTCACAAAAGGTGACAGGACCAACTGATAATGAAATGTGGGGATTGGGAGCGGCAAGAAGATGAACTGTCATGGTTTTATAATTACAATTTAGCTATAACTCTGTATATGCTGATAAGCTTATCCCCGCCCCTAGGGCAGGTCCTTAATTTTTGTATAACTGTGTGGACTTTGAGAGGCTCGTTGGAGTTTGAGTCTTGTGTAGGGACATAAGAAATTTCTCCTCAGGCCTGAATAAACCGTTTTGACTTCAATTATTGGGTCTGTCTTTCTTGCAACAAGCCGGTGATGTCAACCTTGTATATCACTTGGTCCGCACTTTGAGGGCTTACTTCAATTGGCGATGAGGATGGGATATGCGAACTGAACAAGACTCTCAGACAACGATAACCTAAGACAGGTGAGTATGTTTTAATTACCACCTGTAAAATTAAAGGTTAATCGCAGGCGAGACGTCAAGTAAGAATCGACGTATAAAAGAACTATAAAAAGAAAGACACCTTTAATTGAAGGTGGTTAAAAAGTAAACTGCAGTTAGGGGCAGGGCGTTCCCTAAAGCCGGGAGGCAGCAAAACCTCAGTTAGGGGCAGGGCGTTCCCTAAAGCTGGGAGGCGGCAAAACCTCAGTTAGGGGCAGGGCGTTCCCTAAAGCCATGAGGCGGCGAAACCTCAGTTAGGGGCAGGGCGTTCCCCAAAGCCGAGAGGTGGCGAAACCTCAACAAATGAATGAATGGGTGCACAATAGTGAGTGAATGAAATAAACCCCTACAGTCACAAAGAGGTTAAAACTCAAAACCTCGAGACTAAAGAGTTGGCATGTGTGTTTAACGAAATGGAGTGATTGACAGGAAGTAAAAGAAGGAAATCTGAGAAGAGACATATAAAGTGAGACGAGTGAATTTAGAATCATGAAAAAAAAGGAGATGGAAAGGAGGATTCCCCATTGGGGGGGGGACCTGGATTTTATAACCAGATTCCTGGTAGATAAAAAAATAAAAAAGACAGTGCAGAGAGCCAAAGGGCTTAGTGGGGGAGGGAGAAACCAAAGATAAAGAGGGAATGGTAATCTGAGCTTGTTACCAGAAACAATGTAAGGAATCGAAACAGAAGGGAGAGATAAAGAAGGAATGGATCTAATTTGCAGGTGAACCAATTTGAAAACCCAGCAAAGGAAAAAAAAAGAAACAAACAGGGATTTGGAAGCTAGGGAAAGCTGGTGAGTCACCGATTGAAAAAAGAAGAAAAAGATAAACTTAAAGCTTTACCAACGTGGAAGTTATTAGCATCTGTACCGAGACAAGTAAAACACAAGATCTGCTGAGTGAAAGGAACCTTAAAACTATGCTGGAATTTCAGGCTGTATAAAATTGTGTGTTAAAGTGTGAATATTTCCCTGACTAGGAATGTTTAAGAGGTTACAATATTCCTTTGTCTGAAAGTCTGTCCTGTATAAAAAAAGGAATGTTTGCTGTGTGTGTGTTTTAGCTCCACCCACTTCTCTGTGTTAAAAGAAAAGCATTTAACCCTTTTTTTTTGTCTTGGATTTTGGAAGTTTTAACAATGTGCAAATAAGATTGTGCCCTCAGAATGAAAAAAAACCCTCCTACAATTTAAGTTAAGCTGGAGTATAAAAACTGAGATGAGTAACAAAAAGTTTGTTTAACAAAAGATTACGTTTCAATCTAAGATTTAACCTTAGAGTTATGGGCCCAGAAATTTTGGTCGGGGGTTTCCCGCGGGTGCAAGCCCCCGACCTGCACCTACCTTGCACGACAGCAGTTGAGCTGTAGGGCCCCGTGGAATTCCGCTCCGGGGCCTGGCCCAGCTGCCGGCGTACTGTGCTTGCGTGTCCCAGGGGCATAGTTAGTGCGATGTGTCCCCTGGGATCATGTGAGCCATGGGCAGCCAATCGGAGGAGGGAAAAGCCCATTCATAAGATTGACAGGAAGACCTGTCTAAACTTATGAATACTATGGGCCTCAAAATAGCATTAAACCTTCAAATAATGTTTTTTTTAAATCACACTTTTTCAATAAACTACAAATTACATTAAGTAACTATTTTAAACAATAATTTAAATTTTTGAAAAAATAATTTTATAAAAAACGGGGCTAAAAATAAACTTACCTTGCTTTAAAGTATTTAAAAATAATAAACCTGTGGAAAAAATGTTTTAATTTTAATTAATTGACCACTTACCTTGTAAAAAGCAGGCCTTATGCCTGCTTTTTAAATGTGTAAATCCTACAGGCTTAACCTCGCGTGAAAACCTGCAAAAAAGAACTAAGTTCAAAGCGCACGCGCAGCCTCCCCTGCGCGCACGTTCAACCTCTGAACCCCTTCGTTCAGAGGATCGGAAGTGCCGGTTTCCCGCGCATGCGCAGTGCATGCAGGAAACCCGCACTTCCATTCGGCCTACGGGTGAGTACCCCATGCATACTCACCCGTGGAGAGCCGAATTTCTGCGCCATGAGGTAAATTAACTTGTTAAAACCAGACTTTCATTGTGGCCACAGTGAAATTCTGGTTGGTGTAAATTTGTGTAGTCCGAATTGAATAAGATAACTCCACTCCGCAAGAATATCCGATAGTGGCAGGTCCCTCTACAATATTTAATTGACTATGGTACTGGGAGCCCTATAGAATGTGGGACTAGAGTTAAACCTTAGAAAGGTACAGGTAGGGAAGGATGAAGTAATCTACCTAGGATACATAATAACACAGGGGAAGAGACAAATGCCCGAAGTCAGAAAGGTGGGTTAATAAAGAACAGTACCTTGAGAGCCAGGTGATAAGTAATCAGAATCAGTATGACGTGTGGCCATTGAAGGAAGCAGATCAGAGACTTAGGGCTGCTTGATTGGGAGTTTGTGATTCTGTGTAATACAGAGGATTTAAGGAAATTGTCCAGTAATATGAATAAGTTGGGGCTAGGAAGGGATCCTTTTAAAAAGCTATAGCAGACGTAGAGCAAATGAGACTCCGGCAGCATGTGCCGACAGACTGTGGCCCACATGGGAGGAGCACTAGGACCATGAGAACAGCTAGCTGAGCTGCACGCAATCAGTGGCTGCGTGCTTTGATTTATCAGTCCAGTACTTACAAGCAGCTATGGTCAGATTTTAATCAAGAAGATGGAGTAAAAACAAAGGCTAAAGTTGTGAGGAAAATGACCCTGCGCTTTGAGGTGCACCATACAGATAAAAGGAATATCGGGGTAATGAATAAGCCAAAGGGCAAGGTTTGTGAAATGAAAAGGGGAAGCCCTCAGAGATGGCAGCAGGAAGGGACCGCGCCAGAGAGGGAAGGGGGTCAGGCAGGTACTAGGGCTATTTAATTATTGCCGGAACTTTACCCCAGAATATGCAGAAATGGCCCAGCCTATACAGGATTTGATCAAAGGGGGAAACCATCCCAGGAGCTGGTGGACCAGGAAACAGCTTTTGTAAAGTGAAACAAGCCCTGAGGTTAGCCAAAGGAAAAAGTGTAAACATATACAAATAGTCGGTATGCCTTTGGGGTGGTGTCTGATTACATGGTAGCCTGGAGTAGGCGAGGATATATGACACCAGGAGGAGGACCCATAAGACATGAGAATATAATCAAGGAATTAGTGGGAGCCTCTCTCCTACCCAAAGAGTGTGCAATAATAAATTAAAGCACACAAGAGGATTACTGACCGACACCAACAGGGCAATGCATTGGCAGACGAGGCAGCTAAGCGGGCAGCTAAGAAAGGCAATCTAACCAGGGAAGCCCGAGTGTTCATGTTTAGTTAAAGTGTGTAACCACAACTGTCTTTCGGTCAGGGATTTTTTTAGGTTACGTGAAGTGACGCAATAATGTTTTGCTCCACCTTCAAAAGCCTGCAACGGAGTTAACCCTTTCCACTGACAGCTGTTTGAGTTCACCAAGCAACAACTTCAGTATTACAGAATAGAATTTAAAGATATTGGACGTTATTAAATTTAAGTTTCTTAATGCTAAATTAATATTTCCCCACAGTGATAGAAGGAAAATTATGATTTGATAAATGGAAGTTATCTTATAAACTAATTGCAGCACCATCTCAAATGGCCGGAAGACTGCTTGGGAGGCTGTCCTGTTATCCAAAGATAAATCTAGACAGATAGTTAGAGACATGAGGCCAAAGACCAACAGATTATACGGGATTTAGAACAGGATACACGGGATGACCAGAAGGAGGTCCCAGCAATAGGTAGCAAGGTGATGGCAGAAATAATACCAGCCAAACCAGGGCTAGCACCCAGATGGTCAGGACCTTATGAAGTATTAATGAATAGTGACACATGCGCTTGTATAGATGAATCCGGAACGGGTAAAGGAAGGTGGAAGCACTGGACTCAGTTAAAAATATATATCAACGACAATGAGTAAGCCAGAGATGGTGCCCTTTTGAGCAGAGTGAGGAGTATGTTAGAAGATATAAAGAATGGGAAGGGGAGTTTCCACATATATCAATGATAGGGCGTGTATGATGATAATGTTATATGCCATAGTTCGCATCTTCAGGTATGTCTGGTAACAGAGCCACAGGCCAAGAAATGAACAAGATGTACAGCAGTTTGAACTGATAAAATGGATAAGAATAGAATAATTCTAACTGGCTGGTGACGACCATCCCCCGCTTTGTAATTACAGGAACACTGGATGTCCGGAATGAGATGAAGCATCCTCGCCTTGATCCTAGGGATGAACATAAGTATTGCCATTGTCGAGGGGGATTAGTAATAAGGAGAACACAGGATGAGATGTATTTTAGTGTGGCACATAGAGTTATTAAGCTTGCCATAAATATGAATACTTTGAGATGCAAAAACAAACATGGAACTCCCTGTGGGTAAAACAATTAGAGGGTCCACAGGGAAAATCCATCTTACAAAGATGTAAGAAACGGGGAGTATTGGAAATGGCCAGAGCAGGGTATGCGGCCGGGTTAGCAACAATTAATAGCTTGGACATAAAAGGAGTAAACAAAGGAGTAGAAGAATTACGCGCAAAAATAGAGAAGTTACAAAAACAAGCTACCAGAAATAGCCAGCAGTTGACACTGGCAGGGAAACAAGCAATAATGCAATTGTTGGGGGTGGAAGAGATAGTAGCCCCCAATGCAGAAACAATCAATACAATTATTGATTGACTTAATAATGCTTCTCACCAAACCGATAAGGAACTAATATGTGCCATGTATGGCTCATGGCTATTGTCGAATGCTCAGCCTAACATGAGGCAAATAAATAATGGACAGATCCCTGATTGGATTACTAATGAGGATCTGGAACCTTGGATAGACACAAATGAAAGCCTATGCAAGGGGCATAAAATGGGACAAGTATACCGGGCAGGCAATTGTCTGACCCCATGGACTAAGATGATTGGCTTTGTACTGGCCATCCCACAACTCCCAGAAGAGGGACAGCCCTTATACGACGTGATTAATATAGGAGAGATACAAAGGGAGAGTTGGGTTAAATATCATGATGTCCCTACCAAGGCACTTTGGGAAAGGGATGAAGATAATAACCAGAAGAATGGAACCTTAAGGGGGGTGGTAAAGGACGGGTGCCACCACAAGGGAAGGACATGGGTGTGCACACCCCCCCCCACCGAGGGAGACACATCCGAGTGCGGATTTACGAAAATTACCAATTGCACCCTTGAGGAACACCCAAGGGGGATACACCGAACAAGGGTAGCACCAAGGAACAATGGGACATTTTGTGTCACCACAATCGAACAGAAATATGAATATCAAGATATGACTTGGCCCATTCCCCAACCAAACCTTTGTTTTGGTCTAAAGATACCTACACAGATAGGAAAATGTGGTCACTTGATAATATGGGAATTAATAAAAAGGTTGACACTTATGTCATGCCAGAGCCCAAGGCAATTCCTAAGTTAGAGGAAGAGGAAGCTTGGAAGAAATTACGGCAGGAAACAAAGGAAATTTTAAAGTATTATCATAAAATAGAAGACGACTTAAGGAAACAACAAAAAGACATTAGTACAACATTAGAGGAAACTCACCCACCTCCTCCTATTTTGATAATTGGGGATCAGGATGGTCGGGGACATTGGGCGCCTCAGTGTTACAAGGCATAATGATATTCCTCATGATTGTTATTACAATATATTGTGTATTTTTACTGCTCCAGTGCCTCTGTACCAGAATGAGTAAAGCCGAAATTGGTGCAGTGAAAGAAGTCGAGCCTGAGGAGAGGCAGGTAGCGAAGGTAAGTATGGAAAACTCCCCCGCCTCTCCAAGGCAAATGGTGTAAGATGTGATAGGAAGCCCTGAAATTACGAGGGATTAATTGGGCATGGTAATTAAGGACCGGGCTGGCCAACCGTAAGACGGAGGTGGCAGAAGGAGGGTGGTGAATGAGGATTGGTGTGTGATGACAGTCTCGAATTGGCACGTCACGCACCCAACGTGGGAATGAGGGACAGGCCCGAGTGGACAACCTAAACCAATAGTGTAGGGTCTAAGGGGCCCTGGGAATGGCTACACTGAAAGGAAAGACCACCCTAAAGGAAAGACCACCCTAAAGGAAAGCCCACCATAAAGGAAAGACCACCATACCACGTGGAGGGGGAAAGTCAGCCTCCAAATTGATAGGATATATGCACATGTATAACCTAGACTGGTAGAAGGCCAGGGAGTGCACGCTCTGGCAGACACCAGGAAGTGGGAATACATGTTGACCTGTTTTGGAACAATTGCCCAAAAGGTCAAAAGGGAGGACTGAAGTAAGATATTAAAAAATTGGGTATAACAGGGCAGGTCAACCAGGATTCAATTGCAACACCAATGTACAAGGGGGAGGGAATGGGTTAATTCATACTGTGAGTTGAACAATAGAGGTCTGTATATTGCATTTACCCAGCTAAGTTTTAAACATGATTAAGTGACTTCAAATGCTGAGAGATTAAACTGCAGAACAACTCATGGGAAGATTGAGGAGGATGTGTGTTTGGTCAAGCGGGGCGACACGTGTGCACCTAAGAATTCGTTTATTATAAATCACAACAGGGTTCCATTCTTCAAAATATAGTGGGGCTAATTAGAATGTGTCTGCTTTGCAGAGATGACCCAAAGCGAGACCAAAGGTCTGTGTTTTGCACGCCTTAACAAGGACCGGTATCTTAAGAAAACACTTAACAAGCAAAACCATCTGACTACGGGCAAATGGATGGTTGTAAAGTAATTAAGATGAGGCCCATGGTCAAAAAAGGTGACGGGACCAACTGATAATGAAATGTGGGGATTGGGGGTGGCAAGAAGAAGAACTGTCATGGTTTTATAATTACAATTTAGCTATAACTCTGTATATGCTGATAAGCTTATCCCCATCCCTGGGGCAGGGCCTTAATTTTTGTATAACTGTGTGGACTTTGAGAGGCTCGTTGGAGTTTGAGTCTTGTGTAGGGACACAAGAAATTTCTCCCCAGGCCTGAATAAACCATTTTGACTTCAATTATTGGGTCTGTCTTTCTTGCAACAAGCCGGTGACGTCGACCTTGTATATCACTTGGTCCGCACTTTGGGGGCTTACTTCACAAGTAATCCTAAGCCCTCAATGTGAAAGTCCCATTCACGAAATGACACATGCCACAAATACAGCAGTAGCCATCAGACTTTTTATTGACAGAATTCACCTGATGGCTTTTTTTAACAATACATAAAATTTCACCTAAGTGACTACCCTTGTGACTACTTGTGCTTTATTTTCCTCTTACGCATGCTCCTACGTCATGGTTCCCCTGTGGCTTCAGCAGATGTGCAGGCCCCTTGCTCACTTTCCTGCTGCTCCTGTCTCGACACCTTTGGCGGGCGTCCTCTGGGGTGGTGAGCCTGTGAGGGCTCGTCTACAGTCTGCTGCTCTTGCGGCTGTGCAGGGGTTGAGACATCTATCTCACTTGGGTGTGGACTCTAGTGGGGCTCTGACCGAGGGCTCTGCAGTGGCATGGAAGTGTGAGTGCCTGGAGAGGATCCCCCACTTCCTTGAGGTCTGCCACCAACCTCCCTCTCATGGGTCAGCTCCCCCTCCGCACCTGCAAGTGGCTGGAGAGCACCTTGCTGCACATCAGGGGGGGGCCATGGGGACCCGTATCTGCAATGGCAGTCCTACTCAGAAGGACTTCCATGAAGGTCTGGTTTCTATGTTCAATAGATACCCATCGCTCCTCAAGAGATGTCATTCTATTCTGAACACTCACCATGTTTTCCATACCCTGGCGACTAACCTCCTCCATGGCTGTAGCCCTCCTCTCCTCTACCGTAGCCAGCCTTACCACGGAGGCAGCAATCATTTCCACATAGGTAGCCATCCTTTCCGTGTTGATGCGTTCATGCACCAATGACTCCACAAAGGCTCTGCTCATGTTCGCTATGGACTCCTCCATTTGCTCCACACTCGCAGCGACCCTAGAGACAAATCCCCCCAGAGACTCCTGCATCTGTGCATGGAGTTCCATCACCTCTGATCTTATGGATGGACCCAGAAGCAGAGGGTCGACATGCAGCTGAGCCGAGCTGGCAGAGTCCTGCGCCCTCCGATGAGGACCCTCCACTGCTGTCCCTGTCTCCACAATCTGCTGATGCTCACTTGTATGCTGTGATACACCAGGTGACAACACTACTCTATGTCCCGAAGGTCCCACCGAGGTGTGAGTGTCTGCGCTGGTACTGGGTGCACTTATTTCTGCTGACGCTGCGCCATCAGAGGTTGCAGATTCCTCTGAGGAGTCTGGAAGCTCAGGCTCTTCCACCTGGACAGTGGGGACGCGGGCTCTCGCTGGTCCTGTGGGGGAGTAAAGGAAAGAGTTAGAGATGTGAGGTCAAGGTTACATGCACATTGCATATTGCAGATGATCATAAGTCCATCTGTTATAGCTTCAGAATCATTATCAGAGACTCATGCAATATCAATGAGAGAGTTGGAAAACTATTCTGTCACCAGCTTGCTGTGATGCACCCATCTGTCTGTCCCCAACGTGCGCATCTTTTTCAACCCCGACAATTTCCAGGATGGCTTCCTCCCAGGGAGTGAGCTGGGCTAATGATGGTGGGCCTCCTCCTGTCCTGGCTCTTTCCCTTTTATTGTGAGCTCTCTTTTCCTGCAATGAGGGAGACAAGTGGATGTTGAGTGAGAATGAAGGAGTGAGTGTAGAGAATGCATAGCATAGATACTTAGAAGGAGACAAAGATGGAGTGAGGTTGCAAGACCAAGGGCCCTCCCTGTGTGTTGTCAGTTGTGTTCAAAGCATCAGAGTGATAGGGAGTGTGAGGGCTGCATGTGGAATAGTTATGTGATTGTGAGCATAGAGAGAGGGAATGGGTAAGGGTGCATGGATGTGAGTGTCAAGTGGGATGTGGAGGAAGAGATTGCTAAAGCTGAGTGCTGGTGAGGAAAGGCAATGGGGATCAGATTGAGGGTGATGGGAACTTCATACTTACTTTTCCAGTGCGTTGAAGGTCATGGAATCTTTTCCTGCACTGCATCCAGGTGCGCCGTGTGAGCCCCAAGGAGTTGACCTCCCCAGCCACCTGTATCCACACAACCTTGGTCTGACTGGGAGGCCTCTTCCTCCCTGATGAAGGGAACAGGGCCTCCCTGTGGGACCTAGCCCCATCCACCAATGCCTGTAGTGCTGCCTCGTCAAACTTAGGAGCTGCTCTTGCCCTCCCGCTGGCCATTGTTCCTGCAGGTTCCTGTGCCATCAAATGGAGAAAGCTTGGCAGTCTGCAGAAGAAGCAAGGCTTGCTGTGGACCTTAAATGCAGCAGCAATGATGACGTCATCGGAGGGGACTTTCAGTCATGAAAAGCCCATTTGCAAAGGCTTCCCACACGTTGGAAATTAATTGGCCAATTGAGTTAAAATTGCATCAATCTCCCACATCCATTTAGATTTGTGTGGGAAAAACAAAATTTGGGGAACACGCCAATAGCCCGCAGCTGAGTTAAAATCGAGGCCTAGGTATTTATTTAATTTTTCTGCCATTTCCTTATTCCCCATTATAATTTCTCCTGTCTCAGCCTGTAAGGGACCCACATTTACTTTCACTATTCTTTTCCTTTTTATATACCTATAGAAGTTTTTACAGTGTGTTTTTATGTCTCTCGCTAGTTTACTCTCATATTCTATTTTCCCTTTCTTTATCAATTTCTTCGTCCTCCTTTGCTAAATTCTAAAATCCTCCCAATCCTCAGGCTTACTACTCTTTTTGGCAACATTATAAGCCTCTTCCTTTGATCTAATACTATCTTTAACTTCTCTTTTTAGCCACGGTTGGACCATTTTTCCTGTGGGGTTTTTGTGCCTTAAAGGAATGTATATTTGTTGTAAATTATGCATTAATTCTTTAAATGCTAGCCATTGCTTCTCTACCATCATACCTTTTAATTTAGTTTCCCAATCTACCTTTGCCAACTCGCCCCTCATACCTACGTAGTTTGCTTTGTTTAGATTTAAGACCCGAGTTTCGGATTTAACTAAATCACTTTCAACCTCAATATAAAATTCTATCATATTATGGTCACTCTTCCCTAAAGGCCCCTTTACTACAAGATTATTAATTAACCCTTTCCCGTTGCACAATACTAGATCTAACATAGCCTATTCCCTAGTTGGTTCCTCAATATACTGATCTAGAAAACTAACCTGCATACATGAATTCGTCCTCCACACTATTACTGCAAATTTGGTTTGCCCATTCTATATGTAGATTAAACTCCCCCATGATTACTGTATTACCCTCGTTACATGTGCCTCTAATTTCTACATTTATACTCTGCCTTACATTACAACTACTGTTTGGGGGCCTATAAACAACTCCCACCAATGTTTTCTGCCCCTTGCTGTTTCTCAGCATCACCCAAATTGATTCTACTTCTTGATTTTTGGAGCTAAGATCCTTTCTCACCACTGTCTTTATCCCATCCTTTATTATCAGGGCTACCCCTCCTCCTTTTCCATTTTGCCTATCTCTTCTAAAAGTTAAGTATCCTGGAATATTTAGTTCCTAACCTTGGCCACATTGCAACCACGCCTCCATAATGGCTATTAGGTCAAACCTATTAATTTCTATCTGTGCTATTAATTTGTCTCTTGTTTTGCAAATGCTTCGCGCATTCAGATATATTGCCTTTAGCTTTGACTTATTTCTATTTTCCCCTGATGTCACTTTAGTCACTGATGCCTTATTACCTTTGTTACTCTCTCTCTGTCCCTTCCTGACCCTTATTTTTACCCAAAACTTTACTCTGTTCTAGAGCCTTGACATTTCTCTCGCTGCTTTTAAATTTACTCTTTCTTGAATCCTCCCACCCCTCCTTCAATCGTTTAAAGCCCTGTCTACTGCACCAGTTATTCGGTTCGCCAGGACACTGGTCCCAGCCCAGATTAAGTGGAGCCCGTCCCAATGGAAAAGCTCCCTCTTTCCCCAGTACTGGTGCCAGTGCCCCATGAACTAAAACCTCTTCCTCCCACACCACTCTTTGAGCCACACATTTAAACCTCCAATCTGTTTGTCTCTATGCCAATTTGCATGTGGTTCAGGTAACAATCCAGAGATTATTACCTTTGAGGTTCTGCTTTTTAATTTGGATCCTGGCTCCTCAAACTCCCTCAGCAGAACCTCATTCCTAGTTCTACCTATGTCGTTGGTTCCTACGTGGACCATGACAACTGGATCCTCCCCCTCCAAGTTCTCCTCCAGCCATGGTCAGAGAGAAGATGATGAACACCCCTCTCCTGGCATTAAGAGTGTCTGTCACCTCTCTTATGTAGCAGTGGACGGCAAACTGCGAGATGTTACAGATGTTGCCTGCTTCAGCCTGGAAGGATCCCACTGCGAGGAAATTCAGGGCCACAGTCACGTTCATGGCCACTGGCAGTGCTGTCCTTGCTCTGGTGTGAGGCTGCAGGTCTGGTTGCAAGAAGTGACAGCGTTTTGTGAGTACTTCCTTCATAAAGCGCAGACACCTCACACACTGGCTCAGGCTGTGGTAAAAGAATTGCTCTCAGAAGACCCTAGGTGGGTAAGACCTCCTGCTGAGAGCCCTTCTTCCTCCTCCTCCTCCCTCTGTGAACAGCTTGTCCTCACCTTTGCTGCCTCTGCTCCATCTCCCTGTCATGCTGCAGGCCAAGGGGGATGATATCTACAGCACCCATGACTGGGAGCAAGTGGCCTGGCCAGAACCCTTGAAGTCAGAACCAAGACCTCACCATTTGCAGCACCACTCCGTCACCGTACCAACTTTAAACAACTCTAGAAAGCTCCAAACACTTCCACAAACTTACACAGAGCCAGTAGAAATTAATCAGCAACTCATCTTAGAGCAGTTGCTGATCCCTTTAAACAGCGCTGGTGGGGGTCCTTGCTGCTGCTGAATGCCGGTTCAGCTGTGCAAGGTTAGGATAGAGTGTTAGCTCCAGTGTTGAGGACAAAAATGGCAGCGCTGGCTTTGCACGCTGATTGATGTCATGATCTGCTTACTCTACATACTTCTGGTGCATGCTCCTAAAACTCGCCCTACTGCCCTTACCAAGATGGAATCCGATGCGGCACACACCAGAAGTGTGTGCGTGCAGTGCGGATACCATTTTTGTCACAAAACAACACCCGTAGCTCAAAAAAATCAGGCACTACGGAGCCAAATTTCTAGCCCTCTATATCAGTTCTTGGATATCAACTGATAAAGCCCTTAAAGCAATTACTTTTCATGCAAGCTAAAACATCAAGTGAAACAGAAGTTTCCAGTCAGCAGCAGTTTGTTAAGCCATTTAATGATGGAACAGACAAAGGACACATCTAGCAACTCAAAGCTGGGCTATGGGCTATGGGCCATCAGCAGCAACAGAATTGTATACCACCACAATCTAACCTCATGGCCCTGCACATCCCTCACTCTTCCATCAACATTAAGCTGGAAGAGCAACTTTGGTTCAATGGTGAGTGCAGAAGGGCATGCCAGGAATAGCATCCTTATCATAGAGCGAGGTCCCAACCTAATGAAAATCGGGTGGGTTCTATAATGGCTGGGTGATCCATCCCAGCAGTTTACTGTGAAGGTGAAAATCACCCCTGTTAAATCTAACCCAGCCAATTACCACCTGTATCAGCCACCTCCCAATCATCAGTAAATTGAGGGAAGGAGTCATCAAGAGTGCCAGCAATTGACACCTGCTCATTGATTCGCAGTTCAGGTTCCGCCAGGACCACTTGGCTCCAGATCTCATTACAGTCTTGATACAGACATAAAAACCAGAGTTGAAAACAGAGAGGTGAGAATAAGTGACCTCAAAATCAAGGCAGTATTTCTGATAGTATGGCACCAAGGAGAGCCCTAGCAAAACTGAAATCATTGTGAGTCAAGTGTAAAACTCTGCAATGACTGGATTATACCTGAAGCAAATGAGGATGGTTGTGGTTGTCAGATCAATCATTGCTGCCCAAGGACATTGTTGCAAGAGTTCCTAGGGGAGCATTCTCAGCCCAACCATCATTGATGACTTTCCCTGTTATAAGGTCAGGAGTGGGGTCGTTTGCTGATGATTCCACAGTGATTAGACTGTGGAATCATCTTACAAGAGATTAGAAGTGCATGTAACAAGGGCAATATGGTAATCATGGGGGACTTTAATCTACATAATGGCCCAGAAATTCGGGTCTCCACGGGTGAGTACGCACGGGGTATTCACCCGTAAGCCCAATGGAAGTGCCGGTTTCCTGCATGCACTGCACATGTGTGGGAAACCGGCACTTCCGTTCCCTGAAAGAAGGGGGTCAGAAGTCGAATGCGTGCGCAGGAGAGGCAGCGCGTGTGCATCGAACTTACGTTTTCTTTGCAGGTTTTCCCGGGAAGGTAAATCTCCAGAAGTTAGACATGTAAAAAGCAGTCGCAAGGCCTGCTTTTCACAAGGTAAGTGGTGAATTAATTAAAATTAAAACATTTTTTCCATAGGTTTATTATTTTTAAATACTTTAAAGAAAGGTAAGTTTATTTTTAGCCCCATTAGAAAATGTAATTAATTTTTTCAAAAATTTAAATTATTGTTTAAAATAGTTATTTCATGTAATTTATAGTTTATTTAAAAATGTGATGTTTTTTTATTTATTTGAAGATTTAGTGATGTTTTGGGGCTTATAGTATTTATAGGTTTGACAGGTCCTGTCAAACTTATGAATGAAGCATTCCCTGCTACCATTGGCTCTCCATGGCCCACGTGATCCCAGGGGATGCATCGAACAAACTGCGCCTCTGGGATATGCAAGCACTGCGCGTCGGCAGTTGGAGGAGGCCCAGGATCGGAATCCCATGCGGGCTCACAGCTCAACGGCCGGCGCGGTAGGTAAGTGCAGGTCAGGGGCTTGCACCCATGGGCAGCCCCCGACCTGAATTTCTGGGCCATTGATTGGGCAAATTAAATTACCACTACTGGTGTGGAGGACGAATTCTTGGAATGCATGCGAGATAATTTCCTGGATCAGTATGTGGACGAACCAACCAGGGAACAGGCTATTCTGGATCTGGTACTGTGTAATGAGAAAGGGCTAATCAATAATCTTGTGGTAAAGGGGCCTTTAGGGACAAGTGATCATAATATGATTTAATTTTACATTAAGTTTGAGAGCGATGTAGTCTAATCTGAAACTAAGGTCTTCAACCTAAACAGAGGAAACTACAAGGGTATGAGGGACAAGTTGGCCATGGTAGATTGGGAGACTATACTAAAAGGACATACAATGGTTAACATTCAAGGAAATAATGCATAATTTGCAACAAACATATATTCTCTAGGGCATAAAAACCCAAAAGGAAAAGTGATCCAACCATGGCTAACAAAAGAAATTAAAGCTAGTATTAAGTCAAAGGAGGAAGCTTATAAAGTTGCCAGAAAAAGCGGTCAGCCTGAGGATTGAGATCATTTTAGAAGTCAGCAAAGGGGGACCAAGAAATTGATAAAGAAAGGGAAAATGGAATATGAGCACAAGCTAGCAAAAAATATAAAAATGGATTGTAAATGCTTCTATAGGTATGTGAAAAGGAAAAGACTGGCGAAGGTAAATGTAGGTCCTTTACAGTCAGAGACAAGAGAATTTATAATGGGGAATGAGGAAATGGCAGAGAAATAAAATAAATACTAGGGGCTGGATTTTGATACTGGAGGTGTGTAGGAGGCGGGACTACAACTTTCGGGGTTGTAGTCCCGTTTCCATTGAGTTGTGGCCAACCCACTCGATTTTCACTTGATTGACCTTGTTGAGCCCGCCCAGCGGGCTCAGCAGGCCAATTAAAGGCCACCCGGCAACAGGTGACGTCACAGATTGACATTTCATCTGTCAAGAGTTTATGACAGATGAAATATCAGCGTTTGACAGCTCCTTGAAGCTGTCAAACACTGACAATCTGTAAATAACAACAGAAAATGCTGGAAAAACTCAGCAGGCCAGGCAACATCCGTGGAGAGAAATTAGAGTCAATGTTTCGGGTCAAAACCCTTTATCAAGACTAAAGAGGCACAGGGAATGAAATAGATTAAGAGGCCGGGCTGGGAGAGAACAAAAGAGAAGAGACATTAAGAGGTATTCAAAATGAGACGAGATGGTGATAGGACTAGTGGAGACAAAAGGCAGCTCTAGATTAGGTATGAAATGCGCTGGCAGAATGGGAGACAGCTGCCATGTGGGAGAGAGATAAAAAAAGGAAAGGGGGTGGAAACCAGTGCTATCGTACTGACAATCTGTACTCTAAGTTAATTCCTTCCTCTCAGGCTGATTTAGAGATCTCTCCAGAACAGAAAGCTGAATGCTGCAACTTTTGATGGCTCGCGGCCATTCTGCTTTCTGTGCCAGTGAGATGAGGGACTCCTGAGACCTGAAGGAAGGAAGGCTGTAAAGGTAAGTAAAGGTAATTAAACTTCTTTAAACACTTTACACACACCAAACACATTTAGCTCTGCACTCATGCACCCATCACTCACCTGAACACCGGACATCTCAAACCCTCCAAGCCCTTCAGCCCGACGGTCTGCTTCGCTAACTTGGTGTGGTTTGGAGTCATCGGGAATCCCACACTTCAGGAATAAAAATAGGGATTAGGCTAAAAACTGCCTGTTAACTAACTTTTAACAGGCAGTTAATTGGCACTAATCCCCTTGCCGCCTCGGGGAGGCAGCTCCCAACACAGGTCGGGTATCCGCCTCCTTTTAAACTGGCATGGAGGCGGGTTGGGGGCGGGATGGGTTCGTGCCCTCGATTTCGTGATTTTAACCCCCCACACGCCTCCAATCCGCCTCCATGGCCCAATGAAAATCCTGCCCTTTGTTTCTGTCTTCACGGAGGAAGACACAAAAAACCTCCCAGAAAAATGAGAAAACCAAGGGTGTGATGAGAATGAGGAACTTAAAGAAATTATTATTAGTAAAAAAACAGTACTAACAAAATTAATGGGACTAAAAGTCGATAAATCCCAAGGACCGGATGACCTACATCCCAGGGTTTTGAAAGAGGTGGCCATTGGGATAGTGGAACAGTTCCTGCAGATTGGAGGATAGCAAATGTAACCCCGCTATTTAAGAAAGGAGGGAGAGAGAAAATGGGGAACTACAGATCTGTTAGCCTCACATCAGTAGTTGGGAGAATGCTGAAATCTATTATAAAGGATGCAATAACTGGGCACTTAGAAACTAATAGTAAGATAGGGCAGAGTCAACATGGATTTATGAAAGGGAAATCTTGTTTGACAAACTTATTGGAGTTCTTTGAGGATGTAACTAGTGGAGTAGGCAAAGGGGAACCAGTAGATGTGGTGTATCTGGATTTTCAGAAGGCCTTCGATAAGGTCCCACACAAGAGGTTGGTGAACAAAATTAGGGCACATGGAATTGGGGGTAATATACTAGCATGGATTGAGAATTGGTTATCAGACGGAAAACAAAAAGTAGGGATAAACGGGTCTTTTTCAGGATGGCAGGCTGTGACCAGTGGGGTACTGCAAGAATCGGTGCTTGGGCCCCAGCCACTCACAATCTATATTAATTATTTGGATGAGGGGACTAAATGTAACATTTCCAAATTTGCTGATGATACAAAGCTAGGTGGCAGTGTCAGTTGTGAAGAGGATGTGAAGCGGCTTCAAAGGGATCTCGACAAGCTCAGTGAGTGGGCGAGAACGTGGCAGATGGAATATAATGTGGATAAATGTGAAGTTATCCACTTTGGTATAAGAAACAGAAAGGCAGCATGACGTAAGAAAACTACTAGGCACTTGGTCTAAGCGTTAAACAAAGCTGTAATCAACTGTTTTACAACATGGAGATCTAGTTGTGTCCTTCACTAGTTCCTGTAAAAGAATGTCCTGAGCAAGCTGGGCCCATGCCCGAGTATTTATACTCTCCCTGGACAGCGCCACCAGCAGGCCGCCCTGTATTATTTCATAAGTCATTTCCACATGAATGACAAGATTCATGTCATTCTTCCCGTCTGAAGGATTGGTAGTCCGGCGACTTCCTTCTACCGGATTAATCGGACTACGAATAGCCGCAGTCGTTTGGATCTCCGTTTGTGGCCGGATAGCACGTCTCCTCGGACCATGTTTTGGTCCCTGGGTCGCTTGGTTCATACCGGCGGGCTGGCAGAGCCTGTGTCGCCTTGATCGACCTGAGGGGGACTGGGGAGATCGTGACTCCAGGTGGGGCCCCCACAGGCGCAAAGCTGGCTTCATCCTGCTCAGTAGTCAGTGATTCACCTGCGTCCTGGCTTCGGGTGGTCATCCCACGGGGAGCGCTCTGCTCCCCGGGTTGATCCGGCGGAGTAGCTGGCAGATCCCTTGATGTCCCGGGTAGGGCGTCATCCTCGGAGGAGCACAGAGTATCAGCGTCGTTATTATGGATCTCTCTATCGATTGGGTCCGTGGGATTGGTTGGGCAGGGAGCCAGATCCGAAGTGAAACTGTGGACTCCCGGCCATCAGGGTACCGCACGTACGCATATGTAGGATTGACATCCGTTAGTTCCACTTCGTCGACGAGGGGATCACTCTTGGAGAATCGGACGAATCTTCGGAGCAGCACGGGGCCAGGAGCTGCCAACCATGATGGTAGGGACGTCCCATGAGTAGAGTGATGCTGGAACCCGAAGAATCGTTCGTGAGGAGTAACATTGGTGGATGTAGAAAGGAGAGACCTGATGGAATGCAACACGTCAGGGAGCATAGTTTCCCACTGCTGGTCTGATAGGTTGTGTGACCTCAGTGCAAGACAAACAGCGTTCCAAATGATACCGCTGTATCTCTCAACTTGTCCGTTTCCAATAGGATGATACGGTGTTGTTTTTTTTGTGGCGATTCCCCGTTGGGAAAGATAACTTTTGAGTTTGCTTGACATGAAGGAGGGACACCGATCAGAGTGGATGAAATTGGCCATACCGCAAAGGGAAAAGACCTGATCGAGGCATTTGATCACTGGAAGTAAGCATATTGGGACAGGGAAAAGCAAAGGGAAAGCGTGAATATTCATCCACCATAGTAAGCAAGTAGGTGTTTCGCATTGAAGAAGGCAGTGGCCCCTTAAAGTCAATGTTGAGTCGCTGCATAGAATGGAAGAATTGCAGTTTTAATTCCGCGCAAATTCTACAAGTGGAGCATGTTCTTTTCGCATCTTCCGTAGAAAATGGGAGATTTTTAGATCGCACAAAGTGTAACATATGGATAATGCCAGGATGGCTTAAGTCAGTATGAAGATCCGAAGAGTCGAAGTTGACATGGAAGAGCAGAATGCATGCGTGAGGGTATCCGGGGCCACATTATCTTTGCTGGATCGATAATGTATGGTGTAGCCAAAGGTGGCCAATTCCATTCTCCAGAGCTGTATCTTGTTATTCTTGACCTTAATGTATTTCCGATTATCCAGCATAAAGGCCATGGAGCGCTGATCGGTTATAAGCGTGAAATGGCGACGAGCGAGAAAATGACTCCATTTACGTACTGCTTCGATGATGGCCGTAGCCTCCTTCTCAACAGGAGGATAATGGAGCTCGCTACCCTGCAAAGTTCTGGACAGAAATGCAACGGGTCGACCGCCTTGATTCAAGGTAGCCGAGAACGCCACCTCTGATGCATCGCACTCGACCACGAAAGGGAGATTTTCATCGATGGAACGAAGCGTGGCTTTTTCCAGTTGTTGCTTGAGGAGGTCGAAAGCTGAAATAGTCATTGGCTCCAACGGAAATGGCATTGCGTTGAGCAGGGGCTGGATCTTGTCGGAAAAGTGGGGTATCCACTTCGCATAATAGGCGAACATGCTGAGGGCCCGACAAAAAGAGCCGAGATTCATAGGGGGAGGGAGCTCCTGAAGCGGACAAAGTCATTCCGGATCCGGTTTGATGACACCATTGCCCACCCAGTAGCCAAGGATGTTGATTGATGGTACTGATTTCATGGATTTGGACTCATTTAAGTTTAGGTTGCGACGGCAGAGAACGTCAAGAAATTTCTGGAGGTTGGGATCGTGCTCCTTTTGGTTATGACCAGCAATGGTGATATTATCCAGATATGGAAGTATCTGTTAAGTTCGCCTGTTTGACTAGGCTGTCCATTGCCTGTTGAAAGATGGCCACCCCATTGGTGACCCCAAACGGAAGATGACAAAACTGGTAAAGCCAACCGTTGGCCTCAAAGGCCATATACTTCTTGTCAGAGTCCTTTAACGGTACTTGATGATATGCGCTCTTTAAGTCAAAAGTTGAAAATACCCTGTAGCTATTGACCATGTCATCGATGCGTGGTAGTGGGTAGGCATCCAGGTCGGTATACTGGTTAATAGTTTGCGAGTAATCGATGCAAAGACATTTCTTGTGTGGCTTCAGAGGACTTTTAACAACAACGACTTGAGCCCGCCAGGAAGATGAACATAGCTCAATGATACCGTCTGCTAGAAGGCGAGAGATTTCTGCCTCGATAAAGGATAGATCATCTTGACTGAAACATTGTGATTTAGTGACTATGGGCTTACATTTCAGGGAAAGATTGGCAAACAAGGAGGGCTTGTCGAGCGAAGCCACCAAAAGTGCACAAAACGGTACTTTGGAAATAGTAAGCTCCGGCTTTGACCCTCCAAACTCAAAAGTGAGTCTTTTGTGTTGCTTCTAGTAATCCTGTCCCAGGAGCACATCACTGCATAGGCTTTTGAGCACCCCAAGCCGGGTGGAAAAATAAGTGCGGCCATTGAGAATAAGGTCGACAATACAAAAGCCGAAAGAGTTAGTGGTCAGTGTCATCAGAGCCATTGCAATTTCCCTGTCCGAGGGGTAAATACACAGTTTTAACTTACTCACAGCCTGCTCACTGATGAAGCTGCCAGAACTACATGAGTCAATTCGTGCACTCAAAATGTGTCCATTTACCGAAACCTTCGTGGCTGCATGGGACAGGCTTTGGGGAAAAACAGCTGTGATGGGAGGAGGGGCAGTTTTATACTTGACAGCTGTAACATTAGTAGTGGCCCTTGGGGGCGGAGCAGTTTTATAGATGACAGCTGTAACATTAGTAGTGGCTCTTGGGAAAGGATCAGTTTTATAGATAGCAGCTGTAACCCTAGGAGAGGCTCTTGACTGACATCATTTAGAAAAGTGACCTTTCTTACTGCAATGATTGCAGGTTGCATTATGAGCAGGACAAAATTTACTATAGTGAAATGCACCTCCACAGAAGAAACACTTCTTTTTAGATTGCCAAGATGCCGCTAGGGTAGGGTCATCATCAGTGAGGGCTTCCGCCTGAGGCTTATCGGAAGAGTCACTAAAAGTGATAGCAGCAGTTCGTGCATGTGGTAAAAGATACGCATCAAGTCCAGAGAATATGCCTGGTCATAGGCAACTTGCAACTCAAGGGTTTTATTCTCCAACAGATGCTGGCGAATGAAGGGAGACGCAATTCCATTAATAAAAGAATCACAAATTAATTCATCCTGGCACTGCTCAGCTGAGACAGCTTTTAAATTACAGTCTTTGCTGAGCCTGCGAAGTTTTTGAAGGAATTCGTCAAGTGATACCCCGGGTTGTTGTTGAGTTGTGGCCAGTATGTGCCGAGCAAAAATTTCATTTGGGGCCTTAACATATAGTTGCCGCAGTATTTGGATAGCGGAGTCATAGTCTACACAGTCTTCGATATAGTCAAACACATGAAGAGATACATAATTGGCAAGCATTTGTAACTCATCAGGAACATTCTCACCACAAGCCTCGAGGAAGTTGCTGAAGGTACAATACCAGTGTTTCCATACCTTAGCAGTTGTAGGTGAATTCGGGTCCAGGTCAAGATGGGCGGGTCGGAGTAGTTTCTCCATGATGGATTGATTACTACGTCTGGTTCCTTTCTACCGTTTGAGTCATAGCCATCTGTTCCGAAAATCACTCAGAGCGTGGAGCAAATTTCAGTTGATTAAATTGACGTAAGAAAACTACTAGGAACTTGGTCTAAGCGTTAAACAAGGCTTTAATCAACTGTTTTACAACATGGAGATCTAGTTGTGTCCTTCACTATTTCCTGTAAAAGAATGTCCTAAGCAAGCTGGGCCCATGCCCGAGTATTTATACTCTCCCTGGACAGCGCCACCAGCAGGCCGCCCAGTATTATTTCATAAGTCATTTCCACATGAATGACAAGATTCATGTCACAGAGTATTTCCTAAGTGGTGAAATATTGGGGAATGCAGATGCTCAAAGGGACCTGGATGTCCTTGTATATGAGTCACTGGAAGTGAATGTGTAGGTACAGCAAGCCATTAGGAAGGCAAATGGAAGGTTGGCCTTCATTACAAGAGGATTTGAGTACAGGAGTAAAGAAGTCCTACTCCAATTATATAGGGCCTTGGTGAGACCACACCTGGAGTACTGTGTACAATTGTGGTCTCCTTACCTAAGGAAGGATATACTTGCCATAGAGGGAGTGCAACGAAGGTTCACAAGATTGATTCCTGGGATGGCGGGACTGTTGTACGAGAAGAGATTGAGTAAACTAGGCCTGTATTCTCTTGAATTCAGAAGAATGAGAGGGGATCTCATTGAAGCATACAAAATTATTACAGGGCTTGATAGGTTGGATGCTGGGAGAATGCTGGGAGAATGTTTCCCTTGGCTGGGGAGTCTAGAAGCAGGGGCCACAGCCTCAGGATAAAGGGTAGGCCATTCAGGGCTGAGATGAGAAGAAATTTCTTCACACAGAGGGTGGTGAATCTTTGGAATTCTCTACCCCAGAGGGCTGTGGAGGCTCAGTCATTGGGTATATTCAAAACAGAAGTCGATAGATTTCTGACTAGTAAGGGCATCAAGGGATATGGTGATGGGGCCGGTGAATGGAGTTGAGGCAGAAGATCAGCCATGATCTCATTGAATGGCAGCGCAGGCTCGAAGGGCCAAATGGCCTACTCCTGCTCCTATTTCTTATGTTTTCATGTTCTTATGATAAGCTCCATTCAGAACTTCTCTGAAAATGAAACACCCTGTGCCAGCCGATAGAAGGACCCAAATAACATCCAGGATTGGGATGACAAGTGGCAGGTAAAATTCATGCCACATCAATAGCAGATACTGACTGTCTCAACCAAGAAGCACCCCAGCCATGTCGGCCTGATCTTCAACAGGTCCACCATCACCAAGTCTGCCACCACCACCATCTTGGGAGGTACCAGTGATCAGAAACTTAACTGGATCTGCTATGTCAACTCTGTGGCTAAAAGAGTAGGGTAGAGGCTGGGTATTATATGACAAGTGGCTCATTTAAAACCTCTCAAAGAAACATAGGAACATGAGTAGGCCATTCAATCCCTCGAGCCTGTTCCACCATTCAATTAGATTATGGCTGATCTGTATCTTACTTCCATTTACCGGCCTTGATTCTGTAACTCTTAACACCCTCGCCTAATGAAGATCTATCAATCTCAGTTTTGAAATTTTCACTTGACCTAGCCTCAACAGCTTTTTGGGAGAGAGAGTTACAGATTTCCATTACCCTTTATGTGAAGAAGTGCTTCCTGACATCATCCTTGAACGGCCTAGCTCTAATTTTAAGGTTATGCTCGCTTGTTCTGGACTCCCCCACTAGAGGAAATAGATTCTCTCTATCTACCCTATCAAATCCTTTAATCATCTTAAACTCCTCAATTAGGTAATCGCTTAATCTTCTATACTCAAGGAAAAAAAATAGGACCTCAAAGGTAGTAATCTCAGGATTGCTACCAATGCCACATGCTAGTCAGAGTAGAAATAGAAGGATATTTCCTGGTGCTGTCTGCGGAACAGTACCCTCTTCCCCTCATTGGTGATCTTTTTACGGGCCTGGCCGGAGGGCAAAAGTTCAGCAAAATAGACTTATGCCAGGCTTATCTACAAATGCATGTCGATGACAAATCAAAAGGAGCTGCTGACAATTGTGACACACAAGGGGCTATACAGGTACTGCCGCCTTCCGTTTGGAATTACGTCGGCCCCTGCTCTATTCCAAAGGGCAATGGATCAGATTTTGAGTGGACTGCCGGGAGTCCAGTGCTACCTGGATGACATCCTTGTCACTGGGACAAATGAGGAGAATCACCTTCTGAACTTGGATGCGACACTACAGCGACTGAAAGAGTACGGACTCAGAGTTCGTAAAGACAAATGTGAAATCTTTCAGTCTTCAGTCGAGTACCTGGGGCATGTGATTGATGCTACTGGCCTGCATCAGGCACCGTCAAAAGTCAAGGCGATCGTGGAGGCCCCAGCACCCCAGAATGTGAGCCAGTTACGTTCATTTCTGGGGCTACTTAACTACGATGGGAAGTTTATTCCAGACTTAGCAACATTGCTGAAGCCGTTACATCAGCTGCTATGTCAAGGCAAAACATGGAAATGGACTGAACTGTGCAACGAAGCTTTCGCCCAAGCAAAGAAAGCATTGCTGAAGTCGGAGGTCCTGACACACTTCGACCCAAAGCCACCCGTGCAGCTAGCATGTGATGCATCACCATATGGTGTGGGAGCAGTCATATCCCACATCATGCCTTCTGGGGAAGAGAAACCTATCGCCTTCGCATCACTCACCTTGAACAAGGCCGAGAGTAACTATGCGCAGATTGAGCGCGAGGCCTTGGGATTCGTTTTTGGAGTTCGAAAATTTCATCAGTACCTGTTTGGGAGAAGGTTCACACTCCTGATGGACCACCGTCCATTGACTTCAATCTTCGGGCCCCACACCGGAATTCCATCTCTTGCTGCAAGCAGGATGCAAAGGTGGGCTTTACTGTTGTCAGGACACACATATGACATCAAATATCGCAAATCAGACTTGCACGGCAACGCAGACAGTCTCTCAAGGCTGCCCTTGCCTGTTACTCCCCCAGAGCCTCGTCAGATAGACATCTTCTACTTTAGACAAGTGGAGGGAGCACCTGTCACTGCAGTTCAGGTGCGAAGGTACACCCGCAATGATCCAGTCCTGTCTGAGGTAATGGACGATGTCATTCGAGGGATTGCTATAGGAGATTCTCCTAGTTTGAAACCTTATGTTTCAAAAAGAAATGAGCTCTCCGTCCAGGCAGGTTGTCTTCTTTGGGGACGCCATGTCATCATTCCGCCACCTCTGAGGGAACCTATACTGCAACAACTTCATACAGGCCACAGTGGGATGGTTCGGATGAAGGAAATGGCAAGAAGCTACTTCTGGTGGCCAGGTCGCGATGGAAATATTGAGGAGAAAGCCAAAACATGTTCCCCATGACAAAGGGTCTGGAATGTTCCACAGCTGGCAACCCTACACCCCTGGGATTGGCCTGAAGAAGTGTGGCAGCAAGTACATGTGGACTTCGCCGGTCCTTTTGAAGAGAAGATGTTTATGGTGGTTGTGGATGCTCGTAGCAAGTGGCCGGAGGTCGCTGTGATGAGGTCTACCATGGCACAGAAAACAATTGAGAAACTTGGTGAGATGTTCAGCCGTTATGGCTCACCGGAAGAACTCGTAAGTGACAACGGTCCACAATTTGTATCACAGGAGTTTGCAACCTTCCTGCATGTGAATGGTGTCCAACACATCAGGTCTGCGCCCTATCATCCCTCTACTAACGGCCTGGCAGAAAGGTTCATGCAAACTTTGAAGCACGCCTTGAAGGCATCGCAAGGACAGGGCTCAATCCACCAACGTCTGAACAGATTCCTGTTGTCCTACAGGAATGAGCCGCATGCCACAACCAAAACTTCCCCCGCTTCACTCATGATGAAAAGACAGTTGCGGACAAGTTTTGACTTACTCAAACCTCCAAGGGCAGACCAGGTGGTCCATCATCAACAACAAGCTCAAGTTGAAAAGAGAGAGAAAAGAGCCAAGGAGAGACGGTTTCATCCTGGAGTGCACGTCCTAGCTCGAAACTACAACACTGGACCGAAATGGGTTCCTGCTATGGTGATCGCGCAGACGGGCCCTGTGTCTTACACAGTTGAGACTGCTGAGGACGTCGTCTGGAGAAGACACACAGATCAACTGTTGCTAGGAGCAGAGACAGCCACAGAGGCTCCAACAGCTGGTTGGCCTGAACTGTTTCCGGGTGATACCGCAAACCAGCATCCTTTGCCACAGTGCTCTTCTCCAACACAGGAAGTCAAAGAGACTGTTCCACCTGTGCAAACTCCTGACTGTCGATTGACACAGGCACCTTCTCTATCTAGGCCTGTGTCAATGTCTACTGCTGTGGAAGCCAGCGATGACCGCCGGTATCTTGTCAGAGAGCGGCGGCCTCCAAGACGCTTGGATCTGTAGACTTAGTGACTTACCCACAAGACTGGGGCAGAATAAACCCCAGGGTAAAGTCAGGGTTTGAGGCAGTCTACCTCTACCCTTGGTTAGTTGAGTGCACTGAAAGTAACTTACCTGTTAAGGAATAATGTGGACCATTCATTTAAGAGGGGAGGAATATGTTATGTATTGGGTGTTCTCTTCCCACCTGTGGTGGCGCTGTCACAGCAGATAAATGGTTGGGGTTGTTCTCTTGGTTAAGTTTGGTTCTCTTTCTTCGGTACTCTCCAGAACTTCCTTTTTGAATAAAGCACTTCATGTTTGAATCTCTGAGTTCTGAGTCCTAAATTGTGTCTAGGTAGAAAGGTACAGACACAACAAGCCTGACATCGGTAGTGGGGAAAATGCTAGAGTCCATTATAAAAGATGTAATAGCAGAGCACTTGAAAAACAGTGATAGGATTGGACAAAGTCAACATGGATTTACAAAAGGTAAATCATGCTTGACTAATCTGGAATTTTTTGAGGATGTAACTGGTAGAATAAATAAGGGAGAACCAGTGGATGTGGTGTATTTGGACTTTCAGAGGCTTTCGATAAGGTCCCGCATAAGAGATTAGCGTGCAAAGTTAAAGCACATGGGATTGGGGGTAAGGTATTGACTTGGATAGAGAACTGGTTGGCAGGCAGGAAGCAAAGAGTTGGAATAAACGGGTCTTTTTCTGAGTGGAAGGCAGTGACTAGTGTGGTACCGCAGGGATCGGTGCTAGGACCCCAGTTATTCACAATATATATTAATGATCTAGACCAGGGAACTAGATGTAATATCTCCAAGTTTGCAGATGAAACAAAGCTGGGGGGGCGCGTGTGCTGTGAGGAGGATGCAGAGAAACTCCAGTATAATTTGGACAGGTTGGGTGATTGGGCAGATGCATGGCAGATGCAATATAATGTGGATAAATGCGAGGTTATCCACTTTGGTGGCAAAAACAGGAAGGCAGATTATTATCTGACCGGCAATAGATTGGGAAAAGGGGAAGTGCAACGAGACCTGGGTATTCTTGTGCACCAGTCGCTGAAGGTAAGCATGCAGGTGCAGCAGACGGTTAAGAAGGCAAATGGTATGCTGGCCTTCATAGCGAGAGGATTCGAGTACAGGAGCAAAGATGTCTTGCTGCAGTTGTACAGGGCCTTGGTGAGACCACACCTTGAGTATTGTGTGCAGTTTTGGTCGCCTTATCTGAGGAAGGATGTTCTTGCCATGGAGGGAGTGCAACGAAGATTCGCCAGACTGATACCTGGGATGGCAGGAATGACGCATGAGGAGAGATTGGGTCAATTTGGCTTATATTCGCTAGAGTTTAGAAGAATGAGAGGGGATCTCATTGAAACTTATAAAATTCTAACAGGACTAGACAGACTAGATGCAGGAAGGCTGTTCCCGATGGCGGGGGAGTCCAGAACCAGAGGTCACAGTCTAAGGATAAGTGGTAAGCTATTTAGGACTGAGATGAGGAGGAACCTGTGGAATTCTCTACCAAAGAAGACAGTTGAGGCCAATTCATTAAATATATTCAAGAAGGAGTTCGATATATTTCTTAAGGCTAACGGGATCAAAGGATCTGGGGAGAAAGCAGGGACAGGGTACTGAGTTTGGATGATCAGCCACGATCGCATTGAATGGTGGAGCAGGCTTGAGGGGCCGAATGGCCTACTCCTGCTCCTATCTTCTATGTTTCTATGAATACAACCCTTGTCTATGCAACCTGTCCTCATAATTTAACCCTTTTAAACCTGGTATCATTCTGGTAAATTTGCGCTGCACCCCTCCAAGGCCAATATATCATTACTAAGGTGCGGTGCCCAGAACTAAATGCATTACTCAAATTGCGTTCTAATCAGAGCTTTATATAACTGTAACATAACTTTCACCCCTTTGTATTCCAGCCCTTTTGAGATAAAGGCCAACATTCCATTAACCTTTTTTAAAAAAATGTTGTACCTGTCCACAAGCTTTTAGTGATTTCTGTACATGGACGCCTAAATCTCTCTGATCCTCCACAGTTCCTAGTTTGTCCCCATTTTGAAAATACTTTGATCTATCTTTCTTAAATCCAAAATGGATGACCTCACAGTTCTTCACATTAAACTCCATCTGCCACAATTTTGTCCACTCATTTAATCTATTAATGTCCCTTTGCAACTTTCTGCTCCCATCTACACTATTTACTGTGCCGCCTAACTTAGTGTCATCAGCAAACTTGGATATATTGTTCTCTATTCCTTTGTCTAAGTCATTAATAAATATAGTGAAAAGCTGAGGCTGCCGTACAGATCCCTGGGGGACACCATTAGCCACATCCTACCAATTTGCGTACATACCCAGTATTCCTAATCTCTGTTTCCTACTTCCTAACCAATTCTCTACCAATATCAATATGTCATCTCCAATTCTATGTGCTTTCATTTTTGTTAGCAGCCTCTTGCTTGGAACCTTATCAAATGCCTTCTGGAAGTCTATATAAATAACATCCATAGATACCATCTTACCTACCACTTTAGTTACCTTCTCAAAAAATTCAACTAAGCTCATGAGACATGACTTATCCTTTATAAATCCATGCTGGGTCTCTCTGGTCAGTTCATACTTGTCCAAGTGCTCAGTCATTCTGTCCCTAAAGACAGATTCTAGTAACTTCCCTACAACAGACATTAGACTAATAGGCCTATAGTTTCCTAGTTTATCTCTCCTACCCTCCTTGCCACCATCTAAAGGCATATGTTAATAATGCAATAGAATACTTGCCACTTGCCTGGATAGGTGTGGCTGCAACAAAACAAAAAGCTTGATACTATCCAGAACAGAGCAGTTCATTTGAATGTTGTCTCTGCCATTGGACTCACTATCCATCCTCTCCATTACTAGCACACAGTGGCTGCAGTATATACTATCTATAGGATACACTTCAGCAACTCAGCAATGTTACTATGACAGTACCTCTCAGTCCTGCAACCTCCTCACCACCAAGAAGGACAAGAATAGCAATATCATGGGAACACCATCATGCGCAAATTTCCTCTATGTCACACACCATTCTGATTTGGACACACATCGCCATTCCTTCATTGTCACTGGGTCACTATGCTGTAATTCCCTTCCTGACATCATCATGGGAGCATTATCACCACAATGGCTGCAACAGTTCAAGGAGAAAGCCCACTACCGCCTTCTCAGAGCAACAAAGGAAGGGCAATAAATGCGACTTTGCCAGCATCGTGCACATCATGAGAACAAAAACTGTTCCCTTGGGCAAGGTATTGGATGGTGTGTAATGCATGTGGAGCCATACTTTATCAAGGTGCTTAGGGAGGTTAAATTGGATAATCCCTGAAAACAGGTGCAGGGATTGTGATTAACTCATGCCCATTGATTGAAATGCAGGCAAGGCTCTAACTTCATGTTGCATGCACATTACCTTGTTTTCTGCATGGAGCCAGTGCTCCCAACACTGTTCATCGGCTGCATGCATGAACAGGGGGTCCAATATCATGAGTGCCTAGCACTACTTAAAGCTAGCCTGCACCTCTTAAAGGGGATGTGCATTATGGCTGCTAGAGGTGCTGAGATCATTGGGAATAGTGTGCTGTGCAACAATCAACAATGGATGACCATGGGAAAGACTGGGCACCAAATATTTTGGATACTGCACTGGAGGTCTTGGTTGGAAAGGGGGAGAGATGTCCTGTATCCTCAGGGGGTCAGGAGGCCCTCCAGGCACTTGCTCAGAAGGCAGTGGGAAGAGATAGCCATGGCGGTCAATGCCAGGAGTATAGCTCCAAGAACATGGATGCAGTGCAGGAAGATGTTTAATGATCTCACATGCGTGCTCAAGGTCAGTGAATGCATCTTCAAATACCATATCCTACCAACTGTACCACTAGCCTCAGCCACTGCTCAATTCACCACACCCCCATCACTCACCTACCAACAATCTACCAATTAGACCTAACATTGATATGCTTCACCTCACCCTCACACACTTAGCACTGTTGCAAGCCTCAAACTCACAGCTTGCACACACTGGCAATGTACATACAGTCAATGGCACCTGACAACATGGGGAAGCCTGCAATCCTTGCAAACCCTCATGCTCGCTCTGCCTGCTTCTCTCTGATAAGAGGGAATGAGATGAAGTTGTCCCTTTTTGCATAGAGATCCTCTGTGACCCCCCTTATGCAGCAGTGCACTGCAAAATGAGAGATGTTGCTTATCTCTCCAGCAACAGCTTGGAAGGAACATGGGAAGAACAACTCCAAATGATATTTATATAGCGCCTTAAACATAATAAAACTTCCCAAGGTGCTTCACAGGAGTGTTACCAAAAAACCCTAAAATTTGACACCGAGTCATATAAGGAGATGTTAGGGCAGATGACCAAAAGCTTGATCAAAGAGGTAGGCTTTAAGGAATGTCTTAAATGAAGAAAGAGAAGTGGAGAGGTGGAGAGATTTAGGGAGGGAATTCCAGAGCTTAGGATCTAGGCAGCTGAAGGTACGACTGCCAATGGTGCAGCATTTAAAATCTGAGATGTTCAAAAGGCCAGACTGGGTGAAGTGCAGAGGTCTAGGGGGATTATAGGGCTGGAGGAGATTACAAAGATAAGGAGGGGCGAGGCCATGGAAGGATTTGAGAACAAGGATGAGAATTTTAAAATCGAGCCAATGTAGGTCAGGTAGCACAGAGGAGATGGGTGAGTGGGACTTGGTTTGAGTTAGCACATGGGTGGCAGAGTTTTGGATGACCTCAGGTTTATGGACGGTTGAACTAGGGAGGTCGGCTAGGAGACTATTGGAATAGACAAAACCCAGAATGGGCTTATCTTCTGGTGAAATCAGTAAATGCCTTTCTTCTAAGTCATCTTATCTATTACACATTAATTGATAATCTTCAATAATAGCTGTAAAGCATGGTATTTACTGTAATTGTGTGTGTTAGGTTTATTATCTGGCTTTCAGAATCAATACAAGAGCAATAATTTTGACTGTTACACATCCCCTCTCTGGTAGCCTACTAATATTTATCCTTTTTCTCTGCACAAAGGAAACAGGACTATGCAAAATGCAGAATACTGCTTACTATAGACCACATCAGAAACCATGTACTAATCCTCACAACTATACAAGATAGCAACACACTTAACAGAGAAGTCTAAAACCCACAAGTTAATGAATCATCAACATATAAGCATGCCCTGAGAATGTGATACCTTTCTGAGAATATACTGGAGAGTTCAATGAGAGTTTGATGGCATCCTCAAAAGAAAGTCATGACTGAAGGACAGACAAGGATATGTTCAGTGGGCCTTTCTTCAAACTAAGAGCATTGGTGAACCATGTAGTGGCAACCATGAAAACTATAATGGCCAAGAGGCTGGGAAGGATGAAACATTCATCTCAGGGCTGAAAACTTCCATGTCTAATACTAAGGATTTCCAGTACTGGAACTCGTCATGAGGGGAATGTCAACCAACAACTATGTGAGCCAAGTGTCCAAGGGAGGGACAAGGCATTCAGTTCAAAGACAAACATCTTGTGGAATTTGTTGAAACTGTTTGATTGTCAACATTTTTGAATTTAACAGGCACTTTTTATAATTTCTCTAGACCTGCTCATTTTCTGGAAAATGTTTCTCAGTGTGGTCGGTTCAATCAGGGGGAAGAATTTAACTGTTCCCGCATGATGGGAAATTGAAAAGAAAATTGAGTGGTGTGTAAATCGGCTGATTGATCAGCTGCTGCCTGTTTCCTGCCCAGTGGGAACAGTTAAAATAGACCCCAGAGAGTATGACTAGAGCCTTGGGGAGTAATCGTCAAGTCACATAGCTTCCATGGATGGCAAGAAGAGGAAAATAGCCATTAGTTAAGAATATTTAGTTCAGCATAGAAGTTGCAACTATTTGTTAATTTCTACTTAATTGAGGACGTGGTTAAGTTCAGTAACTGTAAACTCTATGTTGTGTCACTGCTGCTGTTCACTTATTCTCTTATTGTTTAATAATTTTGGTTGTCGATTAAAGCCTAAGTCACAATTACTACGATGTTTATTCTGCTGCCTTCTGAAGTCGAGGATATATCATGTAAGGTCATGTGATAAAACTAGCGAACCAACATAGAGGGTTCTCTGTTCAATCCCTGGGCATGCCATTAATTTACTTGGAATCTGATTAAAGGAAGCTCTCTGGAAGAAATAGCTGTTAGATTCAAAGATGGGTTTTAATTCTTAGAACAGAGACTGACAACATGCAACCGGGAACAGATAGCAGAAATGCCAGCAAGGTCGAATATCAAGCATCAAAAGACAAACAGAAGTGATAAGGGAATCGTAAAATGCAAGGAAACAGGGAGGATAGCACCTGCTAGATAATAAGGAGCCACAAAGCCATAAAATGCCCTTGAAGAAACTTGACAAAACATTCCTCAGAAAGATAAAAGGAAAGGGCTTGGCAGCCATGTAGAAAGGGACAGCGTGGGTTGCCTTCCCGCTTCACAATTGGACAATAGGATGGGGGGTCAAATGATTGACACCAGGTGATTACCAGCCCACTGAAATAACTATAAATATAGACGACCGAGAGAGGAAATCAGGCAGTCAGGGGCGAAGGCTTCCCCAAGGTGGCTACGGCTTAACACCTTGGTCAAGTTTAGCCTCTGAGGTGGCTGATGGCCTCACACTTCCAACAGCTTGAGAGATGACCCAACGGAAGTGACCACTGCAGCAGACTGCAGGAATCCACCCAATCCGAGACCACCGTACTGCCTCCTTGTCTGTCCGGTCATCGCCTTCCGATTTGGGAGTCGTAGATCACTCCTACTGTCACGGGTTGTATGTCTATTATACTCAGCTTAAACCATATGTAATATCTGATTATGCTTTAAAACTGTAGCTCTTTAACAAAAGCCTTGCAACTTCTAAAGCCCTGTTGGGTAATCTGTGTGTGAGCCTGTGATCCTAATCTTACATCTCTCTGGAACATAGCAAGTGAAGGCTTACTTAGAGACTGAGAGGAGTGGTCAGAGATGCTAACCCGCCAAAAAAAAAATCTACAGTAAAAAGCATAAAAACATTACATGGGATATTGCTCCAAAATGCATTAACTCATATGAGGTTTAGCATCCAAGGTGAATTATAATCAGAACCGGATAGTTTTAAAGACAGGATGGAGGCAAACTATGAGGAAGCGTTTCTCTAACTAATTGAATGCCGTGTTCTTATTCCCTTATTGGTTTGCTAAATTATATACCCTGTTTGCACTAAGTTTGAAGTTCCAAGCTTGACTTACAGCTGATGTGTACAAGCCACTTCAGTATCCAGAAACTGCAGTACGGCTACAATTATTTTGATCTGCCTATTTAATAATGGTCTTTAATGTCTATCCCCACGACACTTTTGGGAAACCTTTATTGCCATTGCAACCCATGTCAGAAATTGGGAACATCATACATATTAATTGACATTGTAGTTGCATTTAGATGTTAGTAAACTGTAGGCAAAATTATTGTCACCCACAATATTAGATAGGCTAACCAAGTCTTTTCCTATATTGACTTTCCTTTGTAATGTTCTATATTTAATTTCCATTCTATTACCTTCACCCACATTCCTCCCTGCTATTCCAAGTGAATCCCTTATAAATCTGCTCTTTATGCACAGGTGGACATGTTGCAAGATGCTTAAATTTCTTATTTTGTAATGCTGAATTATATAACCAAAGCACTCGAGTTCAGGAAGTTATGCTTAAAGTGTACAGTGCTCTGGTCACACCTAACCTTCAGCACCATGCCTACTTCTGGTCTAAAGGAGTCACTGAAGTGCTTGAGGACATGCAAAGAAGAGCCATTACATTAATGCCCAGTGTTGGATGACTGAGTTATGAGGAAAGTTGGACTATTCATCCATGAAAGGAGACAACTGAGAAGTGGCCTCACAGAGGTTCATAATTTAGTAAAATGATATAGAAAAGATAAATCTGGAACAGGACTTCAAATTAAACCTTAACAATAGGACAAGGGGGCACAAGTTCACACTGGCAAAAGAAAAAATTAGTACTGATGTTTGGAAGTTCTTCTTCACACAAAGAATGATCAACATGTGGAATGGATTTCTGAGTGGAATAGTGGAAGCAAAAATCCCAGAATCATTTAAGAAACAACCTGATCACGTGATGGGGGCAGTAGATTTTTTTCTGGATGAATGAGCAGGGATGAGCCAAATGATCTTTTCCATCGTATCTATCTTGTGAACTCTGAACTTCCCATCTGCTGAAATCTTTGTTCTTGGCAACTTGCATATGCATTATTAGCAATGGCTTTATTTCTCTTCTACTTTTTAGCTTGGCACTAATGCCAACTCATTTGGTATCCTAAATGACCTTGAGGATCTCATCAGACAGCGTATCCGCATTCTTGAGCAGCTATGTAATTCAACTAACTTGCTATATCTTTTCCTCACTTCTGATTCTATTTTTCACACTGTGTCTGCTTCCTCAACAGTAAACTCTTCTGACCACTGTCTTATATCCACGTCTTGTAGAATACCCTGCACCAAATTACACTGTGTAAATCAGTCCATCGTATTTCGTGCTATAGATAAGAAATATGAATTGTCATCAACTATTCCTTACTGCTTTTCTCTGGTGCTTTACTCATCTGCTCCTTTTATCTACTGATATTATTGTAACTACCTTGAAAGGTTCTGTATTTTACTCCTTGACATCCATTTGGTATTGCACAATGGTTCAATTATGCCTGCCATTATTTTGTCTTTTGTAAAATGTTGCCTATCATACCTGGCATCTCAATCAATCTGAAGTAATAATCAGCCAATTTTATCTGTGCTTGTAATATCTGTAAATCCACTATTAGAATCACCAATAGAACTTTATTGAAAAACATCAATTCTTGTCTTCACGCCCCACCAGTAGTTATTCTATCTGGTCTCTTGCAACAATAAAGTTTCTTATGGCTTCTGTGAATTCTCCTTTCCATTCCTCTTCCATCATGATATACAATTGGCAGCTGCTCTAAAGAGAAAGCTGTCATTTTTGGTTCTTTGCTTATCTCTATTTTCTTCTCCAACTCTAACTGTTTTGTGTTTGGTAAAGATTCTTCCTCAATTAATCTATTTCGGTCTACTATTATGACCAACATCAAGGTCACCAAATTCATCAGATCCTCTGTTGACTGAACTATAAGATCTCTGGTCCTTGCCATTATCTTGAAGATTCACGATGTATGCCTCTAAATGCATCCCTGCCCTGCACAATCTCTTTAATCTCACTTACTCCCAGTCCATCTTTTATTCTCCTTGCTCATGTTCTACCCTATCCTTAAGGAAAGCTAATGCCCCTTACCTTTCCATTCTATTTTATAGGCACTTTCTACGGTTATAGAAGATACTGTCCACTTTCAAATTAACCACCACCTTGAAAGTTCTGCACAAATCCGGGCCTGCCACAATGCTACATTCTTGGCTATCTTGTTTCCTCTCAAATAGTTACATGAGTGCTGTGGTTGCTGATTCATCCCTTGACTGATTCCTCCTTCAGGGCATTTCTTCTCTTTCACTTAGTTCTTCCTTCTTAACAATGATTTCTCCCCATTCATCATCCAACTCTATTCATTCTTTTTATGATGATTCCAAATTAGGTTGACCATGTTCCTTCAGTGTACGCAACCTAAATATATCTTACAAAGCAATGGCCAAATTACCACAATGGTCTCCATGCACTTTGATGAAGTTATCCATACTCTTTAGGGACAGTCTTTTCATGTCTCTCGTCTTTTTTTAACCTTCTTCAGTTTTTTCCCTCAATTTTCTCCCCTTCTTTCCTCAGCACATTGATTCCTTCACTACAGTACAGTTCCATGGCATCAGCTACCCTCCACCACTTCATGCAAATGGCCATGTGTGAGCCATCAGAGTAAGTATTGGCATGCTATTCAACCATGGAGGACGTCACAATTTAGCTCAATCCTATCCTCACCCAATTTTCACACATGCGCACTTCTAGCACGGGTTGCTGTGGAGCATTCAGGAGCAGAAACTCTGATTGATTGTCTTTTACAGAACCCAGGTGTGCTGCAGCCAACTGCCGTCCCACTGCCATAGCCCTGACTAAGAACAGCTAACTAAATAAACATTGATTAAGGATCAAAACTAAGACCTCCCTGGTCTGCATGGCTCAGGCATGGTGACTTTACTATTGGGGGCACATCTCTTGTAAATCTAAATAACCACCATAATTTCTTACCTTTAATGATTTCACCCTTAGATCTTCAGCTATGAATATTCTTAGATTTACTTTCTCCTGTGAACTCTCACATCTCTTCCTTTGCTGAAGCTGTCTCCAAGCAGCTTGGTTTCCTCTTTCATGCCAAAAACTTCTTCTCCCTTTGACAACTATTGACTCTCTATAAATCTCAAGCTGAACCAAGATTTGGATATTGCTCCCATGTCTGGAAAAAATCTTCAAATTATCTGAGACACCTGAACAGGATACTAGAAAAATATGGTGGTATGATAGGTAATCCCTCTCCCATCTCTTGCTCCTGATATATTTTTCTCTGTTACAATCTTTCTTACTTCCCTCTATTGTACTGATATGACCAGAGTTCCTCTGAGCTTTTGTTTCCTGTCTCCTCCTAAGCTGAAAATATGCCTTCCTATGCACTTTACATCCTCCTGCATCTTCAAACTCTTCATACTTTCTCTGTGCTAACTTATTTTTGCAGACCGTCAAACACTTTACCTCCCACAGTCTTTCCTTCTTCCTACAAAAGCAAACTTAAAAACCAAGCTTGTTGGCACCTAATTGTTACTTCATGATTTACCTCATCACCTCTGTTCTTTTCAGCCTTGGTTTTCAGCTTACTTTCTTTTTAAAGTTTAAAAAAAATACTGCACAGCTAAAATTGATGGGATAAATGTGTCTGTTGGCTGTTAAAGTCTGTATGAAAAATCTTTGGGTGGTGTCAGCTCATGTCATCCCTCTTTGCTAGCACTCTCACCTCATCAGTCAGAAGGTTGGAGATTCAAACCCCACTCCAGGAATTGAGCACATAATCTAATATATTTAGATGATGATATTTCATTGCAGTACTGAGTGAGTGTTGCATTGTTGGACATGCTATCTTTCAGATGGATTATAGAATCTTTGAATGATACTGCACAAAAGGAGGCCATTCGGCCCATCGGCCTGTGCCACCTCTTTGGTAGAGCTATCCAATTAACCCCAGCCCCCTGCTCTTTCCCCATAGCCCTGTCATTTTTTCCCTTCAAGTATTTATCAAATTCTCTTTTGAATGTTACTATTGAATCTGCTTCCACCACCTTTTCAGGCAGTGCATTCCAGATCACAACTCACTGTGTAAAAAAAATTTCCTCATGTCGCCTCTGGTTCTTTTGCCAATCACCTTAAATCTGTCCTCTGTTTCCAGTGGCAGAAGGGTTCATAACCAGTTTCTCCTTATTTACTCTATCAAAACCATTCATGATTTTGAATACTTCGATCAAATCTGCTCTTAACTTTTTCAACTCTAAGGTGATATGTGAGCTCTGAACTTGTGAGACTCTTTCCAGTGTGGAGTTGTGCTTGACAGTAATGCCGATGAGAGAATCAGGCACGGAGATCATTGTGCCCAATTTTTGGTGCTGCTGAATTTCTGGCCCTTGAATTTAATGACAAGAAAATTGGGAACATGTTGAATCAGGTGGGCTGAACTCAATTCCCAATTCTTCGATCTGCACTTTTGTTGAGCAAGATTCCGTGTTGGAAGCAGAGTCTTGCAAATTTGGGGCTACAGCATTTTGCTGCTTGCTTCAAAACTAACCAAACAGCTTTCTATAGATCTATTTCTTCATTTTTACAGGAAAAAAACCAAGAAAATGTTTATAATTAATGCTATATTTTCTCACCAAGAGCAGATAGAACAGCTCCTGTCCAAAACAGCTCTCCCATGGCAGCAGGGATGAAAAACAGGCCACCTATCCGGTCACCGTAGACTTCCTGAAAGGGGTCCAACATGGTCACATACTTCCTTGTACGCATTGGTTTAGCGAAAAACAAACCGCCTGCAAAAATGTTATTGAAGAACTACTTTGTAACATAGGATTCCTTTGTTTTATAAAGATAATAATTACTGGCATTACTGTATTTTGCAAATACTTGTAATGCAAACAGTTATGTAATAAATAAAGTAATTATGCCATGCAATCACCATGGCATGGTTATACCAGTCACATTGCCAAAATTATTACCTGTGTTGCTATAATACCATTATGTCACTTGGATGTGATGCCACAGTCATACTGCAAAAAATAAAATGATTCTCCGTGGCTCTTCCAGAACTGAGTGGCTGAAATTCCCTTCACAAAACATTAATTATTCTCCTTTGATTGTGGAATGGAATGGCTAGCAGAAGAGTAGATTTTAAAGTAGATTAGATTTTAAATTAGATTTTAAATTAAATTAAATTTAATAAATTTAAATTAAATAAATTAGATTTTAAACTAATTTATCCAACATTCTGTAACACTTAGAAAAGATGTATGTAGAAATTTGGTATATGATGCTTTCATGTGATGCTGGAATTCCTTTCAAGAATTTTTACTTAAGTTTAAATGGTTTCAAATAAAAGTATGATATTGTGCATAATTGTTTTACTCAGGGTGACCTCTTTCCTACTTTCTATCTGTACTTTGTATTTTAATGTCATTTTATATATATTTTTACAATCTAGAAATTTTTAGTATCAACTAAAGGTTAATATGCTGCAAGGAATGGTCTCCAATAAAATATGTTGGAAGGCAAGTGACACATTTCAAGATTTTTTGACTATTTGACCTATGAGAAATTTCAAACAATTTATATAAAGATATTTCTATTGTTAAATTTCCCTCACAAGGGATTATATCTACAGAACACACCCATTTTGGAAATGTTCAATAGAAACATCTGTCTAGATCCTAGATAGTGGTGTTTGTTCACCCTAGTATTCTAGTAAATAATCACATATTATGTTGGAATGGTTTCATTGAAGTGTGCCCAGCAGAGGGTAGCTGCCAGGAGCCTACACCTAGCAGGTATTAGCAGGTTTAATTGGCAGCTAAATTGGCCAATCTTCTAATATGAAGAGCTGGGAAGAATAAAAGGTCAACAAGTCTTTGGTTTCTGTCTAACTGAGTCATAAAGTGAGTCTGCAGTAATCTACAATGTAAATTAGACACAGAAGGTGAGAGCTCCCTTTGCAAATTTAGTGCTGACTAGTTTCAGATATTTGCTAGTCAATAAAGGGTGCCATTAGCCTACTAAACAGGGGTAGTGTGGCATACTTTGTTATTTACTATGTTATAAGGAACATTGTGAAATAAATAAAAATTCACTGCACAGTCTTCACTCACATATTACATGCAAAATAAACCTGCTTGTTGGCTTACTAGAGTGATCAGTCCACCTACTGGAAGATAGGAAAAATGTAGGTGACAGCACATGTGAGATTGCAGTACAGTCCCCACCACTTATTGCAGGCGCCTTGGTGGCAATGCGATTTGCCTGCAATATGTAGTGGGCGTTGGAACAAAGAGAGCCACGTTTCCTGATTATGCTACCAACTCCGCTGTTTTCTGATTAAAATTAATAAATCCCATCTCCCCACACAGCACAAGGTGATAAAAAGCACTCTGAGTAATCAAAAGCAAAATCTGAAATAAAAACAGAGAATGCTGGAAATACTCAGCCGTTCAGGCAGCATCTGTGGAGAGAGAAACCGAGTTAACATTTCAGGTCGATGACCTTTCGTCAGAACTGGGAAAAGTTAGAGATGTAATTCTGTGTAATCATTTGTTCTCATTTCTATTACTTTTCCAGTTTCGTGCTGTCTTCACCAAATGTTTCTGAACCTGTCCAACGTTTAGCTGCTTGATTTAAATTCATCTCACATTTGCCCTGCCTCACAGTCTTTTGAGTTCTATAACTGCAACCATCAGAAGCTTAGGCATATTAACATGTTAAGTTAATTTGCAAGCATGACATTTTGCTTCGGGGACTCGGGATTCTCAAGCCCATACAAAAGCGTTGAGGCTGGGGGTCCTCTGGTACAGGCAGTTCCGATTACAGGTGGTGAGTTAGACTTTAAAGTTAAATTTTAAACCTGTAAAACAGAGCCTGGAATTTGTGACCAGGATTGTAAAGAAAGAGATTGTGCAAATAACTGCTGAACTGCCCAAAATAGTCGGCACGCTTAATGCAGTTCCAGCGGTGCCTTTGTAATTGACACCTCTGCTAATGACAAATGGTCAGCACATTTGCCCGATATAGGCGGCTGATTGGCATAGGCAGAAATGGTGTAAGTGTTGGAGACTTTATCAAGTTCGTACATTGATGGTTTTATTGTTATAACCCTGAATTATACTATTGTAAGAATAAATATTGGAGAGTGAAGGTGAAGTGCTGATTGTAGGATATGCTGGTCTGCTTCTTCCTAATGATGCTGAACCCAAGAAAATATCTAATGCATATTTGAAATTTGTAACAGCGAGCTTAAAAAAAAAGGTAGATTACTTGTCTTCAATTCAACTTCCACATACAAATAGGGCTTCTGTCCAGCCCAAAATAGTCACTCACACTTAAGGATGGTATCCCTTTAGATTTGTTTTTTGCAGTTTATAATATCACATGGTAGATACAAAGATGTTATTCAGCCCATCTTAACTCATCCATCGAGAAAAACCTTTATTTGCCTCCATCACATCATCATACTAACTCTTAAATAAGTCTAACATTTCAACCTGCTACTCTACCAGGAAGACCATTCCAGATCTAAATCACTCGGTACTAAATTTTCCTTTCACCCGTTTTAACCTATGCCCCTTTGTTCCAATATCCTCGCATACCTTGAAGTACTGCCCCAGATTGTTTCTCTTCCCAGTTTCTCATGGTTTCCTTATAACTCAATTCTTTAACACCAGGGGCCAACCTCGTGACTACTCTGCACTACCTCCATGGCTTGAATGTTTCCCTTGTTTTGATGACCAAAACTGAACAAAAGTAAGAGTACTCAAGGTGCAGTGACCAGGGCACTGTACAGTTTTGGCATATCTTCTGACTTATACTCAACTGCTTAACAATATAAGTAAGAATTCCATTCATTTTGCATGTTGCTGCTCCATGATTTGTTATGTTAATTGCCAAACTTACAACTATACCCAGATTCCTTTCTACACCATAGTATACTGTGACATCCCTTTTTCTTACCAATGTGTACTAACTTGCACTGAACTGTAGCGAACTGCACTAATTTGCTCAATTGCAAATTTTATCACACTCCTTTTATAGGTCCTTGGCTGTTCATTGGTCTCAACAGCTCTTCCTAACACCCTCCAATTCTTTTTTCTGGTTTTCTATTTTTTTTTATATCCCTTACTCCTTCTACAACAGTGTTTTTAACAAATCTCTTGCTACCTTATAGAGACTTTCTCTTTTGCCTCTGATATTTTCTTGTTATTTATTTCAGCTAAGCCTTCTGCTCCTATTCCAACAGTTTAATTAATCCTTCTCTCCTGGTCTAGTCTCAAACCTACACTTTCCCTATCCTGTATTAGTTTAAGTCTTCTCTCACTGCTCTATTTAGCCTCTCCATAAGGATATTGGTCCTAACAACATAAGACCATAAGAAAGAATTAGGAGCAGGAGTAGGCCATACGGCCACTTGAGCCTGCTGCACCATTCAATAAGATCATAGCTGATCAGCGACCTCAACTCCACTTTGCCGCCCAATCTCAATATCCCTTGATTCCCCTAGGGGGAGAAATTCGTTACGCCACCGATTAACGCCTAAAGAGGCCGAGAAGTGGGGCGTTAGCCAATTTCCGGGCGGGCGCAAGGCGCCTAGCGCCTCGCCCCATATTGAGCATGCATTTAGAGCCGGCGCTAAATCTTAGCGCCCGCTCATGGGCGCAGGCTGATTATGAAGTCATTTGAGTGTGCAACGCATTTTGGGCGCCCCGGACTGGAAATTCAGTGGCGCCCCCCTCCGTAGCGCCTGGCACTAATAGTGACAGCTTACCTGGACCTTACCAAGTCGCTCTCGGGCTGGAGGAGCGCTATTTAAAGGGGACTGTGTGGTTTAAAAGTGGCAGCCATTTCTGGTGCACAACTTCCTCGAGAGCTACAAAGAGTTGCTGAGCTGCACACTGAGAGCCATTTGACCACTGAGCCAGCGCAGGCACACGATCTTCAGCCTTCTGACCATCACCTTGCTGTTGGTGAGCCTTGACAATGGGGAACCTTCCTGTGGGCACTTACTATGGGGGCTGCATTGGAGGGGAACCTCCTGCTGCTGAATCATCTGGAAAGGGCACTGAGATGCTGGGAGAGGGGGCGGGCATGGCCAGACGGAGGAGGGCCAACAGACGTCGCCACAGCAGACCTTATGCTGGCAGGGTTTTCCGACAGCAGTTTTCCTACATTAACATGCCAGAGGAGCAGTGTGTCAGAAGGCTGCGATTTAGAAAGGAGGTGGTGACTGAGCTGTGCCAGCTGCTTCAGCCAGATCTGCAGCCTCAGATAAGGTGCAGGACATCTCTGTCGGTGGCTGAGAAGATGCCTGCTGGCCTGAACTTCTACACGAGTGGCTCTTCTCAGGCTGCGCGTCAGAGGCTGATCAGAAGTAGCTTCTAGGCCCCTCTCACGGAATGCTTGCTGCCATTCCAAGAACAGGAATGGAACCGGTCTGATACCCCCAAGCCTGTGAAGGGCAAGATGCATGTAAATAGAAGGCATGGCCATTGTAAATGAAGAAAGTGTTTCATTACACAAAATGTGGTTCCTTCAAACATGAGAAAGCTATGGCAACAGAAAGCAAAACTAATACACTGACACATAACTGCCTCTCACACCCGGGAGATTGTCCAAAACATAAATCACATTCCGACCATCTTCCTTGGCCTTGATTCCACTGCGCCAACCAAAGCATCCAATGCCCCATCAGTGAGGCATTCCGCCCTCTGCCTCACCCTTTCCATTTCTTGCTAGGCTGGTGCGCCACAGGTAGGCTCCCACCGCTTTGAAGGCCTACAAGGCAGTGAGTGTGTCTGGTGATGCCAATTGACCTGCCCCTTTAAGAGCTGGCCGGCGCCAGTGTGTCTCAGGGAAAGTGATTATTGAAAGCACCTGCGCTGCGCCCCGCCGGCGCTAAATTGGGTTGCGCCCCCGGGTTAGCGCCTTAAGAGCCTCGTGCAGCACCTGATTTAGTGCCACAATCACCCTCAGGGGCACAACGGCCCAATATCGTGCCAGGTGGCGCTAAATCGCAACTGGAGCTAGGCTTTGCGCTTCGCCAGAACTAGCGTCCCAAACGGGGCTATACCCAATTTCTCCCCCCTAGAGTCTAAAAATCCACCTATCTCAGCCTTGAATATACTCAATGACTAAGCCTCCATAGCCCTTTGGGGTGGAGAATTTCAAAGATTCACAATCCACTGAGTGAAGAAATTCCTCTTCATTTCAGTCTTAAATGGCTGACCCTTTATCCTAAGACTATGCCCCCTAGTTCTCGACTCTCCAGCCAGGGAAAACAACCCCTCAGCATTTACCCTGTCAATCCCCCTCAGAATCTTATATGTTCAAAGAGATCACCTCTCATTCTTCTAAACTCCAGAGAGTATAGGCTCAATCAACTCAATCTCTCCTCATAGGACAACACTCTCATTCCATGAATCAATCTAGTGAACATTCGTTGCATTGCCTCTGAGGCAACTATAGCTTTCCTCAGATAAGGAGACCAAAACTGTGCACAGTACTCCAGTTGTGGTCTCACCAAAGCCCTGTACAATTGTAGCAAGATTTCCTTACTCTTGTACATAAGAACATAAGAACATAAGAAGTAGGAGCAGGAGTAGGCCATACGGCCCCTCGGGCCTGTCCGCCATTCAATAGGATCATGGCTGATCCGAACCTAGACTCACGTCCACTTCCCTGCCCTCTCCCCGTAACCCCTTATTCCCTTATCAGCTAGGAAGCTGTCTATCTCCGTTTTAAATTTATTTAATGTCGCAGCTTCCACAGCTCTCTGAGGTAGCAAATTCCATAGATTTACTACCCTCTGAGTGAAGAAGTTTCTCCTCATCTCAGTTTTGAAAGGGCAGCTCCTTATTCTAAGATTATGCCCCCTAGTTCTAGTCTCACCCATCAGTGGAAACATCCTCACCGCATCCACCTGATCAAGCCCCCTCACAATCATATATTTCAATAAGATCGCCTCTCATTCTTCTGAATTCCAATGAGTAGAGGCCCAACCTACTCAACCTTTCCTCATAAGTCAACCCCCTCATCTCCGGAATCAACTGAGTGAACCTTCTCTGAACTGCCTCGAGAGCAAGTATATCTTTTCTTAAATATGGAAACCAAAACTGTATGCAGTATTCCAGGTGTGGCCTCACCAGTACCCTGTATAACTGAAGCAAGACTTCCCTGCTATTATACTCCATCCCCCTTGCAATAAAAGCTAAGATTCCATTGGCCTTCCTGATCACCTGCTGTACCTGCATACTAACCTTCTGTGTTTCATGCACCAGGACCCCCAGATCCCTTTGTACTGTAGCACTTTGCAGTTTCTCTCCATTTAGATAATAACTTGCTCTTTGATTTTTTTCTGCCAAAGTGCATAACCTCACACTTTCCAACATTACATTCCATCTGCCAAATTTTTGCCCACTCACTTAGCCTGTCTATGTCCTTTTGCAGGTTTTTTATGTCCTCCTCACTCACTGCTTTCCCTCCCATCTTTGTATCATCGGCAAACTTGGATACGTTGCACTCGGTCCCTTCCTCCAAATCGTTAATATAGATTGTAAAGAGTTGGGGTCCCAGCACTGACCCCTGCGGAACACCACTAGTTACTGATTGCCAACCCGAGAATGAACCATTTATCTCAAATCTCTGTTTTCTGTTAGATAGCCAATCTTCCAGCCATGCCAGTATATTGCCCCCAATCCCGTGATTTTTTATCTTGTGCAGTAATCTTTTGTGTGGCACCTTGTCAAATGCCTTTTGGAAGTCCAAATACACCACATCCACTGGTTCCCCTTTATCCACCCTGTTTGTTACGTCCTCAAAGAATTCGAGCAAATTTGTCAAACATGACTTCCCCTTCGTAAAACCATGCTGACTCTGTCCGATTAAATTATGCTTATCCAAATGTCCTGTTACTGCTTCCTTAATAATGGACTCCAACATTTTACCAACCACAGATGTTAGGCTAACTGATCTATAGTTTCCAGCCTTTTGTCTGCCTCCCTTTTTAAAACATTAGCAGTTTTCCAATCTGCTGGGGCCTTTCCTGAATCCAGGGAGTTTTGGAAAATTACCACCAATGCATCCACAATCCCTACCGCTATTTCTCTCAAGACTCTAGCATGTAAGCCATCAGGTCCAGGGGATTTATCCACCTTTAGCCCCGTTATTTTACCGAGTACCATCTCCTTAGTGATTTTAATCGTGTTTAGTTCCTCCCCCCCTATAGCCCCCTGTTTGCCCAGTGTTGGGATATTTTTAGTGTCTTCTACTGTAAAGACTGATACAAAATATTTGTTCAGCGTTTTTGCCATCTCCATGTTCCCCACCACTAATTTTCCGGTCTCATCCTCCAAGGGACCAACATTGTGCGCCAACCCCCTTGCATAAAAGTCCAACATGCCATTTTGGCAATTTGGCAAAGATAGACTTGAGGAAGAGTTCTTAGAGTGTATACAGGATGGTTAACTATTTTTTACAGATCATGTGCAGTACAGGCAGTGACCACACCTGTATATAGCACTGAGTAGTAATCTGTATAGATCAGTTCCAGTGTGCGCCCCGTTGAGTAAACACCTGTTGTACCGTTCTCCTGCAGTCTGTGTCTTATTATACACAGACACAACATTGGCGACAAGGCAAGTTCGAACCTACCTGAAACTCTGCATCACCTCCCGGGGATTCATTCCTGGAGATCAGTGGATTGGAGGTCAAGGCCAGAGAGTCGGGCATCGACCACGGGCAACCGCCCAGTCATCCAGCAGAGACTCGAGAATTGCGGGGGAGGCTGTCGAGAGCCAGGCTTGGCTTTCCAGTCGAGGTGGTCCAGCGAAACGGGCTGGCAACAGGTAGTGCGCAGACCCTTCCCGGACAGCGGCGGGCTAGAGCCCGACCGAGCGGCACAGCAAAGGGCTGAGCAGCGTCGACGGGGTAGGGAGAGAGAGGGCAGAGCACACAGGGCACAGCCGGGGTTCAGGGGCCGAGCAGCGTCGAAGAGAGGGAGAGAGAGATGCACAGAAACCTGCGAGGCGCCGCCATTGCCACGAGGACCGCCGAGAGCGGCGTTGGCAGCAGCGCAGGAGAAGCGCGCAAAACCTACAGGGCACTGCCATTGCCACGAGAACCGCCGGGAGCGGCGTTGGCAGCAGCGGGGGAGGAAGGAAAGCGCGGGGGACGCCATTTTAAGCCATTGAGAGACGCCATTTTAAACCACACCCAAAATGCCGAAGAGTGGCAGTATCACCGCATTTGACAATGAAGTCAAAGATTGGACTACATATGTCGAACGAATAGAGGTATACTGCAAGGCAAATGAGGTGTCAGATGACAAGAAAGCGCTGGTATTGTTAAATTTAATGGGTGCAAAGACGTATGGTTTATTATGAAATCTAGTAACCCCAACGAAGCCAATGGAAAAGAGTTTTGAAGACATAGTAACGATACTCCAGGAACATTTAAACCCCACACCGCTGCTGATAGCAGAAAGATTCAAGTTTCACAAATGGAACCAGCATAAGGATGAAAGCAATGCTGATTATTTAACAAAACTGCGCAAACTATTGAAACACTGCCAGTTTGGAGCGGGACTGGCAGATGCCTTAAGGGACAAGTTTGTGTGTGGGCTTCAAAGTGAAGGAACCCAGAAACGGCTTTTATCTGAAAAGGACCTTACGCTGGAAAAGGCTTTCAGCATTGCGGTATCATATGAAACAGCAGCATGGGGCGCTGCAGAGATACAACAGAGACCACAAGAATATGGCACAAACGAAATGTCATATGGAACAGAGAAGTGTTATCGCTGCGGCAGAACAACACACGACCAGAATGATTGCTGGTTCAAAGACAAAGCGTGCAGACAGTGTGGAAAAGTAGGACACATAGCACGAGTCTGCAGGTCAGGAAAGAAAACCAGCAATAAGAAACCTACCAAAGAAAAGTACAAGAAGGTACATAAGATGATGGAGAATAGTTCAGACGAACAAAAGAGTGATAACGACTCCGAAAGCAGGGAACTGAGTTGTCTGAAACTACATAATGTGATCACAACGGAGGATCACCGAACCATTTGGGTCACTCTCAAGATAGCAGGTGTCCAGGTAAAGATGGAATTGGACACAGGATCAGCCCTAACAGTCATAAACCGACGGGACTACGAGCGGCTATTCTCACACATACCCTTGAGAGACACGAAAATTATTTTCAAGACGTACACGGGGCAAAAAGTCTACCCCAAAGGAAAAATAAGGGTGACCGTTATATATAACGGTAAGGAAACATCAAAACTAGACCTGTATGTATTGCAAGATGGAGGACCACCATTACTGGGACTTGAATGGATCCGGAAAATACAACTGGATTGGCATTCCATACAGGCACTGACTGTGGCTGACAAAAAGGATGATGACGTCACACCTGGGCGACTGTCAAAGATCCTAACTGACGTGAAAGAAGTGTTCGAGCAAGGACTCGGAACACTAAAAGGCATGACAGCGATGATTAAAATTGAAGAAAATGCAAGCCCAAAATTTTTTAAGGCCAGACCGGTACCTTATGCGATCCGCCCAGCCGTCGAAGCAGAGCTGGAGTGTCTGGAACGTTCAGGTGTACTGTCCAAGGTAGACTGTAGCGAGTGGGCTACACCCATCATCCCTGTGATGAAAAAGTCATTGAGCAGCACGCCTGGGGAACCAAGGAAGGTTCGCATCTGTGGGGACATTAAGGTAACAGTGAACCCGGTCCTTCACACCGTACAATATCCACTTCCGCGGATTGAAGATATTTTCGCCTCGCTATCTGGAGGGAAATGCTTCACTAAGATATATCTGGCCCAGGCGTATCTGCAAATGGAGGTAGAAGAAGCATCAAAAAAATACCTCACAATCAACACCCATAAAGGTCTCGACCAATACAGCTGGCTAGTATTTGGGGTAGCATCAGCTCTGGCTATTTGGCAGAGGGCAATGGAACAAGTCCTGCAAGGGATCCCAGGGACCCAGTGTTATTTGGACGACATCCTGGTCACGGGCGAAAATGACAGTGATCACCTTGCCAACCTGGAGCAGGTGCTCACTAGATTGCAGGAATATGGGCTCCGAGCTAACCGCCCCAAATGCAAGTTTTTTAGAAAACAGATCTCGTATTAAGGCCACGTTATCGATAAAGAGGGGTTACATAAGTCCCCAGAGAAGATTGAGGCAGTAGTCAAGGCTCCAGCACCGGAAAATGTGTCACAACTGAGGTCGTTCCTCGGGCTGGTAAACTACTACCATAAGTTCTTGCCAAATTTGTCTACAATACTACACCCACTGAACACCCTACTGCAAACTGGGGTGCCATGGAAGTGGAGTGACGAATGTAGATGAGCTTTCCAGAAGAGCAAAACACTAATCACATCGAAAGAGGTATTGGCCCATTACAACCCAGCATTATCAATTCAGTTGGCATGTGATGCGTCACCCTACGGCATTGGAGCGGTGCTATCGCACAAATTCTCGGACGGCTCAGAGAGGCCAATAGCCTTTGCGTCGCGATCACTAACCTCAGCCGAGCGTAACTATGCCCAGATTGACAGGGAGGCCCTCAGCCTAGTGTGTGGAGTGAAAAAGTTCAATCACACGGGCAGAAATTCACCTTGCTGACTGATCACCAGCCTCTTGTCTCCATTTTTAATCCGAGGAAGGGCGTTCCGGTGATGACTGCGCAACGACTACAAAGATGGTCACTTTTTCGAGGGGCGCACCACTATGAGATTGAATATAAGGGCCGAAACAGCATGGAAATGCTGATGGGCTATCACGCCTGCCACTGCGTACTGCGGAGGAAGCACCAGCAGTGGATCCTGTCAAAATATTCCATTCGACTATAGTTGAATACCTACCGGTAACTAACGCTTGTATCGGAAAGGAAACCCGAAATTACCCGACACTGTCTCGGGTATATGATTTGACGGGGAAGGGATGGCCAGCACATGGTGACTCACTGTTGCCAGCATTCTCGACAAGGAGAGAACAACTGTCAGTGTACTGGAGGACCTTGATGTGTGGATCCCAAGTGGTAATTCCACCCAAGTTAAGGGAGAGAGTGCTCAATGAGCTTCATGAGGGTCATCTGGGAGGGTAAAAATGAAAAGCCTAGCCAGGGCTTATGTGTGGTGGCCGGGAATCGATAAACAAATTGAGGACCTGACCAGGAGCTGCTCAGGCTGCCAGAAAGTCCAAAATGCACCACCACAGGCCCCTCTACACCCATGGGAGTGGCCCTCATCTTCATGGCAACGGGTGCATATTGATTTTGCTGGTCCATTCATGGACTCAATGTTTTTAATAGCCATGGATGCGCACTCGAAATGGCCTGAGGTCATCAAAATGTCCTCCACCACCACGGAGAAAACTATTGCAGTCCTACGGACCATTTTTGCCAGGAATGGCTTGCCAAAACAGATTTGCTCCAACAACGGACCACAGCTTGCGTCCGAAGAGTTCCGGAGGTTCTTGAAAAAGAATGGGGTAAGGCATTACACATCCGCCCTGTATCATCCAGCCACAAATGGATTGGCTGAGAGGTTCGTACAAACCTTTAAGAAGGCAATAAAGGCTATGTACAATGACAACATTCCGCTGCAGCACAAGGTGGACAATTTCCTGTTCGCCTACCAGAATGCGACACATGCAGTCACCAACCAGGCCCCAGCCATGATGTTATTTAACCGAAGGTTAAGATCTCGCCTGGATTTGCTCAGACCAAACGTACGAAGAGATGTTGAGAGTAAGCAATTCCAGCACATCCATGAGAAGCCAACAAGGAGCTTCAATGTAGGGCAACCAGTCTTGGCCCGCGACTACCGAACAGAAAAATGGCAGCCAGGAACGATATGCACACGGCAGGGCCCCCTAATGTACACAGTGGATGTTGGGGAGAGCATCGTGAGATGCCATGCTGACCAGATCCTAGAGTCACAGGAACAAGTCAACCCCATGCCTCGCCCATACGTACCTGGTGATGAACCCGACGTACAGGTCGCATCTACCCCAGAAACAGTAACATCGGAAGCTGATGAACCAACCGACGACAGGGGGCCAGAATCGCCTCCGCACCAAGAGCAAGACACTCGGGAAAGGCGCTATCCAGAAAGGACCAGGAAGCCTCCCCAAAGACTGAATATATAAATAGACTATTTTCAGCTAATGTTGCATGTTAAAAGTGTTAATTGTAATTAGTTTGATATTTAATTGTTTAATGAGTGTTATGGTACTGTTAATCTAAAAGGGGAGGAATTGTAATGTATATACCTTTAAGGTGGGAACTATCTTTTACAGCTCATGTATACTGCAGTACAGGCAGTGACCACACCTGTATATAGCACTGAGTAGTAATCTGTACAGATCAGTTCCAGTGTGAGCCCCGTTGAGTAAATACCTGTTGTACCGTTCTCCTGCAGTCTGTGTCTTATTACACACAGACACAACAGGTACCAACCAGGGAGAAGACTATTTTAGACCTGGTAATGTGTAAGGAGGCTGGATTAATCAATGATCTCGAAGTGAAGGATCCTCTTGGGAAGAGTGATCATAGCATGGTGGAATTTCAAATTCAGTTTGAGGGTGTGAAAGCTAGGTCTCAAACTAGTGTCCTGAACTTAAAGAAAGGTAATTACAAAGGTATGAAGGCAGACTTGGTTAAAGTGGACTGGGAAAATATATTACAGGATACGACTGTAGAAAAGCAGTGGCAAACATTTAAGGAGATATTTCATAACTCTCAGCAAAGTGAGAAAGAAAGACTCTAAGAGAAGGATGAACCATCCATGGCTAACTAAGGAAGTAAAGGATGGTATCAAATTGAAAAGAAAAGCATACAAAGTTGCGAAGAATAGTGAAAGGCTAGAGGATTGGGAACATTTTTTAAAGCAGCAAAGGACGAATAAAAAATTGATAGAGAGAAGATAGCTTTTGAGAGTAAGCTAGCAAGAAATATAAAAACAGACAGTAAGAACTTCTACAGGTATATAAAAAGGAAGAGTGTAGCTAAAGTAAACGTTTGTCCCCTAGGAGATGAGCCTGGGGAATTAATAATGGGAAACAGGGACATGGCAGAGACCTTGAACAAATATTTTGTATCGGTCTTCACGGTAGAAAACACTAAAAGCATCCCAATAATGGATAATCAAGGGGCTATTGGGGTGTGGGGTGGGGGCGGGAACTTAAAACAATCATTATCACTAGAGAGAAAGTACTAGGCAAACTATTGGGACTAAAGGTGGACAAGTCCCCTGGACCCGATGGTGTGCATCCTAGAGTCTTAGAAGAGGTGGCTGCAGAGATAATTAATGCATTGGTTGTAATCCACCAAAATTCCCTGAATTTTGGAGAGGTCCCAGCGGACTGGAAAACCGCAAATGTAACGCCACTATTTAAGAAAGGAGGGAGACAGAAAGCAGGCAAATATCGACCAGTTAGCCTAACATCTGTCATTGGGAAAACGCTGGAGTCCATCATTAAGGAATTGACAGCAGGACATTTAGAAAATCATAATGGTCATTTTCAGGTTGGCAAACTGTAACTAGTGGGGTGCCGCAGGGATCAGTGCTGGGGCTTCAACTATTTACAATCTATATTAATGACTTGGATGAAGGGACTGAGTGTAATGTAGCCAAATTTGCTGATGATACAAAGATAGGTGGGAATGCAAGTTGTGTGGAGGACTCAAATAATCTCCAAAGGGATATAGATAGGCTAAGTGAGTGGGCAAAAATCAGGCAGGTGGAGTTTAATGTGGGAAAATAGGAGGTTATCCACTTTGGTAGGAAAAATAAAAAAGCAAATTATTATTTAAATGGGGAGAGATTAAAAAATGCTGAGGTACAGAGGGATCTAGGGGTCCTTGTACATGAATCACAAAAAGTTAGCATGCAGGTACAGCAAGTAATTAGGAAGGCAAATGGAGTGTTGGCCTTTATTGCAAAGGGAATGGAGTATATAAGTAGGCAAGTCCTGTTACAGCTATATAGGGCGTTGGTGAGACCACACCTGGAGTATTGCGTACAGTTTTGGTCTCTTTATTTAAGGAAGACCATACTTGCATTGGAGGCAGTTCAAGGAAGGTTCACGAGGTTGATTCCGGAGATGAAGGGGTTGTCTTATGAAGAAAGGTTGAGCAGGTTGGGCCTATACTCACTGGAGTTTAGAAGAATGAGAGGGGATCTTATTGAAACATATAAGATTCTGAAGGGATTTGACAGGGTAGATGCTGAGAGGATGTTTCCCTCCTGGGGCAATCTAGAACTAGGGGGCATAATTTCAGAATAAGGGGGCACGCTTTTAAATCGGAAATGAGGAGGAATTTCTTCTCTCAGAGGGTCATGAATCTTTGGAATTCTCTTCCCCGGAGAGCTGTGGAGGCTGGGTCATTGAATATATTTAAGGTGGAGATAGACAGATATTTGAACGATAAGGGAGTCAAGGGTTATGGGGAGCGGGCAGGGAAGTGGAGTTGAGGCCAAGATCAGATCAGCCATGATCTTATTGACTGGTGGAGCAGGCTCGAGAGGCCAAATGACCTACTCCTGCTCCTACGTCTTATGTTATTATGTAGAAACTATTTACTCTGGTGGAGGAATCCAGAACAAGGGGACACAATCTTAAAATTAAAGCTAGGCCATTTAGGAATGAAATCAGGAAGCACTTTTTCATGCAAAGGGTAATGAAAATCTGGAACTCTGCCCAAAATGTGAATGCTGCCTCAATGAAATTTTCAAACCTGAGATCGATCAATTTTTATTAGGTAAGGGTATGAAGGGGTTTGGATAAAAGTTGGGCAAATAGATTTCAGGTACAGATCAGCCACGATCTAATTGAATGATGGAATTGGCTCGAGGTCTGAATGGCCTACCCCTCTTCCTATGTTTCTATGTTCCTACGACAGAATACTTTAGAAAGAGATCAGGAGGCTATGTGAAAATAGGAAGGCCATATTAATAGGGAATTTCAAGCAAGTACAAATTGCAAATGTTTAAGTGGCCTAGAGTCAGAACTGGTAAATGTAATGCATGATTGCTGTGTGAAACAGTGTGGTACATTTTTGTTTTCATCATCTGGGTGGTAATCTGGCACTGGGGTTCATTTCTCAAGGGATAGAATTGAAAAGCAAGGAAGTTATGTTAAACTTATACAGAACCTTGGTTAGACCACACTTGGAGTATTGTGAACAGTTCTGGTCTCCATCTTATAAAAAGGATATAGAGGGATTGGAGAGGGTGCAAAAAAGATTGACAAGGATGATACCAGAACCTACAGGATATACTTATCATGAAATCCTGAATATGCTGGGGCTCTTTTATATAGAAAAGAGAAGGCTGAGGGGTGACCTGATAGAGGTCTTTAAAATTATGAAGGGGTTTGATATGGTAGATGTAAAGAAGATGTTTCCACTTGTGGGGGTGACCAAAACTAGGGGCCATAAATATAAGATAGTCATTAATGAATCTAACAGGGAATTCAGGAGAAACTTCTTTACCCAGAAAGTGGTTAGAATGTAGAACTCACTACCACAAGGAGTAGTTGAGGCGAATAGCATAGATACTTTTAAGGGGAAGCTAGATAAGTAATGAGGGAGAAAGGGATAGAAGGATATGTTGCTAGGGTTGGATGAAGAGGGGTGGGAGGAGACTCGTGTGGAACATAAATGCTGGCATAGATCATTGGGTCGAATGGCCTGTTTCTATGTTGTAGATTCTATGTAATTCTATGTCTGCCTGCCCATTGTAGAACCTGTCCGCTTTTCATTCCACTGAAATCTGCAATGGATCCAGGAGAATTTAGATTGACTTGATTGTGGTAAGTGATATCGGCATCATTTAGAAATGGAAGTCATAGAACCTCTAGGTGACTCCGATCACAATATAATAAAGTTCATTTGGGATTCCACACTTGGATATACAATTTTAGAAAGGTTAACAACAAGGTATGAGAAAATAGTGAAATCGAGTTGAATAGAGGAAATTATTTCCTAGAATCATAGATCATAGAATGATACAGCACAGAAAGAGACCATTTGGTCCATAGTGCCCGTGCCGGCTCCCCGGTAGAGCCATCCAATTAGTCCCATTCCCCTGCTCTTTCCACATAGCCCTGCAAATTTTTTCCCTTCAAGTATCCGTCAAATTCCTTTTTGAAAGATACCATTGAATCTGCTTACACCATTCACCCAGGCAGTATATTCCAGATCACAAAAACTCGCTGTGTAAAAAATTGTTTCCTCATGTCACTTCTGGTTCTTTTGCCAATCACCTTAAATCTGTGTCCTCTGGTTACAAACACTTCTACCACTGGAAACAGTTTCTCCTTATTTACTCTATCAAAATCGTTCATGATTTTGAACACCTCTATCAAATCTCCTCTTAACCTTTTCTGCTCTAAGGAGAACAACCCCAGTTTCTCCAGTCTCTCCACATAACTGGTATAATTCTAGTAACTATCTTCTGCACCCTTTCTAAGGCCTTGGCATCTTTCGTAAAGTGTGATGTCCTGAATTGAACATAATGCTCCAGCTGAGGCCTAACCAGTATTTTATAAAGGTTTAGCAGAACTTCCTTGCTATTGTACTCTATGCCTCTATTAATAAAGACAAGGGTCCCATACACTTTTTTAACAGCTTTCTCAACTTGTCTTGCCACCTTTAAAGATTTGTGTACCTACACCCCCAGGTCTCTCTGTTTCTGCACCCCTTTTAAAATGGTATAATTTAGTTTATATTGTCTCTCCTCATTCTTCTTACCAAAATGTATCACTTCACACTTCTCTGCGTTAAATTGCATCTGCCATGTGCCTGCCCATGTCAGTCGTCTGTCTATGTCCTCCTGAAGTCTATTACTATCCTCCTCATTGTTTACTACATGTCCAAGTTTTGTGTCATCTGCAAACTTTGAAATGGTGCTCTGTATACCCAAGTCCAGCTCATTAATATATATCAAAAAGAGCAGTGGTCCTAATACTGACCCCTGGTGAACACTACTGTATACTTCCCTCCAGTCTGGAAAAACAACCATTCAAGAAAGGAGGGAGAGAGAAAACAGGGAGCTACAGGCCAGTTAGTCTGACATCAGTTGTTGGGAAAATGGTGGAATCCATTATTAAGGAAGTGGCAACAGGGCATTTAGAAAATCATAATATGATTAGACAGAGTCAACATGGTTTAATGAAAGGGAAATCATGTTTAACACATTTATTGGAGTTTTTTGAGAATGTTACTAGCAGGGTAGATAAAGGGGAACCAGTGGATGTAGTATATTTGGATTTCCAAAAGGCATTCAATAAGGTGCCACATAAAAGGTTGTTAAGCAAGATAAGGGCTCTTGGGGTTGGGGGTAATATATTAGATAGAGGATTGGTTAATGGACAGAAAACAGAGAGTAGGGATAAACGGGTCATTTCCTGTTAGCAGGCTGTAACTAGTGGGGTGCCACAAGGATCAGCGCTTCGGCCTCAGCTATTTACAATTTATATTAATTACTTAGATGAAGAGACCAAGTGTAATGTATCCAAGTTTGCTGATGATACAAAGCTAGGTGGGACAGTAATCTATGAGGAGGACACAAAGAGCTTGCAAAAGGATATAGACAGGTTAAGTGAGTGGTCAATAAGATGGCAGATGGAGTATAATATGGGGAAATGTGAGGTTATTCACTTTGGTAGGAAGAATAGAAAAACAGAATATTTTTTAAATGGTGAGTAACTATTAAATGTTGGTGTTTAGAGAGATTTAGCTGTCCTCATATAGGAAACAGAGAGATAGCATGTAGGTACAGCAAGCAATTAGGAAGGCAAATAAAAACATAATATAAGACGTAGGAGCAGGAGTAGGTCATTTGGCCCCTCGAGCCTGCTCCGCCATTCAATAAGATCATGGCTGATCTGATCTTGGTCTCAACTCCACTTCCCTGCCTGGTCCCCATAACCCTTGACTCCCTTATCGTTCAAAAATCTGTCTATCTCCACCTTAAATATATTCAATGACCCAGTCTCCACAGCTCTCTGGGGAAGAGAATTCCAAAGATTCACGACCCTCTGAGAGAAGAAATTCCTCCTCATTTCCGATTTAAAAGGGTTTCCCCTTATTCTGAAATTATGCCCCCTAGTTCTAGATTCCCCCACGAGGGGAAACATCCTCTCTGTATCTACCCTGTCAAGCCCCTTCAGAATCTTATATGTTTCAATAAGATCCCCTTTCATTCTTCTAAACCCCAATGAGTATAGGTCCAACCTGCTCAACATTTCTTCATAAGATAACCCCTTCATCTCCGGAATTAACCTCATGAACCTTCTTTGAACTGTCCCCAATGCAAGTATATACTTCTTTAAATAAGGAGACCAAAACTGTATGTAGTACTCCAGGTGTGGTCTCACCAACGCCCTGTGCAGTTGTAACAGGACTTGCCTACTTTTATACTCCATTCCCTTTGCGATAAAGGCCAACACTCCATTTGCCTTCCTAATTACTTGCTGTACCTGCATGCTAACTTTTTGTGATTCTTGGGCAAGGACCCCCAGATCCCTCTGTACCTCAGCATTTTGTAATCTCTCCCCATTTAAATAATAATTTGCTTTTTTATTTTTCCTACCAAAGTGGATAACCTCGCATTTTCCCAGATTAAACTCCACCTGCCAGATTTTTGCCCACTCACTTAGCCTATCTATATCCTTTTGGAGATTCTTTGCGTCCTCCACACAATTTGCTTTCCCACCTATCTTTGTATCATCAGCAAATTTGGCTACAGTACACACGGTTCCTTCATCCAAGTCATTAATATAGATTGTAAATAGTTGAAGCCCCAGCACTGATCCCTGCGGCACCCCACTAGTTACAGTTTGCCATCCTGAAAATGACCCATTTATCCCGACTCTCTGTTTTCTGTTAGTTAGCCGATCCTCTATCTATTACCCCCAACCCCGTGAGCTCTTATCTTGTGTAGTAACCTTTTATGTGGTACCTCATCTAATGCCTCCTGGAAATCCAAATACATGACATCTACTTGTTCCCCTTTATCCACCCTACTTGTTATATCCTCAAAGAACTCCAGCAAATTTGTCAAAGATGATTTCCCTTTCATAAAACCATGCTGACTCTGCTTGACTATATTATGATTTTCTAAATGTCCTGTTATCACTTCCCAATGACAGATGTTAGGCTAACTGGTCGATAGTTGCCTGCTTTCTGTCTCCCTCCTTTCTTAAATAGGGGCATTACATTTGTGGTTTTCCAGTCCACTGGGACCTCTCCAAAATTCAGGGAATTTTGGTGGATTACAACCAATGCATCAATTATCTCTGCGGCCACCTCTTTTAAGACTCTAGGATGCAGGCCATCGGGTCCAGGGGACTTGTCCACCTTTAGTCCCATTAGTTTGCCTAGTACTTTCTCTCTAGTGATAGTGATTGTTTTAAGATACCCGCCCCCCCCGCCCCCACCACCCCAATAGCCCCTTGGTTAATACAAAAAGAAAATACTGCAGATGCTGGAAATCTGAAATAAAAACCGAAATTGCTGGAGATACTCAGCAGGCCAGGCAGCATCTGTGAAGAGAGAAACAGAGTTAACATTTCAGGTCAATGACCTTTCATCAGAACTGGAAAAAAGCAGGAAATGGAACAGATTTTTAAGCAAGTGCAGGGGCTGAGAAAGGGGGGGAGGGGATGAAAGAACAAAAGGGAAGGTCTGTGATAGGATAGAAGGCAGGAGAGGTTAAGAGATATTAAGAGATATTCAAGGCAAAAGGAGATGGTAATGGGACAGGTTAAGAAACAAAGGATGGCTCTAGATGAAGTGTGAATTGCGCTGGCAGAATGAAGGACAGCTGCGACACAGACCAAACACGAGAAGGGAGACAGAAAACAATGAAGATGAACAAGGTAAAAGAGACAAACGGAAATCCCGTTGGAGAGAAGAGCAGAACCTCTTCAAGGTGGGCATTCCTGGAAGAGAGGTGGCAGTGAATTATCCCTTGATTATCCATTATTGGGATGCTTTTAGTGTCTTCTACTGTGAAGACCGATACAAAATATTTGTTCAAGGTCTCTGCCATTTCCCTGTTTCCCATTATTAATTCCCCAGACTCACCCTTTAGGTGACCAATGTTTACTTTAGCTACTCTCTTCCTTTTTATATACCTGTAGAAGCTCTTACTGTCTGTTTTTATATTTCTTGCTAGCTTACTCTCATAAGCTATCTTCTCTCTCTATCATTTTTTTAGTCATCCTTTGCTGCTTTTTAAAAATTTCCCAATCCTCTGGCCTTTCACTATTCTTCGTAACATTGTGTGCTTTTGTTTTCAATTTGATACCATCCTTTACTTCCTTAGTTTGCCACGGATGGTTCATCCTTCTCTTAGAGTCTTTCTTTCTCACTGGAATATATCTTTGCTCTATGTTTACCTTATCAAATCCTTTTATCATTGTATCTCAAGGGAATACAAACCAAGTTTACGCAACTTGTCCTCATAATTTAACCCTTTAAGCCCTGATATAATTCTGATGAATCTGCGCTGTATCCCCCTGCAAGACCAATAAATCTTTCCTGAGGTTTGGTGCCCAAATCTGAACGCAGCACTCCAGATGAGGTTTGACTAAGGCTCAGTACAACGGAAACATCACTTTCTCATTTTTGTATTCTAAACCCCTTGAGATAAAAGGACAACATTCCATTAGCCTTTTTGGTTACTTTTTGTACCTGTGCACTAGGTTTGAGAGATCTGCGGACATGGACATTCAAATCCATTTGATCCTCCACAACCCCCCAATAAGAAAATATTCAAATTTGTCTTTCTTAGATCCAAAGTGGATGACCACACACTTTTTCAATTCAATTCAATTTTATTCGCCATATGTACTAGTAAAATGGAATGCTTACTCCCCGTAGGGACATGTCAGCTATTTTTACAGTGACGTGTTCAGAAAGTCAATTCTTTGACATCCAGTGGCAGTGGGAGCACGATGTCCCTCAGCCGCTCCGTCCTCCTCATCACCGCGGCCTCCTCCTCACTGTTGCCGGCTCGGCTCCATGTGTGGTGGCCTGCTTCTCCCGCTCACCCTCTGGCCACCATTCCCGGCTCCCCTCCTCCCAGTCGGACTGCGAGTCGTCATGGCTGTTGCTGCTGCTCGATGCGCTGCGCTGCCTCCGCCCGACCACATCCTTCGGTCACCGCAGCCTCCACCTCACTGTCGCCAGCTCCACGGTCCGACGGCCCGGGCCTGCTTCTCCCGCTTCCGGTCCGGCCTCTGGCCACCATGCTCGGCTCCCCTCCTCCCAGTCGGAATGCTTCCCCGCTGAGGAGCAGCCAGCCGACATGCTCTAGCGGGTTGATGTGGCTGCTGCTGCGTCCCGATGCGCTGCGCTGCCTCCGCCCAACTCGCCAAACACCTCGCTCCGTTTGCGGGAGCGAGCGGCGAGAGCGGGCCGCCCGAAGCAGGGAGAGCGTGCTAGCGCCGGACCATCTCGGTCGCCATCTTGACTTCCGCACATTGAACTGCATCTGCCATAGTTTTGCCCATTCACTTAATTGGTCTATGTTCCTTTGTAACTTCCTGCTCCCAGCTACACAATTTAGAATGCCTCGTAATTAAGTGTCTTCTGCAAACTTGGAAATACAAGTCTTTATTCCATCATCCAAGTCATTTATATATATATGATGATGAAAAGCTGAGGCCCTAGTACAGCTCACTAGAGAACACAACTTGTCACATCCTGCCAATCAGATAACATTCCCTTTATCCCTACTCTCTGTCTCCTATCTCCCAACCAATTACCGACCCATGTCACAACGTTATCTTCAATTACATGTGCTTTCATTTTTGCTAATAATCTCTTGTGTGGAACATAATCAAATGTCTTTTGGAAGTCCATACAGACAACATCCATATATACTCCACTATCCACCATTCTAGTGGCATGCTCAAAAAATTCAACTAGATTAGTCAGACATAACCTACCTATCGCAAATCCATGCTGACTCTCTTTGATCAGCTTATTCTTGTCCAAGTGCTCAGCCACACTGTCTCTGATGACACATACATCAAGAGGAAGCTGACATTTTTTAAAGCAAAGTTACCTTGATGCTTCAGCAGTGAGTAGCTGAGCCATACAGACAAGGAAAGTGGCAAGTAAATGTTAAATTAGCAGATCTCAGCTGGAGTATTGGTAGGGGAGCAACAATTGTCTTGCATGCCCCTGGATTAGGAAAGCAAAAATCAACTAGAGTTCCCACTCCTGATTGTGATTCATGACCCCTGCTGAAAGTGCTCTTCATTTGGTCATTGGGCGAGGACAGGGTCAAGCTTAGCTGTGATGTTCCCTGCAGTTACCTAGGGGGTCGATTTTGTCGAACCTGTCGGGAAGAAGGCGGGACTTCCCCTTTCAGGTTTCTGACCCGCCTACTTCAACGTCCGGCCAATCCGCGTGATTTTCCCTTGATTGACCTTGTTGAGCCCACCCAGCAGGCTCAGCAGGCCAATTAAGGGCCACCCGGCAACAGGTGACGTCACAGACTGAAATTTCATCTGTCAAGATTTCTGACAGATGAAATATCAGTGTTTTACAGCTGTTTGAAGCTGTCAAACACTGACAGTCTGATTTCTAAGATGAGTCCTTCTGCGCAGACTCATTTAGAAATCTCAGCAGCACTAAAAGCTGAAGGCTATCACTTTTGACAGATCGCAGCCGTTCAGCTTTCAGTTCCGGCTGAGTGCTGCGCTCCTGACAGCTACAGGAAGAAAGGCTGTTAAGGTAAGTAAAGGTAAGTAAAAGTTCCTTACACACTTTAGACACACCAAACACACTTACCTTTACACTCATGCACCCATCACTCACCTGAGCACCGACCTCGCGACCCCTCCAACTCATTCAACCCGACGGCCCGCTGCTCTAACCTGGCGTGGTTTGGAGCCGTCGGGAAACCCACACGAAACCCCTCAAAATGGGGATCAGGCTAAAAACTGTCTGTTAACTACCTGTTAACAGGCAGTTAATTGGCACTAATCTCTTCCCGCCTGGTTTCGGCGGGTCCCAGTGCGGGGCAGGTACCCGCCGCCCCTGAAACTTACGTGGGGCGGGGTTTTGGGCGGGATGGTGTCGGGACCCCCAAAGTCGGGATTTTCCCCCCCACACGCCTGAAACCCCGCCTGACGGCTCCCCGAAAATCTAGCCTAGTCTGCCAACATTCACCACTAACCCTCACACAAGAACAATAGTCACTTAGGTGAGGTACCAGACACCTGTAGGACCATAACCCTGTAGGAAGTTATTGCCTTCAGGTGGAGAATGGAGAATATTGATAGAAGGAAAAAAATGTTCTTAATACAATAAAAAGCACAATTCTATAAAAGAATGAAAACTTAATTTCATTCTATTCTTTTAACAAAAACAAAATAATCTACCACTTCAAGCTTTCCTAGGTCAGAAGGAAATCAATAGATGGTGGGAAGTTGATTTGTGTGTGGAGAAGACTGAAGACTCTACTTGAAGGCAAGCAATCTACCATTTACAATAACATGTAAATAGGTACCATATTAAAGTAGTAGGGAAAGTTGAAAGCAGGGTTCTGATGACTCTTAACCAGGCCAGCTTGAAGAATTGAAGTGCCAAAGTGATTGTCCTTATAAGAAGACAGATCAAGGCAATATGTTTCAAGAAAGCATGATCATTGTTTTAGGTAGTTGCTTTACAGGCAACTTAAAGGGATACCTCATATATGTTGATCCTCAATGTAGCCACAGTTTAAATAAAGTGGGCCCTCATCTTCCTGTTTTTTTCCTAATATTTTCAGTTTGAATGGGTTTCCCCAATATTTTGGTTTCCACGGGGACGGGCAATTGTATGGATAGGTGGATCTCCTTCATCTCATTTGCATAATAAGTTAATTGCTATGCACATCTACCAGGTCATATTTCCACTGAAAGGAAAAGGGTGAAGAAGAGGGTTTAAGCAAAAAAATATTAATCTGGGCAAAATCAAACACATAGGAACAATTTTAAGAGAGGGTGTAAAAGTGAACCCCAGAATTACCATTAACATTCAAACTTAGTTAACAATAACTCTTGCTTAGCACGCACACCAGCACTAGTGCATAAATGAATTTCTGGCCTGTTCTGCCACTCTGAAAGTTTAGTATAATTTGTCTTCCTGGTGTGGGAAGGCATAAAAAACACACCTGTTTTGCCAATGGAGCAAAAACAAATGTTAGATTAGGGCCATAATGAGGCAATAAGTCAGCAGGGTGGAGGGAGGGGAAGGAAGTGGTCATACAATTGCAATGTAAATAAATGTAAAGGAACAACCTCATTACATGTGGTTTTTCTTTATTGGTTGAAGGGAATTCTGACTTATATGTTGAGGTTGTGGCAGAACCACCGAATGACTCTGGCTAACTGTATATAATTCTCTTTAACGATGTTCTAACACCAGCCTAAACCTGTACCATTGTGTTAGGTATTACTGTGTTTTGTATATGGAGTTGGCATGTACGGGGCGTGGCCCCTTTAAGAGCGTGGGAAAACGCAGGCAAACGCGATGACATCATGTCGCAAACCACGGGGCTGCCCAGGCAGTCCTCGTGGCATCTCCATTGAGTAACGACCTGTTTAATTGTTCTCTTGTGTCGATCTCCGTTATTCGTTGGAATTTCATTAATTCCTACATTGGTGACCCCGTTTTTGTGAACGTTTTCACAAAAGAAGAGCACAGCATGGGAGCAAACGCCGTTTCGCTAAAGCTACCGCAGTTCTGGGAGCAGCAAGCGCCCTCATGGTTTATTCAGGTCGAGGCCCAGTTCGCCCTGAGGAACATCGATGCGGATCAGACCACGTACCTTTATGTGGTCTCCGCACTCAACAGCTCTACCGCCTCTCAGATCGTCAGCCTCCTCGAAAACCCCCCAATGGAGTGCAAGTATGAAACCCTCGGCGGAGATGCCACGAGGACTCATCCCCCACAGACGCCGCCCCAGCTCGTCAGCCTGCTGGGCTGTGTTTTCTACCACGCGCAGTTCGGCGCGAAGGCGAAGCGTTGCCGCCTTCCCTGCAGTTTTCCCCAATAAACGGGCACCCCGCGACCGCCCTCGATGTGCAGACGGGGAATCACGGCCCCACCCTTGAAGCGGCCAATGGAGTTTCCCAGCCCCTCCTCGGCGCGGTTTTCCTGTGTGCCAACAGCCTCCTGGTTGACGTTAGGAACCGACGGCTGATCAATGCAGCAACTTTTAATTCTCTTCCGTGTTACCGCAGTAACACTACGTCACGCACCGTCCCCTGTGCGTTCCCGACTCCTGATGAGTTCGCTCGCCTGCTCGGCGAATGCCCCGACCTGACATGACCCACATTAATTTCCTCCTGGATCGCCCGTTTCGCGGTGCCCGCTTCGCACCACGGGCTGCAGAGGTCACACGTTCCCACGGAGCTTCACAAGGCTGAATACGTTTTTATTCGCCATGACGCACAGAGATCCGCCCGCCAGACCGCCAGCTGCCCAGCAGCCTCCGCCTTGAGAGTACAGGAGTCATTCTGACAGGCTCATCAGACCCCCTCACCGTTTGACTTTGGCCGTTAAAGCAAATTCTGGGGGGGCACATGTGGCAGAACCACTGAATGACTCTGGCTAACTGTATATAATTCTCTTTAACGATGTTCTAACACCAGCCTAAACCTGTACCATTGTGTTAGGCATTACTGTGTTTTGTATATGGAGTTGGCATGTACGGGGCGTGGCCCCTTTAAGAGCGTGGGAAAACGCGGGCAAACGCGATGACGTCACGTCGCAAACCACGGGGCTGCCCAGGCAGTCCTCGTGGCATCTCCGTTGAGTAAAGACCTGTTTAATTGTTCTCTTGTGTCGATCTCCGTTATTCGTTGGAATTCGTTAATTCCTACAAGGTTTCATTAATATATAAATGTTACTTGCTATAAGTTTAGAAGGAAGCAGTTATTTCCAACAAAACATGAAGTGCCCTGGGCTAGTATAGTTATCTGGGTTGCCGTTGGGGGCTGTAAAGTAAATTCTGGTAAAAAATTCTTTCCTGGTTTTCATGTCCAAGATTGACTGGGACAACCATCTTAATCTCCACAATATGAACATGTCATTGGCCAGAAAAATAGCCTTTTCAGTTAATGAAAGTTGCTTCCACCTCAAATGGATGGTGAGAGGAGGGAGGCCAAATACAAGCAATAAGTAAAAGATTTCAGTGTTAAGATAAACAGCAAAAAAATAAATTTATCCAAGATAAAATTTTTAGAATTTTTAGAAATAGTAAAATTAAAGTCAAAAATAAAAAATGTCACAAGACAGAATATGGGGAAAAATGAATGGCAGGTTGAACACATGTAACATGTTAAAATTTTAATGCAAATTGTGCTTTGGATATTTATAAATAAATATCCAAAGCACAATTTAAGCCTGCCAAGCGTGTTTCCCGGTCCAATTAGAGGAAGCAAATCTGGTGATGTAATTCATGACGTGTCATCAGCCGGTTTCCTTAAAGGGACCATGGCCAACTTTCTTTTAAGTTTTGTGCTGTCAGTGTTCTATAGCATTGAAGTGCTGCAAACACTGACAATGACTGCATAGAGGTGCAGGGCTGCACCTCTCCCATGACTCCCTCCATATGCTTATGGAAGGACTCAGAGCATGCAGGGATGTCCTCTTCCCTTCCAATGGGTGGAAGAGACCTCCCCAGGGGAACAAGACAGCCTGGTTGCAGATTGCAGAGGAGGGCACAAGCAGGGATGTGGTCAGGAGGACCAGGCTGCAGTGGTGCAAACTTTTCAATTATCTCATTAGATCACAAAATGATAGTGCAAAGCCACACTCACCTTCTTCCTGCTGTGCCTCTCATCACATCCCCATCACCCTGCCTTCCCTACCCTACCCCTGCACATCCTTACTCACACCAACTTACCTTGCACCGCCACCGATCCCTCTCTATCTACATTCCCATCACATGTCACATTCCCATCTCACTAGCCTGCCCTCACACACACCCTCATCCTAGTGCAATCATACCAACTAACAACACACAAGGGTAGGCACTTGGGTGTTTTATCCAATGTTCATGTAAAGTTTCTGTTAATGTGCTGTCAAGTATTGAAATCTTTATTTTCAACACTTTGCTTTCTTGGACAGATTTGTGTGCACCTTTGGAAGTGGCTTAGTGAGTTGCAGTAAATGGTGAGACATAACGGTACCCCCGCAATGGTCATGAGTGTGAAAGGAATGGCCTGGACATTGTAGGGATGCTTTATGGTGTTGGTGTGGGGTGGTGCCAACCTGGCACATCATGTGGTAGCCAGGGTGTACGCATCAAGTGAAGTAAATCTGGCCATGGTGAGGCCATCCCTGGCCTCCCGGGCAGCAATGTGGTCAGATGCTGATGCCCTGTTTCCTGTGCAGCATCAGGTAATTGCGAAGAAGGTTGGTGTTGTTGTTGGTGCTGCTGGTGTGCCTGGTACTACTGGTGTTGGGGCTGATCATGGTGGGATTCTGAGGACCAAGTTGGGATAGTATAAATAGCACTCATGTTGATGGAATAGATGGCACGTGAAGTCAAGATGACAGAAGCATTCTGTCAATGGTGAGAGAGTTCTTCCAAAGAGGTAAGATGAATGGAGAGTCGAAAGTGGAAAGCCTGCAGAATCTGTGCTGGAAATGGACTGAGAAGCAGCTTGTGGCTGAGGAAAGTGATGATCTGTCAGGTGGGAGCTTTTACTGTACATTTGAAGCTGTCAAGTAATCAGCTGGAGCAATGGGCACTGAACTCCCACCTCAGGTTGACAGCCATGGTCCTCGAACAGCGTGGTTCCTGTGACCATGAAGTTAAAGTGAAAAGGTAAGTTACAAAAGCCTGTTAATGATCTGTCAACTAGGTGGTAATGAGTTTAATTGGGTCGCCCGCCACTGCCTGTCGGGTCTGCTCAGCACGGACAGACCCGACATTGGGAAAGGTGCGTTGCGGGGGGTTGACAGTGGAGTCCTGACCCAGTCAAAAAAATCAATTTTCCCACCTGACCCGTGACCGATCCCACCCGCTGACCCCCCGGAAAATACCGGCCAAAGATATTAATGATGTTTGAGTACCTTTATTACTTTCATTTATTCTTTATACAATACCAAACTGGACAGTCTAGGAAGTTTCCCTGGATTTGTCCAAAATATAAATTTTGAAACTGGGCCTCATAGGAAGATGAGGGTATCAGATTTTGTGGGCTCGATTTTCATTGAGCTGTGGAGTCGGGCTTGGAGGCGTGCGGGGGGTTAAAATCGCAAAAACTGGCGGGCAGGAATCTCACCCTCCACCGCCTGGTTCCCGACTCTGAGCAATTTTAACTCAGGCGTGTCTGATGGTCCCGACTCCGTCCCACATCCAACAGGTGGGACTGGTCTTTAAGGCCCTTAATTGCTACTAAATGGCTTCTATAATCCTATTTTAACAGGCCTTTGCAATTTTAACCCTTTTTCCACATAAAACACGCCTGGTGGGAATCATGAATGTGAAACCTGGCGGGAGCACTATTGGATTGCTGACTATCAACTGCAGGTCAACCATTAAAGAGGAGATTTGATCACCCATCATTTGCAGGTGGCAGGACTTAGTGGTCTCAGGCCTGGGGCAACTTTTACAAGGCTTAGCCACACCTGTGGAAGGTTGGAGCCTCACACCTGTAATGTATATACCTTTAAGGGGGGAACTACTTTTTACAGCTCTTGTATACTGTAGTACTGACAGTGATCACACCTGTATATAGCACTGAGTAGTAATCTGTACAGTTCAGTTCCAGAGTGAGCCACGTTGAGTAAACACCTGTTGTACCGTTCTCCTGCAGTCTCTGTCTTACTACTGACGGACACAACATTGTCGACGAGGCAAATTCGATCCTACCTGCAACTCTGCATCACCTCCCGGGGATTCGTTCCTGGAGACCAGTAGATTGGAGGTCAAGGCCAGAGACACGGGCGTCAACCACAGGCAACCGCCCAGTCATCCAGCAGGGACTCGAGAATTGCGGGGGAGGCTGTTGAGAGCCAGGCTTGGCTTTCCAGTCGCGGTGGTCCAGTGAAACGGGCTGGCAACAGGTAGTGCGCAGACCCTTCCCGGACAGCGGCGGGCTAGAGCGGTAAGGAAACACCAAAACTAGACCTGTATGTATTGCAAGATGGAGGACCACCATTACTGGGACGTGAATGGATCTGGAAAATACAGCTGGATTGGCATTCTATGCAAGCACTGACTGTGGCTGCCAAAAAGGATGACGACGTCACAACTGGGCGACTGTCAAAGATCCTAACCGACGCGCAAGAAGTGTTCCAGCAAGGACTCGGAACACTAAAAGGCATGACAGCAACAATTAAAATCGAAGAAAACGCAAGCCCAACATTTTTTAAGGCTAGACCATTACCTTATGCGATCCGCCCAGCTGTCGAAGCAGAGCTGGAGAGTCTGGAATGTTCAGGAGTACTGTCCAAGGTAGACTGGAACGAGTGGGCTACACCCATCGTCCCTGTGATGAAAAAGTCGTTGAGCAGCACGCCTGGGGAACCAAGGAAGGTTCGCATCTGTGGGGACTTTAAGGTAACAGTGAAGCCACTCCTTCACACCGTGCAATATCCACTTTCGCGGATTGAAGATATTTTCGCCTCGCTATCTGGAGGGAAACGCTTCACTAAGATTGATCTGGCCCAGGCGTATCGGCAAATGGAGGTAGAAGAAGCATCAAAAAAATACCTCACAATCAACACACATAAAGGTCTCTACCAACACAACCGGCTGGTATTCGGGGTAACATCAACTCCGGCTATTTGGCAAAGGGCAATGGAACAAGTCCTGCAAGGGATCCCAGGGATCCAGTGTTATTTGGATGACATCCTGGTCACGGGAGAAAACGACAGAGATCACCTCGCCAACCTGGAGCAGGTGCTCACTAGTTTGAAGGAATATGGGCTCCGAGCTAACCGCCCCAAATGCGAGTTTTTTAAAAAACAGATCTCGTATTGTGGCCACGTTACCGATAAAGAGGGGTTACATAAGTCCCCAGAAAAGGTTGAGGCAGTAGTCAAGGCTCCAGCACCGGAAAATGTGTCACAACTGAGGTCGTTCCTCGGGCTGGTAAACTACTACCATAAGTTCTTGCCAAATTTGTCTACAATACTACACCCACTGAACATCCTACTGCAAACTGGAGTGCCATGGAAGTGGAGTGATGAATGTAAACGAGCTTTCCAGAAGAGCAAAACACTAATCACATCGAAAGATGTATTGGCCCATTTCAACCCAGCACTACCAATTCGGTTGGTGGGTGATGCGTCACCCTACGGCATTGGAGCGGTGCTGTCGCACAAATTCTTGGACGGCTGAGAGAGGCCAATAGCCTTTACGTCACGATCACTAACCTCAGCCGAGCGTAACTACGCCCAGATTGACAGGGAGGCCCTCAGCCTAGTGTGGGGAGCGAAAAAGTTCAATCACTATCTGCACGGGCAGAAATTCACCTTGCTGACTGCCCACCAGCCTCTTGTCTCCATTTTTAATCCGAAGAAGGGCGTTCCGGTGATGGCTGCACAACGACTACAAAGATGGTCACTCTTTCTAGGGGCGCACCACTATGAGATTGAATATAAGGGCACGAAACAGCATGGAAATGCTGATGGGCTATCACGCCTGCCACTGCCTACTGCGGAGGAAGCACCAGCAGTGGATCCTGTCGAAATATTTCATTCGACTATAGTTGAATACCTACCGGTAACTAACACTCGTATAGAAAAGGAGACCCGAAATGACCCGACACTGTCTCGGGTATATGATTTGACGGTGAAGGGATGGCCAGCATATGGCGACTCACTGTTGCCAGCATTCTCGACAAGAAGAGAACAGCTGTCAGTGTGCCTGGGGACCTTGATGTGTGGATCCCGAGTGGTAATTCCACCCAAGTTAAGGGAGAGAGTGCTCATTGAGCTTCATGAGGGTCATCTGGGAGGGGTAAAAATGAAAAGCCTTACCAGGGCTGATGTGTGGTGGCCGGGAATCAATAAACAAAATCGAGGACCTGACCAAGAGCTGCTCAGGATGCCAGAAAGTCCAAAATGCACCAGCACATGCCCCTCCACACCCATGGGAGTGGCCCTCATCTCCATGGCAATGGGTGCATATTGATTTTGCTGGTCCATTCATGGACTCAATGTTTTAAATAGCCGTGGATGCGCACTCGAAATGGCCTGAGGTCATCAAAATGTCCTCCACCACCACGGAGAAAACTATTGCAGTCCTACGGACCATTTTTGCCAGGAACGGCTTGCCAGAACAGATTTGCTCCGATAACGGACCACAGTTTGTGTCCGAAGAGTTCTGGAGGTTTATGCAGAAGAATGGGGTAAGGCATTACACATCCGCCCTGTATCATCCAACCACAAATGGATTGGCTGAGAGGTTCGTACAAACCTTTAAGAAGGCAATAAAGGCTATGTACAATGACAACATTCCGCTGCAGCATAAGGTGGACAATTTCCTGTTCGCCTACCGGAATGCGGCACATGCAGTCACCAACCAGGCCCCGGCCATGATGTTCTTTAACCGAAGGTTAAGATCTCGCCTGGATTTGCTCAGACCAAACGTACGAAGAGATGTTGAGAGTAAGCAATTCCAGCACATCCATGAGAAGCCAACAAGGAGCTTCAATGTAGGGCAACCAGTCTTGGCCCGCGACTACCGAACAGAAAAATGGCAGCCAGGAACAATATGCACACGGCAGGGCCCAATAATGTACACAGTGGACGTTGGGGAGAACATCGTGAGACGCCATGCTGACCAGATCCTAGAGTCACAGGAACAAGTCAACCCCATGCCTCGCCCATACATACCTGGTGAGGAACCCGACGTACAGGTCGCATCTACCCCAGAAACAGTAGCATCGGAAGCTGATGACCCAACCGACGACAGGGTGCCAGAATCGCCTCCGCACCAAGAGCAAGACACTCGGGAAAGGTGCTATCCGGAAAGGATCAGAAAGCCTCCCCAAAGACTGAATATATAAATGGACTATTTTCAGCTAACGTTGTATGTTAAAAGTGTTAATTGTAATTAGTTTGATATTTAATTGTTAAATGAGTGTTATGGTACTGTTAATCTAAAAGGGGAGGAATTGTAATGTATATACCTTTAAGGGGGGGAACTACTTTTTACAGCTCATGTATACTGTAGTACCGGCAGTGACCACACCTGTATATAGCACTGACTGGTAATCTGTACAGTTCAGTTCCAGAGTGAGCCACGTTGAGTAAACTCCTGTTGTACCGTTCTCCTGCGGTCTGTGTCTTATGTAGACTATCCTTTATCCGCAAACCTCGGGACCAGCCGAGTTTCGGATAAAGGAGAATTTCGGATTTCGGAAGGTGGGTCGGCGGGGGTCCGCGGGGGGTCGTGCGCACGACTTACGCTGACGCTCAGCGTAAGTCAGTCGGGGTCGGCGGGGGTCGGGGCCGGCGGGGTCCGCGGGGGGATCGGCGGTTGTCGGGGCCGGCGGGGTCCGCGGGGGGGGTCGGCGGTTGTCGGGGCTGGCGGGGTCGGCGGTTGTCGGGGCCGGCGGGGGGGTCGGCGGTTGTCGGGGCTGGCGGGGTCGGCGGTTGTCGGGGCCGGCGGGGTCCGCGGGGGGGTCGGCCGTTGTCGGGGCTGGCGGTTGTCGGGGCCGGCGGGGTCCGCGGGGGGGGTCGGCGGTTGTCGGGGCTGGCGGGGTCGGCGGTTGTCGGGGCCGGTGGGGTCCGCGGGGGGGTTGGCGGTTGTTGGGGCTGGCGGGGTCGGCGGTTGTTGGGGCTGGCGGGGTCCGCGGGGGGGTCGGCGGTTGTCGGGGCTGGCGGGGTCGGCGGTTGTCGGGGCCGGCGGGATCGGCGGTTGTCGGGGCTGGCGGGGTCGGCGGTTGTCGGGGCCGGCGGGGTCCGCGGGGGGGTCGGCGGTTGTCGAGGCTGGCGGGGTCGGCAGTTGTCGGGGCCGGCGGGGTCCGCGGGGTGTTCGGCGGTTGTCGGGGCTGGCGGGGTCGGCGGTTGTCGGGGCCGGCGGGGTCCGCGGGGGGGTCGGCGGGGGGTCGTGCACACGACTTACCCTTTATCCGAACTTCCGAAACCGGAACCCTCTAAAAACCGAAGGTTTTTTCGTTCGTACGCACGACTTACGCTGAACGAAAACACCTTCGGTTTTTAGAGGGTTTCGGTTTTCGGAAGTCCGGATAAAGGGTAGTCTACCTGTACTGACGGACACAAGAACAACACCCATCTCCAGTGTGGCCTCCTGGGAAACCCCTCTCGCCACCTTCACTCAGAACTTCCTCAACGGAGGCATATACCAGAAGCATGGGAGCCATTTATTTCCTTCCCATCTGGCCATTAGAGGAGCTCGAGCACCAGCCGCGGCAGCAGCAGAATCAGGAACAACAGCAGCAGCAGCAACAGCAGCAGCAGCAGCAGCAGCAGGAGTGCCAGGCTGCTGCTCACCCACCTGAGGCTGCACAGGCCAGAAGGGGCCAGTGCCTGGAAGCCCACTAGCGCAGGAGGTACCCCCCAAACAGGGTCTACAGACGCAGGGTCAGCTATCTCAACATGTCTGAGCAGCAGTGCCAAATGCGGCTCTGACTTTCACGAGAGGTAGTGACTGACATCTGCGCAATGCTGCAGCAAGACCTGCTGCCCAGAGGACCAGGTGGACAAGCATTAACAGTGGCCATCAAAGTCACCACCGCACTCAACCTTTTTGCCTCAGGCTCATTCCAGGGATCAGCAGCAGATATCAGTGGCACCTCCCAAGCGGCCGCACACACTTGCATCATGCAGGTAACCGATGCTCTCTTTGCCCTCGCGCACAATCACATCCATTTCACCAAGGCTTGAGCAAGTGTCACGGCGCGAGCGGTTGGATTAGCTCATCTGGCAGGCTTTCCAAGGGTGCAGGGTGTCATTGACTGCACACGTGGCCCTTAGGGCACCCCATCGCAATCCAGGTATTTTTGTCAACCGCAAGAGCTTCCACTCCCTCAACGTTCAGCTGGTGTGTGACACAAGGAGGTTTTGTATGTTTGTGCCATGTACCCTGGCAGTTGCCATGACTCCTTCATACTGCGCCAGACTAGTGTGCCTCCGCTATTCAGTCTGCCAGACCAATTTAACGGATGGCTACTTGGAGACAAGGGCTATCTCCTGAGGACGTGGCTGATGACGCCGTTGAGGAGGCCAGCCAATGAAGCTGAGGAGCGCTACAACTCCAGCCACATTTCCACCAGATCCATTATCAAACAAACCATCGGTTTGCTGAAGATGCACTTCAGCTGCCTGGATAGATCAGGTGCAGCCCTGCAGTACTCAGCAGCCAGGGTCTCCAGAATCGTCGTGGTTTGCTGTGCACTTCACAACATGACACAGTGCCGTGGCTTGCAGATTCCTGTGGAAAAAGTGGCCCCTCACATATCCTCCTTGGATGATGATGAGGAGGAGGGCAAAAACGAACATCCTGCAGAGGCCCATCAACCAGCGACAGCATTACGCGAGAACATTGCTGCCCGGGATGCAAGGAATGCATTCATCCTGGCCAGATTTGCTTAGCCTAGTCAATCAAACACTTTTGCCACACAGCTTCTTACCTGAGCATCGACAATGGCTAAGACCCTGCGGATTCCTAGCTATTTGACCAGCATACTGAAAATTGCAAGTAATCCTAAGCCCTCAATGTGAAAGTCCCATTCGCAAAATGACACACGCCACAAATACAGCAGTAGCCATCAGATTTTTTATTAACATTATTAATCTGATGGCTTTTTCTAACAATACATCAAATTTCACCCAAGTGACTACCCTTGTGACTACTTGTGCTTTATCTTCCTCTTACGTGTGCTCCTACGTAATGGTTCCCCTGTGGCTTCAGCAGATGTGGAGGCCCCTTGCTCACTTTCCTGCTGCTCCTGTCTCGACACCTTTGGCGGGCGTCCTCTGGGGTGGCGTGCCTGTGAGGGCTCGTCAACAGTCTGCTGCTCCTGCAGCTGTGCAGGGGTTGAGACGTCTATCTCACTTGGGTGTGGACTCCGGTGGGCTCTGACCGAAGGCTCTGCAGTGGCATGGAAGTGTGAGCGCTTGGAGAGGAACCCCCACTTCCTTGAGGTCTGCCACCAACCTCCCTCTCATGGATCAGCTCCCCCTCTGTGCCTGCAAGTGGCTGGAGAGCACCTTGCTGCACATCAGGGGGGCCATGGGGACCAGTATCTGCAATGGCAGCCCTACTCAGAAGGACTTCCATGAAGGTTTGGTTTCTATGTTCAATAGATGCCCAATCGCATTGAGTTTAAGCAGACTTTGGTAAGTGGCAGAAAAAGTCTTTTAAGTGCATTTACTGAATTTTAGTGAGTAAAAAAGTGAATTATTTGAAGTAAGTTTAATTTTTTAGAGTAAATTAAGCTGTTGGGGTGTTTAAACCGGAAGTAGAATCCGGGTATAAAAAGGGACGGGCTTAGTGCTGCAGGCTGAGTGCAATCGCATTGAGTTTAAGCAGACTTTGGTAAGTGGCAGAGTTCGGGCAAGTGGGAGGTGAGGGGGTGCTTGTTGCTCTGTTTTGCTTCCCTCTCTCAGGCTAATCCAACACTGCGGACGAGGAGCAGCGAGACAATTCAACCAGACAGGTCCCCCAGACAGCTTCCACGAGGGAGGTTGGTGATCAGCTGGTTGGTAGGTTCTCTTCCTTCTCTTCTATACCTTTAAGTTGGTAAGTCCTATTAAATAGTGGTGTAATATTATCATCTATATTGGGGCAGAGGGTCTTCATAACTAATAATAAGAAATGTAATTAATTACACAGATATGGGTGAACAGGTGATGTGTCACTGTTGCGAAATGTGGGAGCTGGTGGACCCCATTGAGGCTCACAGTGATTACATTTGCGATAAGTGTTTGCTGCTAGAGGAACTCAAGCTCCATGTTAAAGAGCTTGAGACCGAGCTTCAGACACTGCGACACATCAGAGAGGGGGAGAAGTTCCTGGACTCTATGTTTCAGGAGGTGGTCACACCTATGAAATTAATTAATGCAGATGTAGTCTGTGGTCAGGGACAGGACGGTATGACTACGAGTGAGGAAGGTACAGGGATCCAGGATGCAGTGTTGAAGGAGCCGCAGCCCTTGCTCTTGTCAAGCAGGATCAAGGTTCTTACTCCCGGTGAGGGCGGGAGTGGGGACTGCAGGGTGGAAGAGCAACCTGGCCACAGCACCGTGGTACAGGGGGCCATTCAAGTGGAGGGAGTAAAAAGAAATGTTGTAGTGATAGGGGATAGTATCATTAGGGGGATAGATAGGGTTCTCTGCAGTCAAGAGCGGGAGTCCCGAAGGCTGTGTTGCCTGCCCAGTGCCAGGGTTAAGGACATCTCTTCTGGGCTAGAAAGAAACTTGGAGTGGGAGGGGAAGGATCTAGTTGTCGTGGTCCATGTTGGTACAAACGACGTAGATAGGACAAGGAAGAAGGTTCTGTTAAAGGAGTATGAGCAGCTAGGGGTCAAATTAAAAAACAGAACCTCAAGGGTAATAATCTCTGGATTATTACCTGAGCCATGAGCGAATTTGGCTAGGATAAATAAAATTAAAGAGTTAAATGCGTGGCTCAAAGACTGGTGTGGGAGAAATGGGGTTTGCTGCTTGGGACACTGGCACCAGTACTGGGACAGGAGGGAGCTGTTCCATTGGGATGGACTCCACTTGGCCAGTGCTGGGACTAGAGTCCTGGCGAATCATATAACTAGGGCTGTAGAGAGGGCTTTAAACTAATTAGTGGGGGGGAGGTTTCTAGAGAGCAAATAACAGAAATAACAACGGAGGAGGTTATAGACTTAGGTAGCAGTGGGGAAATTAAAAAACAGAACGTGTCAGGAAGGGACAGAAGGTATGGAGTAAAAGGTAAAGTAGTAAAAGGGGAAAAAACAGGAACTAAGTGTCACAAAACATATTTGAAAGTTCTTTATCTGAATGTACATAGCATTCGTAACAAAATGAATGAGTTAACAGCACAAATAACTACATATGGGTATGATCTTGTGGCCATTACAGAAACATGGCTGCAGGGTGACCATGACTGGGAACTAAACATACCAGGTTATTTAACAATCAGGAAGGACAGGCAGGAAGGGAGGGGAGGTGGGGTGGCTATGTTAATAAAGGAAGGAATCACTATAATACAGAGAAATGATATTGGGTCAAAGGAGCAGGATAGTGAAACAGTTTAGGTAGAGATAAGGAGTAATAAGGGGAAAAAAACACTAGTGGGCGTAGTCTATAAGTCTCCGAGCAGTTGCAACTCTGTTGGATGGAGTATTAATCAGGAAATAGTTGAGGCTTGTAATAAGGGAACAGCTATAATTATGGGGGATTTTAACTATCATATTAACTGGACACATCAAATTGGGCAGAGCAGCCTTGAGGATGAGTTCATTGAGTGTATTAGGGATGGGTTTCTTGAGCAGTATGTAACTGAACCGACCAGGGGGCAAGCAACCTTAGATTTAGTCCTGTGTAATGAGACAGGATTAATTAAAAATGTCCTAGTAAAGGATCCCCTTCGAATGAGTGACCATAACATGGCTGAATTCCATATTCAAGTAGAGGGTGAGAAGGTTGGATCTCAAACAAGCGTGCTGAGCTTGAATAAAGGAGACTATGAAGGTATGAGAGCAGAATTGATTCGAGTGGACTGGGAAAATAGATTAAAGGGTAAGACGGTACATGATCAGTGGTGTACATTTAAGGAGTTATTTTACAACTTCCAAAAAATATATATTCCACTGAGGAAAAAAGGGTGTAAAAGAAAAAATAGCCATCTGTGGCTAAGTAAAGTAATTAAGGATAGTATCCGACTAAAAACAAGGGCATATAAGGTAGCCAAATCTTTTGGGAGGATAGAAGATTGGGAAGTCTTTAAAAGACAGCAAAAAATAACTAAAAGATTGATTAAGAAAGGGAAGATAGATTATGAAAGTAAATTAGCAAAAAATATAAAAACAGATAGCAAAAGTTTTTATAGTTATATAAAAAGAAAAAGGGTGACTAATTAAATGTTGGTCCCTTAGAGGATGAGACCGGGAAATTAATGGTGGGAAACATGGAGATGGCAAAAACGCTGAACAAATATTTTGTATCAGTCTTTACGGTAGAGGACACTAAGAATATCCCAACACTGGACAAACAGGGGGCTCTAGGGGGAGAGGAGCTAAATATGATTAAAATCACTAAGGAAGTGGTACTTGGTAAAATAATGGGACTTACGCCAGATAAATTCCCTGGACCTGATGGCTTACATCCTAGGGTCTTGAGGGAAGTGCCGGTAGGGATTGTGGATGCATTGGTAATAATTTTCCAAAACTCCCTGGACTCAGCAAAGGTCCCGGCAGATTGAAAAACTGCTAATGTAACACCCTTATTTAAAAAGGGTAGTAAGCAGAAGGCTGGAAACTATAGACCGGTTAGCCTAACATCTGTGGTTGGTAAAATGTTAGAGTCCATTATTAAGGAGACAGTAACGGAACATTTGGATAAACATAATTTAATAGGACAAACTCAGCATGGTTTTATGAAGGGGAAGTCATGTTTGCCAAATTTGCTTGAGTTCTTTGAGGAAGTAACATACAGGGTGGATAAAGGAGAACCAGTGGACGTAGTGTATTTAGACTTCCAAAAGGCATTTGACAAGGTGCCACACAAAAGATTATTGCTCAAGATAAAAAATCACGGGATTGGGGGTAATATTCTGGCGTGGGTGGAGGATTAGCTCTCTAACAGAAGGCAGAGAGTTGGGGTAAATGGTTCATTCTCAGACTGGCAATCAGTAACTAATGGTGTTCCACAGGGGTCAGTGCTGGTTCCCCAACTCTTTACAATCTATATTAACGATTTGGAGGAGGGGACCAAGTGTAACATATCAAAGTTTGCAGATGATACAAAGATGGGAGGGAAAGTAGTGAGTTAGGAGGACATAAAAAACCTGCAAAGTGACATAGATAGGCTAAGTAAGTGGGCAGAGATTTGGCAGATGGAATACAATACTGGAAAGTGTGAGGTTATGCACTTTGGCAGGAAAAATCATAGAGCAAGTTATTATCTTAATGGCAAGAAACTGGAAAGTACTGTAGCACAAAGGGATCTGGGGGTCCTGGTGCATGAAACTCAAAAAGTATGCAGGTGCAGCAAGTGATCAAGAAGGCCAATGGAATGTTGGCTTTTATTGCTAGGGGGATAGAATTTAAAAACAGGGAGGTATTGCTGCAGTTATACAAGGTATTGTTGAGACCGCACCTGGAATACTGCATATAGTTTTGGTGTCCATACTTAAGAAAAGACATACTTGCTCTCGAGTCAGTACAAAGAAGGTTCACTCGGTTAATCCCGGGGATGAGGGGGTGGTCATATGAGGAGAGGTTGAGTAGATTGGGACTCTACTCATTGGAGTTCAGAAGAATGAGTGGCGATCTTATTGAAACATATAAGATTGTGAAGGGGCTTGATCGGGTGGATGTGGTGAGGATGTTCCCAATGATGGGTGAAACTAGAACTAGGGGGCATAATCTGAAAATAAGGGGCTGCTCTTTCAAAACTGAGATGAGGAGAAACTTCTTCACTCAGAGGGTGGTAGGTTTGTGGAATTTGCTGCCCCAGAAAGCTGTGGAAGCTACATCATTAAATAAATTTAAAACAGAAATAGATAGTTTCCTAGAAGTAAAAGGGAATTAAGGGTTACGGGGAGCGGGCAGGAAATTGGACATGAGTCTAGGTTCGGAATGGTCATGGCCCTGTGGGCAGTGGAGCGGGCCCAGGGGCCGTGTAGCCTGGTTCTGCTCCTACTTCTTGTGTTCTAATTCTGTGTTAGATTTCAGGAGATGGTTTTATTCCTGTTCCTGGCTGGGGTGGAGATCGCCTTTACAGAAGGTAAGTACTGTAGAAAATATAGGGACAGAGTGATCTCCTGGAAAAGTTTCGATCGCCTAGATGGATCAGAGAGGAATTTCCCAGAATTTTTTCTCCCAAATTGGCCATTGGGTTTTTCATCTGGTTTTTCGCCCCTCCCGGGAGATCACATGGGTTCGGGTGGGATGGAGATTGATAGAAGATTTGAGGTTAGGATCAGACCAGCCATGATCTTATTGAATGGTGGAGCAGGCTCGAGGGGCCAATTGGCCTACTCCTGCTCCTATTTCTTATGGTCTTATGTTCTTATTGCTCCTCAAGAGATGTCATTCTATTCTGAACAATGACCATGTTATCCATACCCTGGCGACTAAGCTCCACCATGGCCGTAGCCCTCCCCTCCTCTACCATAGACATCCTCTCCTGTACGTTAGCCAGTCTTACCACAGAGGTAGCAATCGTTTCCACAGAGGTAGCCATCCTTTCCATGTTGATGCGTTCATACGCCAATGACTCCACAAAGGCTCTGCTCATGTTAGCTATGGACTCCTCCATTCGCTCCACACTCGCAGCGAACCTAGAGACAAAACCTGCCAGAGACTCCTGCATCTGTGCCTGGAGTTCCATCACTTCTGATCTTACGGATGGACCCAGAGGCAGAGGGTCGACAGGCTACTGAGCCGAGCTGGCAGAGTCCTGCGCCCTCCGACTAGGACTCTCCACTGCTGTCCCTGTCTCCACAATCTGCTGATGCTTACTTGTGAGCTGTGATACACCAGGTGACAACACTACTCTATGTCCCAAAAGTCCCAACGCGGTGTGAGTGTCTGCGCTGGCGCTGGGTGTGCTGAATTCTGCTGACGCTGCACCCACAGAGGTTGCAGCTTCCTCTGAGGAGTCTGGCTGCTCAGCCTCTTCTTCCTGGCTAGGGGGGACGGATGCATGTGATGGTCCTGTGGGGGAGTAAAGGAAAGAGTCAGAGATGTGATGCAAAGGCTACATGCACATAGCTTTTTGCAGATGCTCATAAGTGCATCTGTTACTGCTTCACAATCATTATCAGCGACTCATGCGATGTCAAAGAGAGAGATGGGAAACTTTTCTGTCACCAGCTTGCTGTGTTGCACCCGTCTGTCCATCCCCCACACGTGAATCATCCTCAATGCCAATGATTTCCAGGGCGGCCTCCTCCCAGGGGGTCAGGTGGGCTATTGAGGGGGGCCCTCCTCTTGTCCTGGCTCACTCTCTCTTGTTGTGAACTCTCTTTTCCTGCAATGAGGGAGACAAGTGGAGGTTGAGTGAGAATGAAGGAGTGAGTGTAGAGATTGGATAGCATAGATACTTAGAAGGAGACAAAGATGGAGTGAGGTTGCAAGACCAAGGGCCCTCCCTGTATGTTGTCAGTTGTGTTCAAAGCATCAGAGTGATAGGGAGTGTGAGGGCTGCATGTGGAATGGTTATGTGAATGTGAGCATAGAGAGGGAATGGGTAAGGTTGCATGGATGTCAGTGTCAAGTGGGATGTGGAGGAAGAGATTGCTAAAGCTGAGTGCTGGTGATGAAAGGCAATGGGGATCAGATTGAGGGTGATGGGAAATTCATACTCACTTTTCCTGTGCGCTGAAGGTCGTTAAATCTTTTCTTGCACTGTATCCAGGTTCTGCGGGTGACTCCCAAGGAGTTGACCTCCTCAGTCACCTGCATCCACACAGCCTTGGTCTGAGTGGGCGGTCTCTTCCTCCCTGATAAAGGGAACAGGACCTCCCTGTAGGCCCTAGCCCCATCCACCAATGCCTGCAGTGCCGCCTCGTCAAAACAAGGAGCTGCTCTTGCCCTCCCACTTGTCATGTTTCCTGCAGGTCCCTCTGACACTGTGATATCCGAGTGGTAAGGTCAGAAACTGAGATAAGCCAGACTTCAGGAACCAAACTCAACTGTTTAATTATATATATGTAGCAGAGAACATAGCTCTTACAGCTGGAAGCAACCACACACTCTTTCTTACTGCACGAGCAAAGATGGAGGATGAACCTCTGAGTCATACCCAGAATGCAATGCCACTACCTTAATAAGTGGTGTGCCAGGACATTACCTTAAAACACTGGTAATTGTGATCCCTTAATATTTGTCTCCATCTGGTGGATAACTTAAGCATTACATCCCAGATTACTATATCCCCCCCTCTTATGTTTACAATAATTTCTTAACAACATTCTTAAAAAGTCCATAAGGAAACTCCTTTAACGATAGTCCATACTGAACGAATCTAGCAGGTTGTGATCAATCTCTCTGGCGGCTTGTGAGTCCTTGTCGAACGTCTTACAGTCAAGTCCCTGCTTGATTGTGGTAGAGCCACCTGCTGCTCTTGAGCAGTACTCAGAGTATCTGTCTCTGCTACGATAGTTTCCTCTTGACGAAGGGGTCCAGGTATAACTGGCTCTGTTCGTGGTGTTGGTACCACCAATGCATTTGGATAACTGGGGACCAACTTGTCCTCCAACATTTCCTCTGGAACCTCCAGTTCGATTTCCGTGTGTCTGGTCAGTATCTGATCCACATGTCTGCGTACTACCTGACCAGTTCCCACCATGACCGTATATGAAACTGGACCGGTCATTGAGTCTATGATGCCAGGAATCCATTTTGGACCATAACTGAAATTCCTGGTAAGGACCGCATTTCCTTCTCCAAAACTGCGGCTTTTTGTCCTTCTGTCATGGTTCTCCTTTTGTTTGATTTGTCGGTTTTCCACCTTCCTTTTTAGATCTGGGTGAACCAGGTCAAGAGTGGAGCGTAGTCGACATCCTAACAACAACTCAGCATGAGAGCGTCCTGTGGTAGATTGAGGTGTTTTTCTGTAGCTGAACAGAACTTGTGACACCTTTGCTGCCAAACTCCCTTCCACACTTTTTTTCATCATCTCCTTGAATGTTTGTATGGCTCTCTCCGCAAGTCCATTTGAAGACGGATGATATGGAGCTGAAGTCACATGCACTATGCCATTGTTTCTCATGAACTCTTTTTGTTTCTGTACTCACAAAACACGTGGCATTGTCACTTACTACGATCTCCGGTACCCTTGATTACTAAAACTCCTACGCAGGCAGTCTATAGTAACAGTAGATGAAGCAGAATTTACAGGATACACATCCATCCATTTGGAATGTGCATCAATGATTATGAGGAACATCTTTCCCATGAATGGACCCGCATAATCTACATGTAATCTTCTCCATGGTTTATCCGGCCACTCCCAGGGTTGGAGTGGAGCCGCTGCTGGTGCCTTCCTGTGTAATTGACAAGTGCTGCAAGTCTTGACTAGATTTTCTATCTCCTCATCTAGCTTTGGCCACCACAAGTAACTCCTTGCCAATGCTTTCATATGCGAAACTCCAGGATGACACTGATGTAGTTGCACAAGGATAGACTGTCGTGCTGGCTGTGGAATAATCACTTGTGCTCCCCACAACACGCAACCATCCTGCACACTCAGCTCTGTTTTCCTGTCACTGTAAGGTGTGAAATCAGTCCCTTCCGGATGTTGTGGCCAACCCCTCCTTACATATTCCCAGACTCTAGACAGTACTGGATCTTTACCTGTCCATGTCCTTACTTGTTCTGCGGTCACAATTGCCGTGTCCGTGTCCTCCAACATCAAAACTCTGTCCTCTGGAGCTGCACGGATAGGTGTACCTGGTAGTGGAAGATGGCTCAAGGCATCTGCTTTCCCATGGTACTTGCCCGCCTTGTAAATGATGACATACTCATACGCCCTTAACGTCACTGCTCACCTCTGGATCCGGGGTGACACCATCTGAGGTACTGCTTTCATCTCATTAAAAAGAGATAGAAGAGGTTTATAATCGGTGCATATGGTGTAATTCCTGCCATATATGTACTTGTGAAACCTCTGTAACCCGAACATTACTGCTAATCCCTCTTTATCTAACTGGGAATAGTTTTTTCCGCTGGGTTCAGAGTTCAAGACATAAACCCTATCGGTCTTTCTGTTCCATCTTCCAAGCTGTGTGAAAGAACTGCCCCCACCCCGTAAGGTGAAGCAGCACAAGAGAGAATGATGTCTTTCTCTGCATTGTAGTGAACCAGCACATCCAAGGACAGCATCAGTTTCTTGGACTGTTCAAATGAAACCCTCTGTTCCTCTTCCCACTGCCACTCTGTCTCCTTGCGCAGAAGTTTGTGAAGAGGTGCTAACACTGTTGCCAAGTTTGGTAAAAACCTGTTATAATAGTTTAGCAGTCTCAGGTAAGCTTTTAACTCAGTCACATTTGTAGGTGCTGGGGCCTCCTGCAGTGCTTGTACCTTCTCCTTGATTGGATGGAGCCCTGTGGCATCCACTCTATGTCCCAGGAACACGGCCTCATTCCCCAGGAAAGTACACTTACTCCTCTTGAGCCATAATCCAGCCTTATCCAATCTTTGTAGTACCTCTCTCAGAGTGCTCAGATGCTCCTGGTCGGTTCTTCCCGTCACCAGAATGTCATCCAGATAGATTGAAACATATGGAATCCCTTGCAGTACACCCTCGATAGTCCTCTGGAAGATAGCTGGACTAGATGAGACACCGAATGGCAAACGGTTATAGGTAAACAAACCCTTGTGTGTATTTATGGTTACATACTTCTTGGTTTCCTCATCTAGTGTAATCTGCAAGTATGCATGACTCATATCCAGCTTCGTGAATTTCTTCCCTCCAGCCAGGTTTGCAAAAAGATCCTCAGTTTTAGGAATAGGATACTGTTCAAGTTTAGTCACCCTATTTACTGTCAATTTATAATCTCCACAGATTCTTACCGAATTGTCTGGTTTTAAAACAGGTACAATGGGAGCTGTCCATTCTGAACATTTCACGGGTTCCAGAATGTTCTCGCTCAAAAGACGGTCAAGCTCAGCCTCTACCTTTGGTTTCATGGCATAAGGCACAGGTCGTTGTTTAAAAAACCTTGGCAGTGCCTCCTTGTCGACATAAATCTTTGCTGGGGGGCAATTAAATGTTCCAAGTTCTTCCTTGAACACGTTCTCATGTTCCATAAACACGTCTTGCAAAGACGACTGTTTGCCTCCCTCCAGTTGATTTATTGCTCCCCAATCTAATTTAAGTTCTTTTATCCAGCCCCGACCTAACAAGTTTGGTCCAGAACCCGATACTACAACTACAGGTAGCTGTTCCACGGTCTCCCTGTGTTGCACAGTTACAGTAGCTGTACCCAATGTCACCACTCGTTCACCAGTATATGTTTTAAGCTGCATAGAGCAAGACTTTAACTCTGGAACTTTCGCACGGTTCCCCAATTTTGAGTACTCTTCCATGATCATTATGGTAACAGCACATCTGGTATCCACCTCAAAGTTTACCTTAGATTCTTTTATTATCAGTTGCAAAGTGATAGGGTCCACTTTTGGAATGTCTTCTACCATACTATGCAATATGAACCTGTCGTCTTCTTTCTCAGCTTCTCCACTGATGTGATGTGCTCCCTGTTTTTTCACTTCTCTTACTAGGTTTTGCTTTTCTTCCCCTTTAGGTTTGTATACCTCCAGGGTAGCTTTTGCTCGGCATGCACATTTTATATGTCCTTGTTTCCCACACTTGTGGCACTTTTCCTCCAGAAACCTGCATTCCCTTGCCAGGTGATCTCCATTGCATCTATAACATGCCTTTACATGCTCACGTTGTGGTTTCTGACTCATATTTAACTTGTGCACAACCAGACCTCCAACTTGCTTTGTCGTAGCCCAGTCTGAACCTTGTATTTCTTTTACATCACGGCTAGCTGTCTCTATTAATTGAGCAAGTTCCAATGCTTTTTCATACGTAAGCCCAGTCTCGGACAATAATCTCCTCTGCATTCGAGCATCCATTATCCCGCAAACCAGCCTATCTCTCAGCATGTCTTTCAAATTGTTCCCGTAATTGCAATCGTGTGCCAGTTTTCTCAACACCGCTACATAATCCAATACAGTCTCTCCTGGTTGTCTGTTCCGTGAATTAAATTTGAAACGCTGTACAATCTCACTCGGTCTGGGATTGAAATGTTCCTTTAGCAAGTCCACTAAGTCCGCAAATGTTACGTCTCCAGGCTTTTCAGGACTGCATAAGTTTCTCATTAAACTATACGTCTGACTTCCCATGGACGTGAGCAAAATAGCTCTCCTTTTCCCGACATCAACTATATCATTTGCTACAAAGAAATGCCCCAGCAACTCACAGTATTCTTTCCAGGTCTGCGTCTGAACATCAAAAGCAGAAAGCTGTCCTACTATATAGCAGTCATGATTCCTTGATTCAGTGCTTTTCTTTTATTTCTCCTTCTTCAAGATGAGATCTGTTCAGCCTCGTCGCCAAATGTGATATCCGAGTGGTAAGGTCAGAAACTGAGATAAGCCAGACTTCAGGAACCAAACTCAACTGTTTAATTATACATATGTAGCAGAGAACATAGCTCTTACAGCTGGAAGCAACCACACTCTATTTCTTACTGCACGAGCAAAGATGGCGGATGAACCTCTGAGTCATACCCAGAATGCAATGCCACTACCTTAATAAGTGGAGTGCCAGGACATTACCTTAAAACACTGGTAATTGTGATCCCTTAATATTTGTCTCCATCTGGTGGATAACTTAAGCATTACATCCCAGATTACTATAGACACCAAATGGAGGAAGCTTGGAAGCCTGCAGAAGAAGCAAGGCTTGCTGTGGATCTTAAATGCAGCAGCAATGATGACGTCATCGGAGGGGACTTTCAGTCATGAAAAACCCCTTTGCAAAGGCTTCCCACACGCTGGAAATCAATTGGCCAATTGAGTTAAAATTGCATCAATCTCCCACATCCATTTAGATTTGTGTGGGAAACACGAAATTCGGATAACACGACAACAGCCCGCACTTGAGTTAAAATTGAGCCCTGTGTGTCTGAGTCTGGACATACTGCCCACTTAGGAATTCAATATATTTTTCTGTATTTGTTGATTGATTTGCTATATACTAATTTTTTTTTTTGCATTAGTAGCACTGTTTTCCTTTGGGTAGTTGACATTACCCTTGAAAAAGTTAGAATAGGGAATCCACAGGAATGTGTCAGTACAGGTAGACTATCCTTTATCCGAAAACCTCGGGGCCAGCCGAGTTTTGGATAAAGGAGAATTTCGGATTTCGGAAGGTGGGTCGGCGGGGGTCCGCGGGGGGTCGTGCGCATGACTTACGCTGACGCTCGGCGGGGGTCGGGGCCGGCGGGGTCCGTGGGGGGGTCGGCGGTTGTCGGGGCTGGCGGGGTCCGCGGGGGGGTCGGCGGTTGTCGGGGCTGGCGGGGTCCGCGGGGGGGTCGGCGGTTGTCGGGGCCGGCGGCTGGCGGGGTCGGCGGTTGTCGGGGCTGGCGGGGTCCGCGGGGGGGTCGGCGGTTGTCGGGGTCCGCGGGGGGGTCGGCGGTTGTCGGGGTCCGCGGGGGGGTCGGCGGCTGGCGGGGTCGGCGGTTGTCGGGGCTGGCGGGGTCCGCGGGGGGGTCGGCGGTTGTAGGGGCTGGCGGGGTCGGCGGTTGTCGGGGCTGGCGGGGTCCGCGGGGGGGTCGGCGGCTGGCGGGGTCGGCGGTTGTCGGGGCTGGCGGGGTCCGCGGGGGGGGTCGGCGGTTGTCGGGGCTGGCGGGGTCGGCGGTTGTCAGGGTCCGTGGGGGGGTCGGCGGTTGTCGGGGCTGGCGGGGGGTCGTGCGCACGACTTACCCTTTATCCGAACTTCCGCAACCGGAGCCCTCTAAAAACCGAAGGTTTTTTCGTTCAGCTTAAGTCGTACGCACGACTTACGCTGAACGAAAAAACCTTCGGTTTTTAGAGGGTTTCGGTTTTCGGAAGTCCGGATAAAGGGTAGTCTACCTGTATTCACAAGGGGGTTTCCACATAGAAAGCTGGAAAACAACTGAAACAACTGTTCTAAACATTAAGATATAAGATGATAAAGAACTACACCTGTCAACGATGATACTTGACTGAAAAATTATTGGTATAACATAAAGCCTGCTTATTTAAAAAAATCCTAGTTGTTCTTGGCAATTTTATTTCTTTAGGTAATGAAGAAAAAATTATTCCACTGCACATTGCAAAGAAAACAATGAAAACAATGAAAGGGTTAACAGAGGGCATAATGCCAGAAATGGAACATAATTATTGTTTAACCCAGAGCATTTAAATACCCTCTCTAAATTAACATTTTGACTTCAATAAGAAAAAGGAAAGCATTTGTAGAAAGCGATTTTTCCTTACCGATGGCAAGACTTAGTGCATATCCTATGGGAGCCTGTGTCCATGCAAACCCATGTCCAACAACATAGACTGCCTCTGCTGTGCCATTAATGTAAGCACCACCAACCCAAGTGGCTGTAGGACAGATATAAGATGATAAACAACTACATCTGCAATTTATTTCAGTTCATTGCTACATACATGATAATACACAACTCAAGGGAATTAATTGATGCATGAGGCCATTATTACTGTTATTTGCGCCTGGGGAATACAGATTCCTTAGTCACTAAGCACAGGAACTTGGGCAGAGACTTGTGATTCTGGGTATCTGCTGTCTTGATGTTGTCCCGGGATTTCCAGGCATCCCACCGGGGCGGGGTTGGGGGAGGGAGGCTCCCCCTTGCCTACAATAGGCACAGGTTCGGGCAGTCATTCAGATGATGTGGAACAGAATATGCTTGGGCCTTCCGCCTCATCTTTCTGCTTCCACGCCAGCCAAGCGACCATTTGGAGGAAGAAGCAAGCTTTGCACCCAGTTGCTCTCCAAATAAAGGAATGGAGAGAGGCAGCCAGTGGCTCTGTAGGTTTTCTGCTTTTCAGGGACGTCAGGCCAGAGTCAGCTGTAGGCATTCTGGCTGTTGTTTTTGGACAGCAGCAGAGGTCAGCCATTGCTGCTGTTGCAGGCTTCCCAGGTGCATTGCCTGCTGGGGTGGGGTACACTGGGTGTCATTCAAATGACATAGCACACTACATTCGGGCATACTGAGACCCAGACAGGTGCAGCACATTTTGAGCATGCCCAATTTTCTATGCTAGCTGATTTCCTGTGGCACTGCAGCAGAGAGATGGAAGGGTGTGGTGGCCTGGGCTTTGGGATGGGATTTAGTAGCAGGGCACAGGTCTGAGGCCTGACACTACTAAGATGGTGGTGGTCTTTTGGCATTGGGTATGCTGGGCTCTAGGAGATTCCAGGAGCTATGGAGCCTAGGGCTTTGAAGTACTTGGAGAAAAGGAGGTCTGGCAACAATCAAAGGCAGGGGTGGGGATCCAGCAGTACTTATGGGGAGTGTTAGGGCTTGGCAGCAGATACTTACACATAAATTATTTCATTACAAGGGGGATAGGGAATTGCAGTGGATTAGACATTGGCCTTCTGTCTCTGGGACTTGAATTAAATCTAGTCCTAGAGTGAGTAAGTCTTCTCTGTTTGCTGATTGTAAAGCTCCTGTGTCAAATGAGTTTGGGGGTTTCAATTAAGCTCCCAGTGGATGTAGACCCAGTTGCAATTCATACTCAGAGAGTTGACAGGCTCTACCTCAAACCATATTATACATTATGTGGGAATGCTTAATGCGGACAGTGGGATCCTGAAATTGAAAGTGTTCAATTCTCCAGTGTGGACAATCCTCATCTTGGTAAGAAATAATAGTAAGAAAAGTTCTTTAAAAAAGTAACATTTTGCACACTATTGCAATTCTTCTCTACCTCTATATTAAAAATTAACATTTTTTTAAACTTTGGAACTGTAGAAGTATAAGTGAATAAGCTCACCAGTCATAGTAAAAATACCAAGCACTAAACCTATGTCTCTTCTTCCAACCATTATAACTTCATTTCGAAGTAGTTCAGTTTGGTTTGTCCTAACTTTATTTTTCCAGGCTGCCCATATTCCAATAGCTAGGATCATCAAATAGAACAGGGTGATTGCGATTACCCCTCCAACGGCGATAGCCATTTTCAACTGAAAATGCAGCTAGTGCAGAATGCTGTCACCAATGGCTAGATTAAAACAAATATACATTATGCATCAGCATTTTTACAATTAATAAACATCAAAGTAGAGTGTAATCAGCCATTTCTAAACCACTCAAAATACCCACCCTAAGGCTAGGACAAACAAGAAAAAGCTAATAGGCTGAAAAGAGACTGCCCATTTTCCTACGGGTCACATAATCTGATGCAATATTAACAACAATCATCGTGTTACATTCACACGTCTCATTTCAGTAAGCCAAAATAGACTTGTGTTGCCAGCATTTCACTTCCAACATGAGATCAGACAGGGATGCTCTTTATCCCCCTCTTCTGTTCATCCTATTGAACCCCTAACAACTACCATAAGATCGACCCTACGGATCCATGGAATGCAGATCAGAGAACTGGAATATAGATTATCACTCTGTACAGATGGTAGCCTACTCTGTCACTAACTCCACCACTTTCCTATCCAGCATTTTCCAAACCTCTAAGATCATTGATCTGCTCTAACACTACAACTTGCCCTCATATCGCAACTTTAACACATCAAGACGTCTCAAGGTGCTCTGTCGGGGTTTTGCTGTCATTGCACTGGGTCTAGAAGTCAGTGGAGTTTAGTAAGGACAGGCCGGAATTTTTACCTGTGAGGCGAGTTGGGTGCGGAGGGGCTGCATAGCGTGTCAGCCTCACGCAGCACTCGGCAGCGGGCTGTTCACTTTGTCTTTAACTCAATTAGATCAATTGAGTTAGGCCTGCAGATTGTAAGCATCAGCGCAGGCCCCAAGGATTTTTTTTTGTATCGAACATTTTGTATGATTGTTACTGCTGATTGACCAGCAGCCTGTTTGGAGAAGATGGGAGGGGCCCAGGTGTTCATGATGGACAGGAGATTCCAGCCAGGCCTACAAACTGATTATGGGAGAATGTCTGAGCAGACAGGGTTCTCTGGGTGGGTCCAGGTAGGTGACTCATACGGTAACGGGCAGAAGATGGAGGGCCATTGTAAATTAATGGGAAACCACTTAACGCAGGATCAGGTGAGAAGTGCGGCCCATCATCTGCCATTAACACCAGCACCTAGATGGGATAGCCCTGAAAGGCAGGAAACCAGACAAAGAAGGGTGATTAAAAAGACATCACTGCAATACACAGACCTTAAGGAACTTTTAGGGTATAAGAGAAGGCAGCTTTGGCCATTCTCGCTCTCTCTCGCTTGCTCTCGCCTTCGCGTGCCCTCATCTCTGAACAAAGAACTGAGCACTCCGTCCGGGATGGAGAGAAGAAACCACCACAAGCGACAAGAGCCTTGCCTTGCTCTTTGACCGTAGAAACGAACCTCAATACTGGGACTTGGATACTGCATCGGCGATACGGAACCAGGAGACACGCTCTACACAGGAAAGCAGCGAGCAAGAAAACGGACTATCGAGGTGAGCATTGTCCAAGCCCACGCATCCTTAAGACCACCGGTACTGTGTGAGGGGGTGTTGTGTGTCCCAGCCAATCCAGAGGGGCTAAGTGGGGAGGTTCTGTGTGTATTATATAGTGTATGTTCCGGGGTTTGTGGGACAAGTCCATGTTATACTCTGTATAGTAACACAGTGTGATTTTAGGTGTCTTAATATGAGACAGGGGCCTGTTTGATGAGCCAAGTTGCATTTTACGTACTGGAGGCAGGTGTGTGTGTTAACCTTATTAAACACCGTACGGTTGAGTCCAAAAAGCTTGTCAGTGTTCCAATCCTGTTCACCGTAATTCCTGTCGTCTAGAACTAAGTAGGAGAGGTGATTCGAGCCACCAAGGCAAACCACCTATTGGGTTTCCCGGCCAATTAAATGATGACTTGCCTTGAGCTCAGATATTTAAAGGGGCCTTCCACACATCACACTTGAAGGTTGTTGGAGGAGGATCACAGGTCTTTGGGAGAGGTGCGGTTGGTGAGACACAAAGGATTTTCACTCTGAGGCTTGAGGGAAGATGGAGTCCCAACGGCAGAAGGCAGTGCCCAGATTCTCCGAGTCCTCCCTGGAAGTCCTGCTGCAGGGAGTTTGAACACACAGGGACATCCTGTTTCCTGGGGACGGGTGCCAGAGACCATCCACTGAGACCAAGAGGGCATGGTTGGTGAGTGCCTAGGAGGTCAGCAGCAGGGATGTAGTCAGCCGCTCCTGGATCCAGTGTCGGAAGAGATTTAATTATCTCATGAGGTCAGGAAAGGTGAGAGCAATGCCACATTCACCTACATCCTGATGGGTGTGACACCCCAACCTCATCATTCTGCCTTCCCAAGCCTACTCCTGCACGTCACTCCTCACACCAACCTACCTTGCAAGGTGCACCCATCCCTCACTCTCTATTCACCTACTCACACCCCCATCTGACTAACTACCACTGACCACCCTCATCCTAATGCAATCACAGGAAGTAACGCCACAAAAGGAGGCCATTTGGCAATGTCACATAGTCACCCTCTACAGATGTAGCTCATCCATCCCTTACACTCATTCCATCACTCTCACTCAAAGTTCTCTTCTTTCCCTCCTTGCAGCAGAAGAGAGCCCACAACAACAGGGAGTGGCAATGAACAAGAGGTGGTCCTCCAATGTTCACCAACTTGACGCCAGCAGAGGTGGAGGCGCTGCTAATCACTGGAGTTGCAGAGCGGCTGGTGGTGGGAGATGGAGAGAGGGGGACCACCCAGCAACCTGGTGACTGAATTAAATCTCATACAGCCACATGGCATACAACAGTCACTCATGGTGACTTGCTGGCAGCAGCCAGTGAAATGTCATCATATGCATAAGGGTAATGTTGCACATTCACATAATTAGATTTCTAATTCATGTCTTTACTCTCCCACAGGTCCATAAAGTGGCCCCCCTCCCCCCCACTTTCCAGCCAGAGGAGGAAGATGACTCCTCAGAGGAAGGTGTAGTCTCTGAGGGTGCACCATCACCAGACCCATGCGCACCCAGCACCAGCACCAGCACAGATATGCGCAGCTCGGTGGGTCAAGCAAGACAGAGTAGTGTTGTCACCTGGTGTCTCACACATCACAAGTGAGCAAGAGCAGATGGTGGAGAAAGGGACAACAGTGGAGAGTCCTTGCCAGAGGATGCAGGACGCTCCAAGCTCTGCTCAGCTGGATGCAGATGCTGAACCTCGGGGGCAGTCAACAAAGAGGTTGATCTTGGAGGGACAGCAACAAATGCGCGAGGCTCTCTCAGCTTCTCCAGCCGCCATGTGCAAGCGATGGCAACAATCTGCTTTTCAATGGAAAGGATGGCCACCTGCATGGAGTAGCAAATGCGCCAGTCAAAAGAGAACTTGCTTGCTGTGAACAACAGATTGCAGACTCTCATTGACCTCATCTCTAGGAGGGATACCAACATAGACTTGGGTGCTCATCACCCCACTGATGTGCAGCAAGGTGCTGTTCAATCCTTGCTAGCAGGGAAGTGCAGGTGGCCCATGAGAGGGATGATGGTGATGGGGACATGAAAGTGGAGGCTCTGCTCAAAGAGCTCCCACTTCTCCCCCATTGCCTTCCCCTCAGTCAGAGCCCACATGCTGCCTTGGATCCCGATGGCCAAGTCTGCCCCTGCACAGTTGCAGGAGGAGCAGTCTTTGGCAGGGCCCTCACGGGCCCTAAACCCCAAAAAACATCTGCCAAAAGTGTCAAAGCAATCACAGCTGCCTCTACTTCTGCTGAAGCCACAGGGGTTGCACCTCATAGGAGCACACGGAAAAGCAAAAAGACAATCGTAGATGCATAAGGGTATGCACATGGGTGTCTGCCAAAATGTTAGTGTTAAGTTTCAGTTCTATTTATGACGCACATAAATTTATTTCTTTGTACTACTTTCCCGTCTTGTCCATTTTTGCCTGCTACCTGGGAAGTGGCTGTGTCACTTCAAGTGAATGGTGAGACTTTACTTAACCTTGAGCAGTGGGGGTTTGGGTGACAGGAATGGTTTGGTCATTTTAGCACTGCTTTGTGGTATTGTTGGGGTTGAAGTTGGTACAGTATCTGGGAGCCATATAGGTGCACTGGTGCAAGTTAAGTAAATCGAGCCATTATGAGGCCATCCCGGGCAGCAATACGCGCCACTGCTGGTGCCATCTCCACCTAAGGTTCCTCGTGATCCACCTTTTTTAAAAATTCATTTTTATGGGATGTGGGCGTTGCTGGTAGGGCCAGCATTTATTGCCCATCCCTAATTGCCCTTGAGAAGGTGGTGCTGAGCTGCCTTCTTGAACCGCTGCAGTCCGTGTGTTGAAGGTACTCCCAGAGTGCTGTTAGGGATGGAGTTCCAGGATTTTGACCCAGCGACGATGAAGGAGCGGCGATATACTTCCAAGTCAGGATGGTGCGTAACTTGGAGGGAAACTTGGAGGTGGTGGTGTTCCCATGTGTCTGCTGCCCTTGTCCTTCTAGGTGGAAGAGGTCGCGGGTTTGGGAGGTGCTGCCGAAGAAGCCTTGGTGAGTTGCTGCAGTGCATCTTGTAGATGGTACACACTGCAGCCACAGTATGCCGGTGGTGGAGGGAGTGAATGTGTAAGGTGGTAGAGGGGGTGCCAATCAAGCTGGCTGCTTTGTCCTGGATGATGTTGAGTTTCTTGAGTGTTGTTGGAGCTGCACTCATCCAGGCAAGTGGAGAGTATTCCATCACACTCCTTACTTGTGCCTTGTAGATGGTAGAAAGGCTTTGGGGAGACAGGAGGTGAGACACTCACTGCAGAATACCTAGCCTCTGACCTGCTCTTGTTGCCACAGTATTTATGTGGCTGGTCCAGTTAAGATTCTGGTCAATGATGACCCCCAGGACATTGATGGTGGGGGATTTGGCGATGGTAATGCCATTGAATGTCAAAGGGCGGTGGTTAGACTCTCGCTTGTTGGAGATAGTCATTACCTGTTCCTCCTCCTTCTCCTGTTCCTCTGAAGAGGCTGTGTGCTCTGCACCTTGCTCCTCCTGTAGCTCCAATCCTCACTGCTGTGCTATGTTGTGCAGCGCGCAGCATCCAACGATGATTCAGCAGACCCTGTCTGGTGCATACTGAAGGGCTCCTCCAGATCTGTCAAGGCATCTGAAGCTCATCTTCAGCATGCCAATTGCTTGCTCTATGACACATCTGGTGGACATGTGGCTGTCATTATAGTGCTCCTCGGCCTCATTGCTTGGCCTCCTCAAGGGTGTCTCGAGTCACATCTTCAGTGGATAGCCCTTGTCTCCAAGCAGCCAGCCGATAAGTCTGTTTGGAGATGCGAAGAGCTGAGGGAGGGTGGACTGGTGCAGCACAAAAGAATCATGACAGCTGCCAGGGAATCTGGTGCACACATGCATGATCATCATCATTGAGGTAGTGGAAGCCTTTGCGGTTGGCGAACACACCTGGGTGATCTGGGGGTGCCTTGATGGCCACATGTGTGCAGTCAATGATGCCCTGCACCTATGGGAAGCCAGCCAGGGCCGCAAAGCTGAGCGCCCGCTCAGTAACACTGGCTTCATCAGTGGCAAAGTGTACATAATTGCCTGATTTGTGAAACATGGCATCGGTCACATGGGTGATGCATCTGTGTGTGACCGACTGCGAGATCCTGCAAATGTCTGCTGCAGATCCCTGGAAGGAGCCTGAGGTGAAGAAGTTGAGGGCAGTGATGAATTTGACAGCCACTGGTAAGGCATGTCCAACAGGTCCTCTGGGCAGCAGGTCTTTTTCCAGCAAGCTACAAAAATCTACGATGACCTGGCGTGATAGCCTGAGCCTCCTGAAACACTGCTGCTCAGTCATGTTGAGGAAGCTCATCCTCTGCCTGTATACCCTGTGTTGGGGGTATCGCCTCCGGCGCGGTGCACCCCTGTGCTGATCCCCTCTCTCCTGTGGAGCATCAGGTCAATGAGAGTTTCTACAGTTATATAAAAAGAAAAAGGGTGGCTAAAGTGAATGTTGGTCCCTTAGAAGACGAGACTGGGAAATTAGTAGTGGGGAACATGGAGATGGCAAATACGCTGAACAAATATTTTGTATCAGTCTTTACAGTAGAGGACACTAAAAATATCCCAACACTGGACAAACAGGAGGCTATGGGGGGGAGGAGCTAAACACGATTAAAATCACTAAGGAGATGGTACTCGGTAAGATAATAGGACTTAAGGCGGATAAATCCCCTGGACCTGATGGCTTACATCCTAGGGTCTTGAGAGAAGTAGCGGTAGGGATTGCGGATGCATTGGTGGTAATTTTCCAAAACTCCCTGGATTCAGGAAAGGTCCCAGCAGATTGGAAAACTGCTAATGTAACACCCTTATTTAAAAAGGGAGGTAGACAAAAGGCTGGAAAGTATAGACCAGTTAGCCTAACATCTGTGGTTGGTAAAATGTTGGAGTCCATTATTAAGGAAGCAGTAACAGGACATTTGGATAAGCATAATTTAATCGGACAGAGTCAGCATGGTTTTATGAAGGGGAAGTCATGTTTGACAAATTTGCTCGAATTCTTTGAGGACATAACAAACAGGGTGGATAAAGGGGAACCAGTGGATGTGGCGTATTTGGACTTCCAAAAGGCATTTGACAAGGTGCCACACAAAAGATTACTGCACAAGATAAAAAATCACGGGATCCGCACGCAGGAAGCCTCCAATCGGAAATTACGGGCCATGGTTTGTTTAAAAGAAGAGGATGAAGGATTTTAAAGCAGTTTTAGAGGGGGTAGGGTAATAATGGCTGAAGTGAAGGAGCAGGTTACAATATCCATGAGCATTCGCCATAGGAGCGGTAGTTCAGTGGTCAGAAACTATGTTGGGAAAAGGTTGAAGGAGCAGGTGATGGTTGAGGAATGAATACTAGTCACGACACGAGGAGAACTTCCTCCTATTCTTTGAATAGTGCAGTGGATTGTTTTACTTTCACCTGAAACACCAGGACAGACAAGACTTTGTTTAACATCTCATCTGAAAGATGGCAACGCAGCATTCATCCAAACTGCACTGAGACATCAGTCTAGTTTATGTGCTGGGACTGAGCTGCACTAGTGTCCTGAGCAATATTCATCCTTCAAGAGCAACAATGGCAGCACTTCAAAATTTATATCATTGGTCATAATGCTTTGGAACATCATGAGCATGATAAGGTGATATCCAAGTACAAATCCTTTGGGGGAAAAATTCGTCCCCTTAGCGCCTACAGTTAGCACCAGATGGCACTAATGTGGCACTAGACCAGTATCTCCGGGGCAAGGCAAACCAAATGCCACACGCCAAATCTGCCCCCCCCCCACCATAGCACCACCAGTAAGAGGTATCGCTGGGAACATCAACGTCAGGTAGATTGCGACGTCAATGAGTGTGCAACACTCACTGACCGCCCGATTTGAAAAATTGATTCTCGCCACTTACCTCACTGCCTGGAGTAAACAGCGACAGGGAGAGTGCAGCACCAGGAAGCCAGCTTGGAGGGATAATTACAATCTGGGCTACCCCAGATCAGGCGTATTCCCCAGACATTCACCCTCAACTTAAGTTAGAGATAGCCAAATTCCATAAGATGCTTAAATGGGTCTAAAGGTTCAGACTATCTCTCCCTAAAGGAAAGGAATGACTGAAGATGTTACCGTCCTCCAGATAGCATCTTTAATAAGTTTAACTAGACTGTAACCTTCCGGATATTAAGAGGGTCCGGAATACCCCCCAGAATTCTGCAACTCCTTACAAAAGAGTGTACAGAAATTGGGTTCACGAGTTTATACAGAATTACTCTTTGAGACAATTCTAAAAATATATAGTTTTATTTAAGAGCTGACTTTCATTTAACAGCAACAGCTGCTGAATCAGTCGCAACATTAACAATTCAAAATACCAATATCTTACATTTCTTATTTCTCAGAGATCCTTATTTTCAAATCTTTACTACGTTACATTTTCTTATTTCTCAGAGATCCTTATTCTCAAATCTTTACTTCATTACATTTCTTATTTCTTACTTATTTCTAAATCGAGAACATCCACCAAAATCAAATAATAGTACCTCTTTGATCACCCGAGACTCAAAGTTAAAAACTTAGAGATGCCTCTGAAGAGTTGAGAAACACTTTGCCCGTTCAGCGAGTTCTGCCTTTCTGTTTGAAACTCTTATTTTTATACCCTTTTTGCAGTGGTTTATTCTCTGAAGTTCTCTGCTGGTGTCAGCTAATTGTCTTATTTATTCTCTCTTTTGAATGCTTTCTATCTTACTGTCAATTCAACTATTGCATGCATAATTATGTCTCTACCTTTAAGTGTTCCAAAAACCATCATAACAACAATATGACAGCTATGGTTTCTGTTTGATGCCATTCTTACAAAATGCTTTCATTCAATTCTTAATATTGGCTTTACTGGTTTTAGCAGACGTTGTGACTCCGTGGTGATCCAAGTTTAATACAAACACAATGTAACTGCTTGGTGTCATCTATTGAAGTCATATCTTCAAAGTCTTCTTGTTGGTATGGTTTTTACTATATATCAATCAAAACCACTTTAACTGAATGCTTCATGCATTTCTAGCTATCTCAATTGGTTGCATATTTAATCGTGTTTCCTGTCTTCCAAGTTTAACATAAAAACTATTTGACCAGCAGGTGTTTCTTTTACTCGATGTCATCTTTTCAAAGGCACATGCCTCTTTTAATGTTTGTGTTTCTGTTTCACGTGTTAGCTTATAACACCTTAAATTGTGTTTTCTCATTGTGTTGGTTGCAAACCGTAGACCTTTCGGAAGCACCAATGGTTTGCTTCAATCTTTCATTGTTTTAGTATTTTTAAAGAATTCCCATTTCAAAGCCTGTGGTTTTTACAACTTTGTTTAACAACTGACCTTATCTCAGAAGCCTCTATTTCTGTTTACAGCTTATGTCTGAGGTTTTTTAGATTTTTAAACCCAGTTTCTCATGTATTAATAATAATGTCAGAAATAATAGGATGGTGTATTTTTCTGAATTATGGCTTATTCCCTCACAGGCTCCAGGGACGTTATTTAAAGGGATCATCAGTAATCACTCGGAGCTGTTAGGTTAGTGCAGTTTCAATCGTTTCTTGTCAGTTTCACCTACTACAACAGTTTAATTCAGTAATTTGAAGGTTCTTTTGTATCAGGAGTCTTCTGGCAACTAAAAAGTAGCTACATTTATTCTTCAAAGATTCAAATAGCTACACTTGGTAACATTAATGGGGGGCTGTACTGGCATGGCACCTCGCCCTCCAGGATCGATGGTGGAGGGCGCATAGGCAGCGAGAAATACAGGAACATGTGCACAGAGAGATGAGGAGGGACATCAGGGGGCTCTCACCAGGAAGCCTTACCCTCCGAGAGTATTCCGACAGCACTTCTCCTACCTTCAATTAAGCGAAGAGCATTGTATTAGATGGCTCTGCCTCACTAAGGAGGTGGTCACCGAACTCTGCCACTTCTTCCAAATGGACCTCCAGCCTCACACCAGGATGACTTAAAGCCCAGATCCCCTTTGCTCACCACATCCCTATCATTCCATCCCTCTCGCAGGCCGTATCACAGCGCAAAGCTGAAATGACAGACACCACAAAAGAATAGTAATTGAATTAATAAATATCAAAAATCAGTGAACACATATTTACACCAAAAATATTAACTATTAACCCTTGTGCAATTCCTTAGTGCCTGTTGTTACTGTGCCTTTGCCTACTCTAGTGCTCCTATGAAGCGTTGGCCCAATGGCTCCAGCAGGGCTGGTGGAAGGCTGCTGAGTGTCCGTGCGGGAGACTTCAGATGGCCTTGCAGGATGTCCTCGGCTAGTTCTGGACCTGGAAGGCCCGCCCGTAGACCACACCACCTCAGCATGAGTGGCAGCAGTCTGGGCTGGCTGGATGACAGACCGCAACAAGGGCAATGGCGGAGTGGCAGTGGTGGGAGCAGGAATGCTGTCATCCTGAGAGAGGACAGCAGGTTCCTGCTCCACTGACCCACTGCCACTCCCCTGGGGCAGCACCTCAGCATCCCTAGCAATCTGTTGGAGCACAGATTGCTGGCCTGCTGTGACACCATGAAATCTCCGGTTGACGGTAGTAGACTCAGCCACGATGGCAGCAGTCAGAGCTTGCGTGGCATCAAGCTGAGACTGCTTGAGCGCAGTCTGAGATTGGATGCCACCAAGCATAGACTGCATTACAGCACTAAGATGTTGAGTCGCTTCTGCCTGTGCTGCAATGGAAACTGCCAGATCGCCCATCACACGTGGCATCACCTGGGTCGCCACGATCTCTCTGGGAGTCCACCATCCTTTGCAGACTGGAAATGATGGGCTCCATGGTGTGCACAGAGCATTGTGCAATGTTGGAGGTGGACTCCTCCATGCCCTTTACCATTGCTGAGAGGCTCTCAGGCACCCTTGCCATTGCACCCATCATCTCCATGTGCATGCCCATCACCCTTCTTCTGAACACCTCCCCATCGAGATCCTCATCTGAGTCCTGTGCAGCAGAACTCGTGCACGAACTCGCCCTCCAGGGAGCTGGCTCCTGAGCTATCCTTTCCCCCTGGCCTTGCTGCAGCCCACTCATCCCCGGTGCCTCACCCTGTGCAGATCCCGCTACTATACTAGCCTCAAAGAACACGTAGTGCCAGTATCTGAGCTGGTGTCTGGGTGAGAGATGCTGTGACGTGGTGCGTTCTTCCTCCTCCTCCTCTTCTCCCGCCTCACTCGCTACAGTGCCCTCAGGGATAGGCTGCTCAGGTGCTTGCTCATTATCTGAAAGCATAAAGGCACAAGAGTCGGGTTAAGATGAGGGGAGGGGGGCAGGAAGGGAGAAATGCATGCATACAGCATGATTAGCTGGAAAGTGCAAAACGCTTGTGGGGTGAGGGGGAAGTGGGATGTGAGAAGGAGTAGGGATGAACATACCATTGTTGTCCCCAAGGGGGTCAACGTCACCGGTGGTCATGGCGCCCACTGCCTGGCACCCAATAATCTACAGCACTCGATTCTCCAGCACAGACAGTGGTTGGGTGTCAGCTTGGCCCCCCACTTGTGTGCTCCTGTTGAGTCATCTTGGCCTGCAAGAGAAGGAAAGTGTGTGAGTGAGTGTGGAGCAATGTGTTTGGATGATGTGCCTCCCATAGTTGAATAGCTGCCATTGTGTGCAAGGTGAGATGTGGGTGTGAGTGTTGCTAAGTAGAGATTGTTGGTGGGTGAGTACCGGCAGTGTGGTGCTTTGGGCAATGTGTGAAGTCTGTGGTTTAGATGGTGGTATGTAGCATATGTTGAAGCATTCACTCACCCTGACCACCCGAGTGAGGTTGTTAAATTTCTTCCTGCACTGTGTGGGTCCTGGGGACCACACAGTGCTGCGCTACCTCCCTCCACATGGTGCGGAAGACTTGTGGTGAGAGCTTCCTGCCACTTGCCGGGTAGAGCACCGCCCTTCGTATCTCCACAGTGAAAACCAATGACTCCAATGCTTCATCGGAGAATCTGCGGGCTTTCTCCCTGGGGCATGGATCTGCCATGAGCACACCTGTTTCAGTCTTTCGGCTCCTTATCCTTGTTCAGCTTCTTTTTGCCAAGACAGCTGTACAGCCAGCAATGCTGAGAATGAGGTGCTGCAGCATCAATGAACCTCCCCTTTAAGTGGTTAAAAAAAAGCCTGTGGCAATGAGGAGTTGTGATTCGACTGCACCTGATATTGGTCCACCCTTTTGAGTGTAACGCCAATGAGGGAGAAATTGGCCTCCTTTGCGCCTCCCGGTAGCGCCTCTGGGGGGGCGATAACAGGGTGCTAAGGGCTTACCAACTAGGCACGGCAAAAGTACCGATGCCCACGAACTTACCGCCTCGATCTCCTGCGTCCCGGATGTAAAACTTGCTTCCGCCCCCTGCAGCATCGCCGGGCATCAACAATGGCAACTGCAGGAGGCGTTGTCACCTCAGCTGGCCGCTTGGGGAGCACTAATTAAAGGCAGTGATGGTCAGATAGTCCAAAATTGAATAATGTCCCCAATGTGCTGTATTTTGATTTTTTCCACCCCACGATTGATCAGCCCTGCAGTATCGCAGGTGCTGTCGCCGATCATTCCCAGCTTTAGCCTTCAATGACCGTAGCATTGACCCTTCCCTTTAAGGGAGAGAAGGAGCCTGTAAAACCAGCAGCGCTACACGGAACATTGTGCAGTGCTCTGCCGCTACTGCCCCTCTTGCTACCTTTAGCGCTCTAAGGGAAGTGGTAGTGCTCAATTTAGCGTGCCACTTCCCTCTTGGAATTAATTGTGTAGTGCCCGGCGATAACTTTAGCGGGAGTGCAAAAGTAATCGCCCCAAACGGGACGCTACGCAATTTCTAGCCCAATTTAAGACTTGATTTAGGACTCCAATGATTTTATTGAGCAGCGAGCACGAATTTTGCGTGCAGTCTAAAGCATTTGCGCCTGACACTAATTCTCCAACTTTTCTACTGACACTGCCCATTCCTTGGCGAGAACGAATTTCTCGCCCTTTCTTCTCAATCTATTTATTAATTTTTGTCATTTTTGGCAATATGAAATCATTAGACACTAGAACTTGTTCCTCTAAGTCTCCCACAGTAATATGAGTCACGTCTTGATCAAGAAAGAAGGATAGCAACATATTTCCAAGATTCTGACTATGTTGCTTTGATTTAGTCAGATGTGTAAAAGGAAAACAGGTGATCTGGCTACTGATTTTCCTCTCTTCCTGTGGGGAAAATACCTCACCTTCATTAGACATTTCCCCTTAGGCAGCTGAGACTGGGAGCTCACTTTGCCACTTGGCACACTTAGACAGCGTTTCAAAAAGGAGGAATAATCTAGGTGCAGAGAATCTTTGACATATGCAGCCATCTAGTGATGGTTTAGTGTAATTATTCCACCACTTTATTCTGATGCAAGTGTCTTGGACTAATAAATAAAATTCCTGTGTTATTTCGGCCAGAAACGGGTATTTACTCAATAGTTCACACCTCATTAGTGTCAGCTGTGGCTCAATTGGTAGCACACTCGCCTCTGAGTCAGAAAGTTGTGGGTTCAAGTCCCACTCCAGGGACTTGAGCATATAAAGCTAGGCTGACACTCGAGGGAGTGCTGCACTGTCAGAGGTGCCGTCTTTCAGATGAGATGTTAAACCGAGGCCTTGTCTGCTCTCAGGTGGACGTAAAAGATCCCATGGCACTATTTCGGGGAGTCTTGCGAGTAAGGCAGATGAATTGAAGGTGTTGATGAACACATGGGAGTATGATATTGTTGCTATCACAGAGACATGGTTGAGGAAGGGGCAGGACTGGCAGCTCAATATTCCGGGGTATAGAATCTTCAGGTGAGACAGAAGGGGGTGTAATATTAATCAAGGAGTCAATTGCTGCAGTTAGGAGGGATGATATCTTAGCAGGTTCCTCTAATGAGGCCATATGGGTAGAACTTAAAAACAAGGGGGGCAAGCACTTTGCTGGGAGTGTACTATAGGCCCCCAAACAGTCAGGGGGAGATAGAGGAACAGGAACAGATATGTGGTAAATCTCAAAGAGTAGAAATAATAGGGTAATAATAGTGGGGGATTTCAACTTCCCCAATATTAACTGGGATGGTCAGAGTGTGAAAGGCTTAGAGGGTGCGGAATTCTTAAAGTGCAGGAGAGCTTTATGAGCTAGCATGTAGAAAGTCCTACAAGAGAGGGGGCGGTACTGGACCTAATTCTATGGAATGTAGCCGGGCAAGTGGTAGAAGTGTCAGTAGGAAAGCATTTTGGTGACAGTGACCATAATTCAGTGAGATTTAAGGTAGACATGGAAAAGGACAAAAGTGGACCAGAAATAAAGGTTCTAAATTGAGGGAAGGCCAATTTTAATATGATAAGGCAGGATCTGGCCAAAGTGGATTGGGATCAGCTACTTGTAGGAAAATCCACATCAGAGCAGTGGGAGTCTTTCAGAAAGGAAATAGAGAGAGAGTACAACACCAACATGTTCCCGTAAATGTCAAGGGTGGGACCAACAAGCCCAGGGAACCCTGGATGTCAAGGGATATACAAGAATGGATTAGGAAAAAAAGGGAGGCTTTTGGCAGCTACAAAGGACTAAAAACAATGGAAGCCCTAGAGGAGTATAGGAAGTGCAGGGGGGTATTTAAAAAAGAAATTAGGAGAGCGAAGAGGGGGCATGAAAAAACACTGGTGGGCAAAATAAAGGGAAATCTCAAGGTGTTTTATATTAAGGGCAAGAGGATAACCAGGGAAAGAGTAGGGCCCATTAGGGACAAAAGTGGCAATCTGTGTGTAGAGCCGGAAGATGTGGGTGAGGTTTGAAATGAATATTTTGCATGTGTTCACTATGAAGAAGGACGATGAAGGCATAGAAATCAGGCAGGGGGATTGTGATATATTTGAACAAATTAGTATTGAGAGGGAGGAGGTACTAGCGGTTTTAGTCGGCTTAAAAGTGGATAAATCCCCAGGCCCAGACGAGGTGTATCCCAGGCTGCTGTGTGAGGCAAGGGAGGAGATTGCAGGGGTTCTGACACAAATTTTCAGAACCTCTCTGACCACAGTGGAGGTGCCAGAGGACTGGAGAACAGCTAACATAGTACCATTATTTAAGAAGGGTAGTAGGGATAAACCAGGGAATTACAGGCCACTGAGCCTTACATCAGTGGTAGGGAAATTATTGAAAAAATTTTGAGGGGCAGAATTAGTCTTCACTTGGAGAGGCAAGGATTAATCAGGGATAGTCAGCATGGCTTTGTCAGGGGGAGATCATGTCTAACCAATTTGATTGAATTTTGAGAGGGGGTGACTAGGTGTGTGGATGAGGGTAGTGCAGTTGATGTAGTCTACATGGACTTCAGTAAGGCTTTTGACAAAGTCCCACATGGGAGACTGGTCAAGAAGGTAAGAGCTCATGGGATCCAGGGCAATTTGGCACATTGGATCCAAAATTGGCCTAGTGGCAGGAGGCAGAGGGTGATGGTCGAAGGTTGTTTTTGTGACTGGAAGCCTGTGTCCAGTGGTGTACCGCAGGGATCGGTGCTGGATCCTTTGCTGTTTGTAGTATACATTAATGATTTAGATATGAATGTAGGAGGTATGATCAGTAAGTTTGCAGATGACACGAAAATTGGTGGAGTGGTAAATAGCGAGGAGGGAAGCCTCAGGCTACAGGACGATAGACGGGTTGGTTAGATGGGTAGAACAGTGGCAAATGGAATTTAACCCTGAAAAGTGTGAGGTGATGCATTTTGGGAGGACTAACAAGGCAAGGGAATACACAATGAATGGCAGGACCCTAGGGAGGACAGAGGATCAGAGGGACCTTGGTGTGCATGTACATAGATCCCCGAAGGCAGCAGGACAGGTAGATAAGGTGGTTAAAAAGGCATATGGGATATTTGCCTTCATTAGCCAAGGCATAGAATATAAGAGCAGGGAGGTTATGATGGAGCTGTACAAAGCGCTAGTTAGGCCACAGCTGGAATACTGTGTGCAGTTCTGGTCGCCACACTACAGGAAGGATGTGATTGCATTGGAGAGGGTGCAGATGAGATTCACCAGGATGTTACCTGGGCTGGAGCGCTTCAGCTAAGAGAGACTGGACAGGCTGGAGTTGTTTTCGTTAGAGCAGAGAAGGCTGAGGGGGGTCCTGATTGAGGTGTACAAAATTATGAGGGGCATAGATAGGGTAGATAGAAAGGAACTTTTCCCCTTAGTAGAGGGATCAATAACCAGGGGGCATAGTTTCAAGGTAAGGGGCAGGAGGTTTAGAGGGGATTTGAGGAAAAACATTTTCACCCAGAGGGTGGTTGGAATCTGGAACTCACTGCCTGAAAGGGTGGTAGAGGCAGGAACCCTCACAACATTCAAGAAGCATTTAGCTGAGCACTTGAAACACCATAGCATACAAGGCTACGGACCAAGTGCTGAAAAATGGGATTAGAATAGATAGGGCTTGACGGCCGGCGTGGACACGATGGGCCTCTTTCTGTGCTGTATAAATCTATGACTGTAGTGTATGTACTTTGCAGGAGGAACTATATTCTACAGCCCCTGTATACTGCAGTACCAGTAGTGACCACCCCTGTATATAAGCCTGTGTAGTAACTTTGCATAGTAGTTCCAGTTTTGTCTCCACTCAGTAAACACCTGTTGTAACCAGCTCCTGCAGTCCGTGTCTCAATTATACATGGACATAAAACTGGCGACGAGCAGATCCGAACTTACCTACAGTCTGCACCACCTCATGGGGATCCATCCCTGAAGCGAAGCTGTCAGAGGTCGAGGCCAGAAGGAAGAAGGAACGAAAGAAAAAAAAAACAAACAGAAGAAACGAGCGTCGACCGTGGGCAACTGCCTCTGATTCATCGGATTTGAAGATTGCAGGAGAGGCTGTCGAGAGCGGGGCTTGGTTATCCTGTCTATGGTGTTCCAGCTAATCGGGCTGGTGGCAGGTAGTACACTGATCCTTCCTGGGCTGCGGCGGGCTAGAGCTCGATCGGGTGGCTTTTCAACGGGGCCGAGCAGCGTTGTCGGGAAGAGGAGAGAGAGAGAGAGAGAGAGAGAGGGTGGAGCACACAGGGCGCGGCCGGTGCTACGAAGCCGGGCAGCGTACAGACCCGAGAAGAGGGAGGAAAGTGTCCCGTGGGGCTTGCTCTGACGACGGGGAAATAAAAGAAATTAGAAGCGCAGAAAGCCGCGAGGAGCTGCAGTTTGCCACGGGGACCACGGAGAGCGGCGTTAGCAGCAGCACGGGGGGAAGTGCGCGAAGACCATAGGGCGTCGCCATCTAGGCATAAAAACGCCAGCAACAGCGCTAGCAGCAGCGGAGAAGACAGAAAGCACGGGAGGCGCCATCTTAATCCAGCGGGGAAGAAGGCAAAGCGCGGGAGGCGCCATTTTGTTAAATCGGGGAAGAAGGCAAAGCGCGGGAGGCGCCATCTTAGATTTCCAAGATGCCGAAGACTGGCAATATCACTGCCTTCGATAATGCAATAGAAGACTGGACCACGTATGTGGAAAGAGTCGAAGTATATTGCAAGGCAAACGAAGTAGCCGATGAGAAAAAGGCATCGGTACTACTAAACTTAATGGGCGCAAGAATGTACGGCCTATTGCGGAACCTGATCACTCCAGCCAAACCGATGGCGAAGAGTTTTAACGAAATTGTTGATATCCTACAGGAACACCTAAATCCTACACCGCTGCTGATAGCAGAAAGATTTAAATTCCACAGGAGAAATCAGCATAAAGATGAGAGCAATGCTGATTACCTTACGGAACTACGCAAGCTATCAAAGCACTGCCAGTTCGGAGCAGGACTGACAGACACCCTACGGGACAAATTTGTCTGTGGACTCCTGAGTGAAGGAACCCAGAAGAGGTTACTCTCAGGGAAAGAGCTGACGCTGGATAAGGCTTTCAGCTTGGCAGTATCGTACGAAGCAGCAGCAAGGGGAGCTGTGGAAATACAGCAAAAGCCACAGGAATACGGCACCCATGAAATGACACGGGGATTTGAAAAATGCTATCGCTGCGGCAGAACAACCCATGACCAGAAGGACTGCTGGTCCAAGGACAAAATATGCAGGCAATGCGGAAAGATGGGACACATTGCACGAGTTTGCAGGTCTGGAAAGAAGACTAACGACAACAAAAAGGCTACTAAGGAACAGTACAGGAAAGTACAAAAGATGACGGACAGTAGTTCCGAAGACCAGACGAGCGATAGTGAATCTGGGAACAAGAGACTAAGCTGTCTCAAACTTCACAACGTAATCGCGAAAGAGGATCACCGAACCATTTGGGTCGCCCTCACGATAGCAGGGTCCCAAGTCAAAATGGAATTGGACACAGGATCAGCCCTGACCATCATGAATCGACGAGACTACGAGCGGCTATTCTCACACATACCCTTGAAAGAGACATCCATTGTCTTGAAGACGTATACGGCGCAGAAAGTATACCCCAGAGGGAAAATAAGGGTGCCTGTCGAATACAACGGCAAAGAAATACAGAAATTGTATCTGTACATACTGCAAGATGGTGGACCACCGTTATTGGGACGTGAATGGATCAGAAAGATAGGTTTAGACTGGCACTCCATTCAGGCACTGACTGTGGCTGGTAAAAAGGATGACGACGTCACACCTGGACGATTGTCAAAAATCTTAGCTAACGCTAAAGAGGTATTTCATCAAGAACTGGGAACTCTTAAAGGCGTAACCGCCTCTATAAAAATAGAAGAGAATGCAATCCCCAAGTTTTTCAAAGCAAGACCGGTACCGTATGCAATTCGCCCAGCTGTCGAGGCAGAGCTGGAGAATCTGGAGAATGCAGGCATGTTATCTAAGGTAGACGGGAGCGAGTGGGCGAAACCCATCGTTCCTGTCATGAGAAAAACGTTAAACAATAAGTCTGAGGAGCCAAGGAAGGTTCGCATCTGTGGGGACTTCAAGGTGACGGTGAACCCAGTCCTTCACACAGTACAGTATCCTCTTCCGAGGACAGAAGATATTTTCACCTCGCTATCTGGAGGGAAGCATTTTACAAAAATTGACCTAGCACAAGCATATTTGCAGATGGAGGTTGAAGAATCCTCGAGGAAGTATCTCACGATAAACACTCACAAAGTTTTTCACCAGTATAATCATCTGGTATTCGGAGTAGCATCAGCTCCGGCGATATGGCAAAGAGCGATGGAACAAGTCCTGCAAGGGATTCCGGGGACCCAGTGTTACTTGGACGACATCCTAGTGACAGGTGAAAATGACAGTGAACACCTTGCCAACCTAGAGCAGGTGCTCACTAGACTAAGAGAACACGGGCTACGAGCCAATCGCCCCAAGTGCGAGTTTTTTAAGAAACAGATATCGTATTGTGGCCACGTGATTGATGAAGAGGGGTTACATAAGTCCCCTGACAAAATTGAAGCAATAGTTAAGGCTCCAGCGCCTGAAAATGTGTTGCAACTGAGGTCATTCCTAGGATTGGTGAATTACTACCATAAGTTTTTGCCGAATTTGTCCACAATTCTGCACCCACTGAACGCCCTACTACAAACTGGTGTAGCTTGGAAATGGAGCGATGAATGTAAGTGGGCCTTTCAGAAGAGTAAAGACCTAATCACTTCAAGAGAAGTATTGGCTCACTACAACCCATCACTACCGATAAGACTGGCGTGTGATGCGTCTCCCTACGGCATTGGAGCGGAACTGTCACATAAACTCCTTGATGGTTCAGAGAGGCCGATAGCTTTTGCGTCACGCTCGTTAACTTCAGCCGAGCGTAACTACGCCCAGATTGACAGAGAGGCCCTCAGCCTGGTGTGGGGGGTGAAGAACTTCAATCACTACCTGCACGGTCAGAAATTTACTCTACTAACTGATCATCAACCTCTTGTCTCCATTTTCAACCCTCAGAAGGGCGTACCGATAATGACAGCACAACGGCTACAGAGGTGGTCCCTTTTCCTAGGGGCACACCAATATGACATCGAATACAAAGGAACTAAACAGCATGGGAATGCTGATGGATTGTCACACCTACCGTTGCCGACAGTTGAAGAAGCACCTGCAGTGGATCCAGTGGAGATATTCCACTGAACCATAGTCGAATGTCTACCTGTGATGAATGCAAACATAGAAAAGGAAACACGAAATGACCCGACACTCTCCTGGGTCTATGATTTAACAGTGAAGGGATGGCCAGCACATGGCAAACCACTGCTGCCAGCATTCTCGCCGAGAAGAGAACAGCTGTCAGTGTGCAGAGGAACCTTGATGTGTGGATCCAGAGTAGTAATTCCAACCAAATTGAAGGATAGAGTGCTCAATGAGCTTCATGAGGGTCATCTTGGAGGGATAAAAATGAAGAACTTAGCCAGAGAGTTTGTGTGGTGGCCGGGAATCGATAGAGAAATCGAAGAGATGACCAAGAGCTGTACAGGATGCCAGAAGGTCCAAAATGCCCCACCACAAGCCCCTCTACATCCATGGGAGTGGCCCTTATCTCCATGGCAAAGGGTGCACATTGATTTTGCTGGTCCATTTATGGACTCGATGTTTTTAATTGCGGTGGATGCACATTCAAAGTGGCCAGAGGTAATAAAAATGTCCTCAACCACCACAGAAAAAACTATCACAGTCTTACGAACCATATTCGCCAGAAATGGGCTGCCTGAACAGATTTGCTCCGACAATGGACCACAGTTTGTGTCTGAAGAGTTCCGGAGGTTCTTAAAGAACAATGGTGTTAAGCATTACACATTACACAGGGCAGCATGGTGGCATAGTGGTTAGCACTGTTGCCTCACAGCACCAGGGACCCGGGTTCGAATCCGGCCTCGGGTGACTGTCTGTGTGGAGTTTGCACATTCTCCCCGTGTTTGCGTGGGTTTCCTCCGGGTGCTCCGGTTTCCTTCCACAGTCCAAAGATGTGCGGGTTAGGTTGATTGGCTATGATAAATTGACCCTTAGTGTTAGGGGGATTAAATACGTGGGGTTACGGGGATAGGGTGGGATATGTGTTGGTGTAGCGGTTACGGGGATCGGGTGGGATATGTGTCGGTGCAGGCTCGATGGGCCGAAATGGCCTCTATCTGCACTGTGGGGTTTCTGTGATATATGTGATTACATCCGCCCCATATCATCCAGCCACCAATGGATTGGCTGAGAGGTTCGTTCAAACATTCAAGAAAGCTATCAAAGCAAATGTGTAATGAAGACATACCCCTACAACACAAGGTGGATAACTTCTTGTTTGCCTACCGGAATGCGACACATGCGGTTACCAACCAAACTCCAGCCATGATGTTCTTCAATCGAAGACTACGATGCCGCTTGGATTTGGTTAAGCCAAACATCAGAAGAGATGTGGAGAACAGGCAGTTTCAGAATATCAATGAAAGGCCGACCAGGAGTTTTAAGATAGGTCAACCAGTTTTGGCCCGGGACTACCGCACAGAGAAATGGCAGCCAGGAACGATCTGCACATGGCAAGGACCCCTAATGTATACCGTGGATGTTGGAGAGAGCATTGTAAGACGCCATGCTGACCAGATTCTAGAGTCACTGGAAAACGTCAATTCCACACCACGATCCGATACACCTGGTGATGAAACCGAAGTACCAATTGCATCTACCTCAGAATCGGTGATATTGGAAGCAGACGAACCAAACAACGATGTTGATCCCGAATCAACTTTGCCAGAAGAACCTTGTTAAGTCTGTGTGTTATATTGCGAATTACTACACAGACCACAAGGGTAAACTTTAACAGGTCTTTACTGGTTGAAGGTCAGGGCGGAACTGCCCAATAAATCATTACACAGCACTTATATACCGGTGTGGTCACCACCGGTATTACAGTATACAGCAGCCAAGATAAAGTAGTGCAACCCTTAAAATAGTTCTCTTAAAGGTGGAACGGTTACATACACTACAATCCTCCCTTTTTAGGTTAACAGTATACATTCCCATTAAACATAACATCATAACATATATACACAACTTCATGTAAAAACAGTTCACAGATTCAGTCTCTCTGGAGGCTTCCTGACTTGGTCCGGATAACGCCTCAGTGGTGTAGTAGTTTCCGGTGGTGTAGTAGGTTCTTTTGGCAAGGTCGATTCGGCTTGAATGTCAGTGTCGGGTTCATCTGGTTCCTGTATCACCGAATCGGAGGTAGATACTATGGGTATCTCTGCTTCATCATTAGGCGTATAGAGTTGTGGTGTAGGTTGTCCCTTTTTGGATGACGCTATGATCTGGTCAGCATGGCGCCTTATTATGCTTTCACCAATGCCCACGGTATATATCAGTGGTCCTAGTCGTGTGCAAATAGTTCCGGGCTGCCATTTCTCAGTACGGTAGTCCCGGGCCAAAACTTGTTGGCCTATCTGGAAGGTTCTAGTTGGCCTTTCATTCATGCCTTGAAATTGCCGGTTCTCTACGTTCCTTCTGATGTTTGGCTTGATCAAATCCAGCCGGCATCTTAGTCTTCTATTGAAAAACATCATGGCGGGAGTTTGGTTTGTGACCGCATGCGTTGCATTCCTGTACGCCAACAAGAAGTTATCCACCTTATGTTGTAGATTTATGTCTTCATTATCCATGGCCTTTATGGCCTTCTTGAAGGTCTGGACAAGCCTTTCACCTAATCCATTGGTGGCGGGATGGTATGGGGCAGACGTGTAGTGCTTAACCCCATTGTTTTTTAAGAACTTCCTGAATTCTTCGGACACAAATTGCGGTCCATTATCAGAACAGATCTGTTCCGGCAGCCCATTCCTGGCAAATATGGTCCTTAATACTGTGATGGTTTTTTCCGTGGTGGCGGAGGACATCTTGATTACCTCCGGCCACTTGGAGTGTGCATCCACCGCGATTAAGAACATTGAGTCCATAAATGGAACAGCAAAGTCGATATGTACCCTTTGCCATGGAGATGAGGGCCACTCCCATGGATGCAGAGGAGCTTGTGGTGGGGCATTTTGGACCTTCTGGCATCCTAGACAGCTCTTGGTCATTTCTTCGATGTCTCCATCGATACCTGGCCACCACACGAACGCTCTGGCTAGGTTCTTCATTTTCACTCCGCCCAGATGCCCCTCGTGAAGCTCCTTTAGCACTTTATGCTGGAGTTTGGGTGGAATCACCACTCTGGATCCACACATCAAAGTTCCTCGGCACACTGACAGCTGTTCTCTTCTTTGCGAAAATGCTGGCAACAGTGGTTCGCCATGTGCTGGCCATCCCTTCACCGTTAAATCGTAGACTCGTGAGAGAGTCGGGTCATTTCTTGTTTCCTTTTCGGTCGTAGAATTTGTTACTGGTAGACATTCCACTATGGTTGAGTGGAACATCTCCACTGGGTCCACTGTAGGCGCCTCTTCTACCGTTGGCAACGGTAGGCGTGATAAACCGTCAGCATTCCCATGCAGTTTTGATCCTTTGTATTCTATGTCATATTGGTGTGCCCCTAGGAAAAGGGACCACCTCTGTAGCCTTTGCGCTGTCATGATGGAAACGCCCTTTTTAGGGTTGAATATGGATACCAACGGCTGGTGGTCTGTCAGCAGTGTAAACTTCTGGCCCTGCAGGTAATGATTAAACTTCTTTACTCCCCACACCAGGCTGAGAGCCTCCCTATCTATCTGAGCATAGTTGCGCTCAGCGGAGGTCAATGATCTGGATGCAAATGCGACTGGCCTTTCCGAGCCATTTGGCAACTTGTGTGAGAGTACTGCTCCAATACCATAAGGAGAAGCATCACAAGCTAAACGAATAGGTAGCATTGGGTTGAAGTGAGCCAACACTTCCTCTGAGGTGATCAATGTCTTGCTTTTGCGAAAGGCCTTCTTACAGTCCTCGCTCCACTTCCATGGTACTTCTTTCTGCAAAAGAGCATTCAGCGGGTGCAGCACCGTGGATAGATTTGGCAGAAACTTATGGTAATAGTTAATCAACCCTAGGAACGACCTCAACTGGGATACATTTTCCGGAGCGGGAGCCTTCACAACAGCTTCGATCTTGTCAGGTGACTTGTGCAGCCCCTCCTGGTCAATGACATGACCACAGTACGAGATCCGTTTCTGAAAGAACTCACACTTCTGGCGATTAACTCGAAGGCCATATTCCTTCAACCTGGTGAGCACCAGTTTCAAATTAGCAAGGTGTTCCTCATCGTCATCTCCTGTAATCAGGATATTGTCCAAGTAACATTGAGTGCTTGGAATTCCCTGTAATACCTGCTCCATGGCCCTCTGCCAAATTGCTGGAGCCGAAGCCACTCCAAAAACCAGTCTATTATATCGATACAAGCCTCTGTGCGTGTTGATTGTGAGATACTGGCGCGACTCTTCCTCAACTTCCATCTGTAAATACGCTTGCGCCAGGTCTATCTTGGTGAAGCGTTTCCCGCCAGACAATGAAGCAAAGATATCCTCAATCCGCGAAAGCGGATATTGCACCGTGTGAAGCACCGGATTAACTGTGATCTTGAAGTCTCCACAGATGCGGACCTTCCCCGGTTCCCCTGACTTGTTACTCGATGAACGCTTCATGACGGGAACAATGGGCGTAGCCCACTCACTCCAGTCCACCTTAGACAGTACTCCTGAACGTTCTAGCCCTTCCAGCTCAGCTTCCACAGCAGGTCGTATCGCATAAGGTACCGGTCTGGCTTTGAAAAATTTTGGGGTTGCCTGTTCTGCAATCTTGATTTTTGCCTTAATTCCTCTCAGTGTTCCCAGTCCCTGTTGGAACACCTCTTTAGCCTCATCCAATATTCTGGACAATCGTTCAGGTTTGACATCTTTTTTCTCGGAATCTACCGTTATTGCGTTTAGGGAGTGCCAGTCCATTTTTATTTTCCTGATCCACTCCCATCCCAGAAGTGGTGGATCTCCCTCAGGTAGTACATATAAGTCCATTCCTTGGTGTTCTTTGCCCTTGTGTACCACCTTGACTTTTATCTTCCCGATGGGGTATACTCTTTGCCCCGTGTATGTCTGCAATACTATCTTCGTATCCCGTAGGGGAATATGTTTGAATAACCTTTTGTAATCTTGCTTATTCATGACCGTCAACGCCGATCCGGTGTCCAATTCCATCTTCATTTGGACTCCTGCTATCTGCAGTGTGACCCACATAGTTTGTCGGTCAGCTTCCTTACTCACATTGTGAATTCTCAGACTACCCAGTTCCTTGCTGATGGAGTCTGAATCCGAATTCTGTTCATCCGAACTCTTCTCAGCCACCTTATGTACCTTTCTGCACTTTCCCTGCGGTGACTTTTTGTTACTGGTCTTCTTTCCTGACCGGCATACTTTAGCTATGTGACCAAGCTTGCCACATTTTCTACATGCCTGGTTTTTAAACCAGCATTGGTTCTGATCGTGTGTTGTCTTCCCACAACGATAACATTTCGTTGTACCCGAAGCCATTTGATCTACGCTGAGTACCGCTGCCGTCAGCCGCATTTCCGCAGTGCCTCTCGCTGCGGCTTTGTGCGATGTTGCAATAGAGACAGCCTTATCAAGTGTAAGATCATTCTCTTCAAGCAGCCGCTTTTGTGTTCCTTCTTTCGACAATCCACACACGAATTTGTCTCTCAGTGCCTCTGTCAGGCTTTCCCCAAACTGGCAGTATTTCGCTAGCTTGCGCAGTTCAATTAAATACTCCGCATTGTTTTCCTCTTTCAGTTGCGTTCTCGCATAAAATTTAAATCGTTCCGCTAACATCAGCGGTGTGGGGTTCAAATGATTCTTCAGGACAGCAACAATTTTAGCGAAAGTCTGATCTGCCGGTTTAGCTGGTGATAGAAGATGCTTCAATAGCCCGTATGTCTTCGCACCCATTGAGTTTAGTAAGGTTAGTGGTTTATCTTCATCTGATATTTTATTTGCCTTACAATATATCTCTATGCGTTCTACATATGTGGCCCAATCTTCAACATCGGGATCGAAATCGTTGATGTTACCATGCTTAGGCATCCTCGCGATCTTCTTGAGAAACAAAAGAATTATTTTTTTTTTATTTTTTTTTTACAAAATGGTGGTTTTCCGCGCTTGTCTTCTTCCCCCGCCTCCGAAAATGGCGGCTTCCCGCATTTGCCTTTCTCCCCCGCTGGCTGTAATGGCGATTGCCGTATTGCTGCGTTCGCCCTCCCCCAGCGGTTTGCAAATCGCGCCTCCCAGCCCCTCTTGCAGTCCGGTCCTTTCCCCCCGGCTGCGGCTGAGTTCTCCGCGGTTTTTTTTAGTTTCTCCCGCGCCTTACGCTGACCCGGTCGCTGCGCCTCGCGGCCTCGGTAGCTGCCCGGCCTTTTTCACCGGTCGCGGTCGAGCTCTCTCTCGACGCTGTTGCGTCTCCCAGCCTGCTTGCAGCCCGGTCTTTCGCACCGGCTGCGTTTGCATTCACCGCGGCTTCCGTGCCTTACGCTGCCCCAGTCTCAGCGCCTCTGGCCCCGACTTCTGTCCGGCTCTTTTCCCCTGCCGTGGTCGAGTTCTCCGCCCTTATATCCTCCGTTTTTTTTTTTTTTTTTCTCCCCTACTCGCAGTCAACGTGGCCGACTTGCTGCTCGTCGCTGATCGGCTTACCCACCACCATGATAGAAGGGATGATCACTGCCTGTTGCTGATGGAAGGCTTCGTGTCAGAATTCTTCCTTTGCTCTGCAGACCCGAGTCTTTTCTCAGCAGAATGATGAGGGCGGATGCCTCCTCTCGATGCCCGTTAAACTGCCTTGGATGTATCTCTGCCGCAGGGTAAGATCGTACTCGTCGCCACTGTTAAGTCTGTGTGTTATATTGTGAATTACTACACAGACCACAAGGGTAAACTTTAACAGGTCTTTACTGGTTGAAGGTCAGGGCGGAACCGCCCAATAAATCATTACACAGCACTTATATACCGGTGTGGTCACCACCGGTATTACAGTATACAGCAGCCAAGATAAAGTAGTGCAACCCTTAAAATAGTTCTCTTAAAGGTGGAACGGTTACATACACTACAAACCTGATACCCCAAAGAGGCGTTATCCAGACAGAATCAGGAAGCCTCCTCAAAGACTGAACTTACAATTGCTTAACTTCAGCTAATGTATCTAAGAACTGTAATTGTAAATATGTTATTTAATTATTAATAGAATGTTATGTACTGTTTAGCTAAAAGGGGAGGAATTGTAGTGTATGTACTTTGCAGAAGGAACTATATTCTGCAGCCCCTGTATACTGCAGTACCAGTAGTGACCACCCCTGTATATAAGCCTGTGCAGTAACTTTGCACAGTAGTTCCAGTTTTGTCTCCACTCAGTAAACCAGCTCCTGCAGTCCGTGTCTCAATTACACATGGACATAATAATGACTATGACTCAAAGAGCAGGGGAGTTATTCCCGGTGTCCTGGCCAATATTTATCCCTCAACCAACATAACAAAAACAGATTATCTGGTCATTATCACATTGCTGTTTGTGGGACCTTGGTGTGCGCAAATTGGCTGCTGCGTTTCCCACATTACAACAGTGGCTCCACTTCAAAAGTACTTCATTGGCTGTAAAGTGTTTTGAGACGTCCTGTGGTCATGAAAGGTGCTATATAAATGCAAGTCTTTCTTTCATTAAGGTGCAATTCCATTGTATGCTTAAGCACCTCTAACTGGTGCCGGGTTACAGCTTGCACTATCCAGCACTGGCTGCATAGCAAACATGTTCAATAAGTAAATAACACCTTGTTATGGTAATGCCAACCAATGTTCACACTGCAGTTTTCACATTGCAGCATGCTATGGAGCAGCGTCCCAATATAAAACCAGACTGGGAGGTCCTCAGAAAGGTGGACATAGTTTGGAATCCATACTGTCAGAGAAAGACAGTTTAGATTTGCATTCCAGAGTTCTTTGGTGGGGACATGCAAGATTGCTGTGGTGTAAGTTTCTATTCAATATCATATTAAAATAACTAGTTCTACATTTAAAAACTCTTAACATACCTTAGCTACAGGAGGCTGTACGAGCGTTGCCCAGTAACTACAACTTTGAGATATACAAGACTGTCTGGAGAATAAAACAAGCAGAAGCTAAGAGAGTTGCCCTGCAAATGTCTGAAGGACTCCAGATGTTTGCCTGCGCGATTGCCAATATCATAGAAAGTATTACATACGAGGGCGGGAAAAGCAGGCCCTAGAAGGTCGGACACCGCGGGAGGCTCGGAGGTCAGACCAGGTGGAAGGAGAGCCAGGGAGAAGCAGGCCGCGGGACGTCGGTACCACAGCGGCTGAAGATTGTCGGGCAGGAGTGCAGGAAAGGCGGAGCGAGGCGAGAGCGGACCCTATTGTGATGGCGCCGATGAAGATGGCTGCCGTCCTTGCGGGCTCCGTGCGTACCAGGCAGCTAAGTGTCCTTTGCTGCTTGGTGCACTCGGCTCGTTAAGAAAAAAGCATTTCACTGACTGGATTTCACTTATTGTACAGGTAGACTATCCTTTATCCGAAAACCTTGGGACCAGCTGAGTTTTGGTTTTTGGAATTTTTCGGATTTCAGAAGGTATTGGGAAATTTGTCGGGGGTCGGGGTCGGCGGGGGGTCGGGGTCGGGGTCGGCGGGGGGTCAGAGTGGGGGTCGGTGGGGGTTCGGCGGGGGGTCGGGGTCGGCGGGGGGTGTCGGGGTCGGCGGGGGGTCGGGGGTGGGGGTCGGCAGGGGGTCGGCGGTCGGAGAAAAGAATATCGGACGGGCCGTTGCAGCTATCGGACGGGCCGCTGTATTGTCGGGTTCACTCTCCCGGTACCTCCTTCACACTGCCTGGCTCGGCCTGCAATCTCCTACCCAGGAGGGAACTCTGTGACCCTCTGCCCTGCTCAGCGTAAGTCGTGCGCCACTCTGGTCATGTCATGCGCACAACTTACGCTGAACGAAAAAACTTTCGGTTTTTAGAGGTTTTCGGTTTTCGGAAGTTCGGATAAAGGATAGTCTACCTGTATTTGGTTATATGACGAATAAAAAAAAAATTGAAATTGAAACATATGTACTGTATTTGACTTTTTAGCAGTTGTGGTTTAAATAAAGCTAGTTGCACTACTTAGTCTTATTTTGTGTATTCAATAGTGATTTGCTACAGTCTTGTTCCATAGTAATAGCACTACCCCTTTAAATTGTCCAATGTGCATAGCGGGCAAGTCACGTTAGCGCTACTGCACTTGCTATAAGCGGTAGGGACTGTACTACAAAGGTCTATACAAAAACCAGCAGGCTATAAGTGGAACTTAGCAGTTTACAATCAACAAATCAAAGCAAAGCTCTGTAGCCCTACTGCATTCAGTTGAGAATAAGAGGACTTTCTATGAACATCCCCATTCTCAAGCATGGTGGAACCCAGCACGGAAGGTAAGAGACAAGGCTGAAATGTTTGCAAGTGTCTTCAGCCAAAAGTGCCATATGGATGATCCTATCTGGCCACCTCCCAAGGTCCACTCCACATGACATTAAGAAGGGGCTGAGTGCACTGGAAACAATATAGACTGTGGGCCCTAACTACTTTCCTGCTGAAGACCTGTGCACCAGAGCTAGCCGCTCCCTAGCCAAATTGTTGTAGTACAGCTATGACACAGGCATCTACCTAACAATGTAGAAGAATGCCCAGGTATATCCTATCCACAAAAAACAGGGTAAATCAAATTCAGCCCATTATCTCCCTATCTCTGTAACCTCCTCCAGCCCTATGACCCTCCAAGCATTCTGTATTTCTCCAACTCTGGACTCCTGTGCATTCTTCCAATCATCAGCAAAGTGATGGACGGAGTCCTCAATAGTACCATTGCATAACACCTACTTATCAGTAACCTCCACCCCGATGCTCAGTTTGGGATCACTTAGCTCCAAACTTAAACACAGCTTTGATCCAGACTTGTAGCTGCCCTTGACATCAAGGCAGCATTTGACTAAATTAACATCAAACAGCACTAGCAACACTGAAGTCAATGGGAAAGCCGTCTGGTGGTGGTGGGTCTTCTCCTTGAACTGCTACAGTCTTTATAGTGGTGATATTCCCACTATAAAGACTGTAGTGGTTCAAGGAGAAGACCCCCCACTGTTAGATATGGAATTCTAAGATACTGACCCGGTGACAATGAAAGTACAAAAACAACTTATGTTTAACATAGGAAAACATGCCAAGGTGTTTCACAGGAGTGTAATAGGACAAACAATGGCAACATGCCAAATGAGATATTAGGACAGGTGTCTAAAAACATGGTCAAATAGGTAGGCTTTAAGGAGGGTCTTAAAGGAGGTGAGAGAGAAATGGAAAGACAGAGGTTTAGCGAGGGAATTCCAGAGCTTATAACCTAGATAGCTGAAGGCACGGCCACCAATGGTAGGTCGAAGGAAGTGAGGAATGCACAAGAACCCAGAGTTGGAGAAACACAGAATGCTTGGAGGGTCATAGGGCTGTAGGAGGTTACAGAGATAGGGAGGGGTGAGACCATAGAAGATTTTCAAAAACAAGGATGAGAGTTTTAATATTGAAGCGTTGGTGGACTGAGAGCCAATGTAGGTCAGCGAGCACAGGGGTTATGTATGGCCGGGACTAGGTACATGATAGAATACAAGCAGCAGAGTTTTGGATGAGCTGAAGTTTATGGAGGGTGGAAGATGGGAGGTCGGTCAGGAGAGAATTGGAATAGTCAAGTCTGGCAGCAACAAAAGCATGGCTGAGGGTTTCAGCAGATTAGCTGAGGCAGTGGTGGAGATGGGCAATGCTGCTGAGGTGGAAGTAAGCAGTCTTTGCGAACGAAAGGTTATGGGGTTGGAAGCTTAGCTCAGGGTCAAATAGGACGTCGAGGTTGTAAACAGTCTGGTTCAGCCCGATACAGTGGCCAGGCAGGGGGATGGAATTGATGGCGAGCGAACGGAGTTGTGGTGGGGGCGAAAACAATGACTTTGGTCTTTCCAATGTTTAATTGGAGGAATTTGCAGTTTAACCAGGACTAGATGTTGGATATGCAGTCTGACAACACAAGGCAATAGAGGGGTCGAGTGAGATGGTGGTGAGGTAGAGCTGGGTGTCGTCAGCGTACATGTGGAACATGACAGTGTGTCTTCAGGTGACGTGGCCAAGTAGCAGATGAGTAATAGGAGGGGACCAAGTATTGATCCTTGGGGGCACTCCAGAGATAACGGTGCAGATGCACAACGCTAATGGGATTTTGGGCCACTATTGAATGTTCCAGATTTTAGGCTTGGGTATTTTGAAAAACAAAAAATTGTGTCTAGTTGTAAAATTTCTATTAACCTGCAAATTGCAAGATTCTGATTTACTGATTTGCCTTCCAGCAGAATCACAATGATAACAGGACAAAACCATGGGCTCAGAAATTATGTTGTGCGATATTAATGTTGACCTCGTTCATCTAAAATTCCACTCTCTGCTATTTTAGCAGAGACGTTAACCCGTTTAAAATCCAACTCCACTAAAGCTAAGAACCTCAGATGAATGTGTTACATTCGAACATACGAAAATGACAGTCAGGAAAAGACCAGCTGATCCATCAAACATGCCCCGCATTCAAGGCACCTGGAGCATCATGACTGACAGCTTTAACCCAGTATACATAGATTGCCCTCTTACTGTAAATCCTGGGCTTTAAAACATGTTAGAGATAGAAGTTAAGTACATCAATTAAAGATCAGAAGTGAGAGTTCCAAGGAGAGATTCAAAGGCATACGGAGAGGAGACATGCAAAAAAGGCCTGTGGAAGGGAAGTCAGAAAGTGTGAGATAAAGAGTTGTGGACAGAGAGATTCCACCAGTAGAGTGAAAAGTTGCGTAACACTCATACAGAAAACAAGAAAATAACGGAAGACAAAGGAACACAAAGATTTAAAATAACAACAGAAAACGCTGGAAAAACTCAGCAGGCCAGGCAACATCCGTAGAGAGAAACAGAGTCAATGTTTCAGGTCGAAATACTTCTTCAGAACAGAAAGATTTGAAGTCTGGGAAAGCAGCAGACACACAATTTCACAACAAAAATGTAAATTTTTTATTTTTATCCATGACCCAATACCACAGGAAGTCTGCTATTCTATATTAAAATTCAGGTGCTATTTCATTTATTACACTTCACATCTAGTGACAACAGTGTTGTCAATAGCAGCTTCTGCTATAATATCACCTGTGCGTACTTAGGAACACAAGAACATAGGAACAGGAGAGGGACCTTGTGAGATTATCATGGATTAGTTGGTTTTTAGAAAACTTGTTTTATTATCCTTAGCATTAGTATCTTAAAATCATCATTATCTTATAATCATCAGTAATGGATTTATAATCGTATGAAAGAATAAATGTAAAAGTCTGTAATCATTAACTGTATGCAATGGCAACCTGAATTATATTAGACATGTAACCATTTTTCTTTCTTTTAATTAACAGAGTGACTGCTGCCAACAAACCGAAAGCTACCAGAAGCTGCGCAGAAGCATTTTGTGCATAAATGTTAACTTTCATAAGCTGATAGAAACACCAATTCAACTTTTAATTTTGATTTTCTTCTCCTCAGTTCGGCAGCAGCGATGAATTTTCCCCACTCCCTCCCTCCTTTCTCTCTCACCAATCTGTTGGAAGTCCAGTGAGAACAACCAAAAACCCACTGGAACTGCGCATGCACAACTACTTTATTTGGTTGGCAGCAGCCGAGTCCTTTAGTTAAAGTCTGTGAGGAGGCCGTAACCCAGATAGCCTGGGGTGAGAGAGAGGACTGCTATAGTCAAATAGGGAAGCTGTGGGTGAATTAACGAAAGTTGGATATTAGCCAACGGTAAGTATGAGCTATAGAGTGAAGCTAACTGTGGGAACCAATGCCAGTTGTAGTTGTAACAGTGTTGGATTGTTATGAGAAAGTAAAAGGGAGGACTGGTGTCTGGCCGGAAGCTGGAACATGGGCCTCTCACAGGACCATCAATGATGCCATATCGCTTCAGTGTGGAGACACGTTCTTTTGTGTTGACATAATTACCCCAGATATGAGTCTTGATGGTCAAAAACTGGGAGTCATAAGGCCAAGACTGGAGTAAGTAAAGGTGCTATGGACGTGGCATCTTTATGATTGAATTTTGGGGATTTCAGTCTAAGCCAGTGATTGGTCCAGTGAGGCTCCATAGGTTTTGAACGATAGTAAAGGTAGAAGAAGGGGGTCTCGACAGCCACAAAGGGTAGAAGATTTCAGGAAGAATCCAGGGGACACCTGAGAGACAGACGAGAGACAAGAGACACAGGGTACAGTCTACTCACAGTCATGATTTCTACCCAGAGCATAATGGGGTAATATAAGACTCAATTATACTCTGAAAACTGCTGCTCGAATACTGTAATGTATTAAGTCTTGCTTGTGCTGAATAAAGTTTAATCACTGTCACCAATACGGGTCAACTTTGAACCTTTAGGAATCAGGGTTCCTCTGGGATCCCTACACCATTCAACTCTGAGCTTGTACCATCATTCAATTAGATCATGGGTGTCACCTGACCAAGGAGGTCAGTAATTGCACTGCATGCTGGCAGCTCTTGGAATTAGGGGTGTTCCCCCCCCCAAATAAAAACAATCGCAATGCTCCTGTCACCCCTTCAAAAAGTTCTCATTTTTTCTTCGAGCCCATGACCGAGGACTGGACCACCCCAGGTGAGCCCCAACTATGCCTCTCCAACAGCTGGTGTGCCTTCTTTCACCTGGCATACTGACTGCTACCTTTTTGCCAGATCAAGAATAAAGAAACTGCTGGCCTGGGAATCCCCTCTCCTCAGCTGTGTCCCCTATGACATGGGTGACCTTGTTTGGGGCAGAAAGAGCATCTATCGGAAAAGGCTGGGACCTACTATAACTGGATTCCGGTTTAATTCCTGGGCCTTCTGCTGGACGTCCGGTGGCTACAGGAGTCAACTGGAAGGCCCGTGGAGATTCGAGGCAACCATTTACTAATACAGCTAAAAACTTTATTTAAATTCTTCTAACTGCTATCTACAATCTGTTTTCATTCTCTCTTACCCTTTCTAATACACCTTTCAATTAATTTCCACTTACTTCGGTATATCTCTCATTGTCTTGCTGCTTTTTGTTTCTTTATATCTTTTCAAATATTTCTGTTTGTTCGCATTCTTAAGAGCATTCCATTTCCATGGCAACATTTATTAGCTTGTTCCACACTGGATTCCATTGCCGAGGACTTTACAACACCTAAAAATATTCTCCCATATAAAATTTACCAGCACTTCTAGTGCAATAACTAATCTGGGTGGTACCCAGCTAGCCAAGCTGCTGCCAAGTCATCTCATTGAGTGCTTATGCCACAAATTAGGCAAGACTTCTGATTTATGGCTTCCACAGAAAATAGATGAAATTACACAATGTGATTCCCAAACCCTGGAAAATCACATATTTTAATGTAAGAAAAATGGAAACGGATGCATTCAGTCGCCATAAACCAGGGCGAGACAAGAGGAGAGAGAAGGGGAGATGGAGAAGAGGAAAATGGGGGATGGGAAACTGGAGACAGAAAAGGTAAATAACAGAAAGGCAAAATACTGTGGGTGCTGAAAATCTGAAATATAAACAGAAAATGCTGGAAACACTCAGCAAGTCAGGCAGCATCTATGGAGAGGGAAACAGAGTTAACCTTTCAGGTCCGTGACCTTACATCTGTAACATTTTCTAGTTCTGACGAAACAAGTTTGAAGCAAGTACAGAGACAGGGAAAGGGGTGGAGGGAGGGGAGGAAAGAACAAAAGGAAAGGTCTGTGATTGGGTAGAAGGCAGGAGTTTAATACATGACAAAAGGGTTGATGGTGCAAGGCAAAATGATGTGGTAATGGGACAAGTAAAGAAACAAAAGATGGGTCTAGAGGATATATGGTGATGTAAAGGATATAAGTAACTCCTCACTTACACTTATCTGAATGATAGGGGGAGCTGTTACACCATTTGCTATTGGGTATAAACTTACTCCAATTGCAGGAATGGTGCAAACCCAGGAAACTTCCACGTACTTGAACAATGGAGCTATGCAAATCAGGGGCTTTGACAGGCATAAGGTTTGCATGGTTAAAAAGACTGAGGAAATTTGTATTTAGCACAATAAAGGTGTACATGTACCCAAATGTGCCAGTGTAGGTCAGCGAGGATGGAGGTGGTGGGTAAGCAGGACTTAATTTAGAACAATATATGGGCAACCGAGTTTGGAATTTATGGAGGGTGGAGGATGCAAGGCTAGAAAGGAGGAGATATAAGAAATGCAATGTAGAGGTGGCAAAAATATAGCTACACAGCAATGGGGATGAGGTATAGGTGGAGACAGGCATTACTATGCAGGTGGAAGTAAGTGGCCTTGGTAATGGATAATATTATGTCCGTGTATAATTGAGACACGGACTGCAGGAGTTGGTTATAACAGGTCTTTACTGAGTGGAGACAACCTGGAACTAATATGCAAAGTTACTACACAGGCTTATATACAGGGGTGGTCACTACTGGTACTGCAGTATACAGGGGCTGCAGAATATAGTTCCTTCTGCAAAGTACATACACTACAATTCCTCCCCTTTTAGCTAAACAGTACATAACATTCTATTAATAATTAAATAACATATTTACAATTACAGTTGCTAGATACATTAGTTGAAGTTAAGCAATTATAAGTTCAGTCTTTGAGGAGGCTTCCTGATTCTGTCTGGATAACGCCTCTTTGGGGTATCAGGTTCTTCTGGCAAAGTTGATTCGGGATCAACGTCGTTGTTTGGTTCGTCTGCTTCCAATATCACCGATTCTGAGGTAGATGCAATTGGTACTTCGGGTTCATCACCAGGTGTATCGGATCGTGGTGTGGAATTGACGTTTTCCAGTGACTCTAGAATCTGGTCAGCATGGCGTCTTACAATGCTCTCTCCAACGTCCACGGTATACATTAGAGGTCCTTGCCGTGTACAGATCGTTCCTGGCTGCCATTTCTCTGTGCGGTAGTCCCGGGCCAAAACTGGTTGACCTATCTTAAAACTCCTGGTCGGCCTTTCATTCATATTCTGAAACTGCCTGTTCTCCACATCTCTTCTGATGTTTGGCTTAACCAAATCCAAGCGGCATCGTAGTCTTCGCTTGAAGAACATCATGGCTGGAGTTTGGTTGGTAACCGCATGTGTCGCATTCCGGTAGGCAAACAAGAATTTATCCACCTTGTGTTGTAGGGGTATGTCTTCATTACACATTGCCTTGATAGCCTTCTTGAATGTTTGAACGAACCTCTCAGCCAATCCATTGGTGGCTGGATGATATGGGGCGGATGTGTAATGCTTAACACCATTGTTCTTTAAGAACCTCCGGAACTCTTCAGACACAAACTGTGGTCCATTGTCGGAGCAAATCTATTCAGGCAGCCCATTTCTGGCGAATATGGTTCGTAAGACTGTGATAGTTTTTTCTGTGGTGGTTGAGGACATTTTTATTACCTCTGGCCACTTTGAATGTGCATCCACCGCAATTAAAAACATCGAGTCCATAAAGGGACCAGCAAAATCAATGTGCACCCTTTGCCATGGAGATGAGGGCCACTCCCATGGATGTAGAGGGGCTTGTGGTGGGGCGTTTTGGACCTTCTGGCATCCTGTACAGCTCTTGGTCATCTCTTCGATTTCTCTATCGATTCCCGGCCACCACACAAACGCTCTGGCTAAGTTCTTCATTTTTACCCCTCCCAGATGACCCTCATGAAGCTCATTGAGCACTCTATCCTTCAATTTGGGTGGAATTACTACTCTGGATCCACACATCAAGGTTCCTCTGCACACTGACAGCTGTTCTCTTCTCGGCGAGAATGCTGGCAGCAGTGGTTCGCCATGTGCTGGCCATCCCTTCACCGTTAAATCATAGACCCAGGAGAGTGTCGGGTCATTTCATGTTTCCTTTTCTATGTTTGCATTCATCACAGGGACACATTCGACTATGGTCGAGTGGAATATCTCCACTGGATCCACTGCAGGTGCTTATTCCACCGTCGGCAATGGTAGGCACGACAATCCATCAGCATTCCCATGCTGTTTAGTTCCTTTGTACTCGATGTCATATTGGTGTGCCCCTAGGGAAAGGGACCACCTCTGCAGCCGTTGTGCTGTCATTATCGGTACGCCCTTCTGAGGGTTGAAAATGGAGACAAGAGGTTGATGATCAGTTAGTAGAGTAAATTTCTGACCGTGCAGGAAGTGATTGAACTTCTTCACCCCCCACACCAGGCTGAGGGCCTCTCTGTCAATCTGGGCGTAGTTACGCTCGGCTGAAGTTAACGAGCGTGACGCAAAAGCTATCGGCCTCTCTGAACCATCAAGGAATTTATCTGACAGTGCCGCTCCAATGCCGTAGGGAGACGCATCACACGCAAGTCTTATCGTTAGTGATGGGTTGTAGTGAGTCAATACTTCTCTTGAAGTGATTAGATCCTTACTCTTCTGAAAGGCCCGCTTACATTCATCGCTCCATTTCCATGCTACTCCCGTTTGTAGTAGGGCATTCAGTGGGTGCAGAATTGTGGACAAATTCGGCAAAATCTTATGATAGTAATTCACCAATCCGAGGAATGACCTCAGTTGCGACACATTTTCAGGCGCTGGAGCCTTACTACCGCTTCAATTTTGTCAGGGGACTTATGTAACCCCTCTTCATCAATCACGTGGCCACAATACGATATCTGTTTCTTAAAAAACTCGCACTTGGGGCGATTGGCTCGTAGCCCATGTTCTCTTAGTCTAGTGAGCACCTGCTCTAGGTTGGCAAGGTGTTCACTGTCATCTTCACCTGTCACTAGGACGTCGTCCAAGTAACACTGAGTCCCCGGAATCCCTTGCAGGACTTGTTCCATCGCTCTTTGCCATATCGCCGGAGCTGATGCTACTCCGAATACCAGTCGATTATACTGGTAAAGACCTTTGTGAGTGTTTATCGTGAGATACTTCCTAGAGGATTCTTCAACCTCCATCTGCAAATATGCTTGTGCTAGGTCAATTTTTGTAAAACGCTTCCCTCCAGATAGTGAGGCGAAAATATCTTCTATCCTCGGAAGAGGATATTGTACTGTGTGAAGGACTGGGTTCACCGTCACCTTGAAGTCCCCACAGATGCGAACCTTCCTTGGCTCCTCAGACTTATTGTTTAACGTTTTCTTCATGACAGGAACGATGGGTGTCGCCCACTCACTCCAGTCTACCTTCGATAACATGCCTGCATTCTCCAGATTCTCCAGCTCTGCCTCGACGGCGGGGCGAATTGCATATGGTACCGGTCTTGCTTTGAAAAACTTGGGAATTGCATTCTCTTCTATTTTTATCGAGGCGGTTACGCCTTTAAGAGTTCCCAGTTCTTGTTGAAATACCTCTTTGGCGTTAGCTAAGATTGTTGATAATCGTCCAGGAGTGACGTCGTCATCCTTTTTACCAGCTACTGTCAGTGCCTGAATGGAGTGCCAGTCTAAACTTATCTTTCTGATCCATTCATGTCCCAATAACGGTGGTCCACCATCTTGCAGTATGTACAGATACAATTTCTGTATTTCCTTGCTGTTGTATTTGACAGGCACCCTTATTTTTCCTCTGGGGTATACTTTTTGCCCCATATACATCTTCAAGACAATGGATGTCTCTTTCAAGGGTATGTGTGAGAATAGCCGCTCATAGTCTCGTCGATTCATGACGGTCAGAGCTGATCCTGTATCCAATTCCATTTTGACTTGGACCCTGCTATCGTGAGGGTGGCCCAAATGGTTCGGTGATCCTCTTTTGTGATTATGTTGTGAAGTTTGAGACAGCTTAGTCTCTTGTTCCCGGATTCACTATCGCTCATCTGGTCTTCGGAACTACTGTCCGTCATCTTTTGTACTTTCCTGTACTGTTCCTTAGTAGCCTTTTTGTTGTCGTTAGTCTTCCTCCCAGACCTGCAAACTCGTGCAATGTGTCCCATCTTTCCGCATTGCCTACATATTTTGTCCTTGGACCAGCAGTCCTTCTGGTCATGGGTTGTTCTGCCGCAGCGATAACATTTTTCAAATCCCCATGTCATTTCGTGGGTGCCGTATTCCTGTGGCTTTTGCTGTATTTCCACAGCTCCCCTTGCTGCTGCTTCGTACAATACTGCCACGCTGAAAGCCTTGTCTAGTGTCAGCTCTTTCTCTGAGAGTAACCTCTTCTGGGTTCCTTCATCAGGAGTCCACAGACAAATTTATCCCGTAGGGTATCTGCCAGTCCTGCTCCGAACTGGCAGTGCTTTGATAGCTTGCGTAGTTCCGTAAGGTAATCAGCATTGCTCTCATCTTTATGCTGATTTCTCCTGTGGAATTTAAATCTTTCTGCTATCAGCAGCGATGTAGGATTTAGGTGTTCCTGTAAGATATCAACAATTTCATTAAAACTCTTCGCCATCAGTTTGGCTGGAGTAATCAGGTTCCGCAATAGGCCGTACGTTCTTGCGCCCATTAAGTTTAGTAGTACCGATGCCTTTTTCTCATTGGCTACTTTGTTTGCCTCGCAATATACCTCGACTCTTTCCACATACGTGGTCCAGTCTTCTATTGCATTATCGAAGGCAGTGATATTGCCAGTCTTCGGCATCTTGGAAATCTAAGATGGCGCCTCCCGCGCTTTGCCTTCTTCCCCGATTTAACAAAATGGCGCCTCCCGCGCTTTGCCTTCTTCCCCGTTGGATTAAGATGGCGCTGTTGCTGGCGTTTTATGCCTTGATGGTGATGCCCTATGGTCTTCGCGCACTTCCCCCCGCGCTGCTGCTAACGCCGCTCTCCGCGGTTCCCGTGGCAAACTGCAGCTCCTCGCGGCTTTCTGCGCTTCTAATTTTTATTATTTCCCCGTTGTCGGAGCAACCCTGCGGGACACTTGCCTCCCTCTTCTCGAGCCTGTGTGCTCCACCCTCTCTCTCTCCTCTTCCCAACAACGCTGCTCGGCCCCGTTGAAAAGCCACCCGATCGAGCTCTAGACCGCCGCAGCCCAGGAAGGATCAGTGTACTACCTGCCACCAGCCCGATTAGCTGAAACACCATCGACAGGATAACCAAGCCCCGCTCTCGACAGCCTCTCCTGCAAATCTTCAACTCCGATGAATCAGAGGCGGATGCCCACGGTCGACGCCCGTTTCTTCTGTTCGTTTATTTTTTTTTTCTTTCTTCCTTCTGGCCTCGACCTCTGATAACTTCGCTTCAGGGATAGATCCCCATGAGGTGGTGCAGACTGTCGGTAAGTTTGGATCTGCTCGTCACCAGTATTATGTCCGTGTATAATTGAGACACGGACTGCAGGAGTTGGTTATAACAGGTCTTTACTGAGTAGAGACAACCTGGAACTACTATGCAAAAGTTACTACACAGGCTTATATACAGGGGTGGTCACTACTGGTACTGCAGTATATAGGGGCTGCAGAATATAGTTCCTTCTGCAAAGTACATACACTACGGATAAGATGTAGGGTTGAAGCTCAGCTCTGGATCAAACAGGATGCTAAGGTTTCACAGTCTGGTTTCAGCCAGAGCAAATAGCTGGGGAGGGTCTGGTTGGCAAGGCTGAAAACAATGCATTTTTCAGATGTTCAGTTGAACTAAACTTTGACTCATCTATCCATGGTTTAATGTCCAACTTATCAGTGAAATTCAGTCTATAATCAGGAGACAGAACAGCGTAATTTGATTTGGTCATGCCAGTACTTTGATGTTTTCTATGTTCACATTTGGAGTGGCCGATGAGATGAAGAAAGAACTTGCCTTTAGTTTACCAGCAGCCTGGGTAAGATGGCGTGCAAGTTATGGCAGTGTAGTGGCACTAACCCCGATTATTGATTCTTAGCAAATTTGGTGTTAAACCTCACTATTATTTGTGGCAAACTGACAGTAGTTTTCCAAGAATGAATTTATCAGTTGAAGAAGCATTTTCAAGACAATAGCCCTGAATCCTATTTCAGTCAACACCCCACAGCATGTAATGCCCTGAGTGGACATCCAGAGTCACATGAAAGAACAGGTCTGCTGCAAGTTACAAACTACTGAACAAAATGCTTTCATGGCATTGGTAAGAGTCATTAGGTTTTTGTTTTAAACTGTGAAAGTTGTTAATTATTAAATAGAAAGTCATCCTTCATAACTACATTTGAAGAGCTCTCTTTTTTTTAATGGTTCTTCAAAATTACAAATATAAATCATTCATTGTAATTTTTAATTGGAAGCTTTTTGATGCCCTTGACATTCATGATAAAAGGAAACAATATATTTGTAATAACTCCTTAATCCCACTTGCCTAATCCCACTTGCCTGAGAAGAATAACTTTTTTTTAAATGAAATGACCGCTGCAGCTGTTTATTTCTTTTAGCAAACAAGCTGCGCCGTCTCAAAAAATGGTCATCTGTCTCTTCGATCACCAACCACCTCTTCCTTCAGAAAGCCATTGCATTTCTACTTGGGTTTCTCGGAATTCCTTCCGTTTTCTGTTGGTGCTATGGGGGACAAAGTCAGGCATAGTCCAGCAAGGGAATGAGAGGCACCTAAGCTTCCTGAGGTTGGTGGGAGGGTGCACCCAAATTCTTGTGGGAAATGCATCCGAGTTCTTTTCCAGTCTAGAGCTGATGGTGACATTGAGTTACTGCCAAACATTGGTAGTATGGGGTCAAATTCCCTACTAATGTAAGAAAACTGTCCCAGCTCCTGAACCGGCATTGGATATTTCAGAATTGGGAGTAGGATTTGGATTCAGGGAAAAAAACATTTCAATTGTATTTTGGTCTCCATTAATGTACATACAATTCCTTTGTTTCAATTACAGTGCTAATGAAAACTTGCAGCTTTACCATAGAAAAATGTCCCAAAGTGCTTCACAGAAGCATAAGGAAAAAATAGATGCCAAACTAAAGATATTGGCCTAGAAATTCAATATTGCACATTTGGGGCGTTATAGTCGAGCGGGCGCGAAATTTAGCGCCCGCCGCAAATTATCGCCACCTTCAGCTAAATTGACCTACTTCGCCCCAAGAGGTGCTTGGAGCGCTAAAGCAGGCGCTGCACGACTGTCCTAAGGTGCTAAGCCGGAGAAGCGAGGCGCTACCACCGAGGGCAGGTGCAGCGCAGGTGCGGCCAGTTAGCGATTGCAGGCAGACACGCTGGCGCCAGTCAGCTCTTAAAGGGGGAAGGTCGATCTTGGATTGCAGCCACACCCTGCATATTGGAGCCCTGATTCTCAGCCTGGACAGACCTGCTGCCACATTCTAACGCCTAGGACCATGGAGAGGGCCAGGGAGCGAGCGCAGCGGTTCACTAAGGGGGCCCTGCAGGTTCTGGTTGGCGCAGTGGAACGCAGGCGATCTATCCTGTTTCCGGACAGTGGCAGGAGGCCACTACCCACCGACTACCACAAAGCTTGGAGGGAGGTGGCTCACAGAGTGACCTCCAGCAGCATGGTACCTAGGACCCCTGTGCAATACAGGAAGAAGTTCAACGACCTCACTCGGGTCGTCAGGGTGAGTACCCTTTTCAGTATCCTCTTCATCCCTGCATGTGCACCTCACTTTATGGCCAAAGGGTCCTGAAAGCCCCAATGCCCAGCCCTCATCCAACACCTATGGGCATTTCATGAAACTCACACGCACATTCACCACTTTACACACTGTAAGGGCTATTTGACCATGGGAGGCAGTGCAGCCAAGATCAGGGCTTCACACTGTACTCAGAGCCCGTCCTTTCTCTTGCAGGCCAAGCTGGCCCACAATAGGAGGCAGCAGCAACGGACCGGGGGAGGCCGGCCTCACCTTAAAGACCTCAGCGACCTGGAGCAGCAGGTCCAGCGCATTATGGCAGGCCGGATGATTGGCCCTGATGCCACTGGAGATGCCGACCCCGTTCTGGACAGCAATGGTAAGGTCATCACCTTTTTGACCTCTCCTTCCACTTGTGCCTCACACCAGCATCCTTTGCCACTATCGAACCAATACAGTGCATTGCAGCACTCATGCCTCCCTCGCTGCCACCCTGTCCTCACGCTAAAGCAGCTCTTGTACCTCCCTGCTTTCAGATGGCGAATCGCCAGGTGAGGAGGCGGGCCCTCAAGCTGCCACTGTGAGTGATTCTGAAGGCGATGAGGAAGAGGAAGCCGGACCATCAGTACCACACTCAGCCGAGGCAGCCCATGGCCATAATGGGGACACGTCTTCCCTGGAGGGGAGCAGGGGGGGAAGGGTCTGAGGAGGGTGAAGCTCCGGGGCCCAGCGGGCTGCAGCAACGCGGGGGGGGGGGTGTTAGGGAAGCTCGGCAGCCTTCTCCCCGGAAGGAGAGTCTGGCCTCCAGTCCTGCTACAGTGAACGCAGAAGAGGTGCGGCTCCTCGCTGAAATAGGCGCCCAGGCGGAGCAGAGGCACACTGAGCTCATGGCTGCAGTGGCAAGGATGCCCAAATGCACTGAGTCACTAGCAAGGAGTGTCCAGGACTTCGGGGCAGCACAGGCAAGGAGTCTGCAGGACTTTGGTGCAGCACAGGCGGCTTCCACGCAGTCAGTGGCTGGTCTGATGCAGACACAGATTGAGGCCACACGAGCACTGACTGCTGCCACCCTCGCTGCATCAGGCACGAATCGCCAGGGCCCTTGCCGTGCCACAGAAGGCCAGCAGTCTGTGCTTCAGCAGATTGCTCCGCATGCTGCAGTGCTGCCCCGTGGGAGTGCCAGAGTGTCGTCCGACCAGGGAGTGGCTGTCCTCTGTCAGGATGGCAGCATTCCTGCTGCCAACACTGTCACTTCTCCACTGCAGCTGCCACCACCCATAGGACAGACTGCTGCCACCTATGCAGAGTTGGAGCAGTCAGCAGCCGGGCCCTCCAGGCCCAGAGCTGGTCCAGGCCGTCCCCCAAGGGCATCTGCCAACTCAGTTTCTGACACTCAGCAGCCTACCCCCAGCCTTGCTGCAGCCACTGGTGTCCCATTGCAGAGGAGCTGCAGGGTGGGAAGGGGCGAAGCAGATCACCCTCGAAGGGCAAAAAGTAGGAGGAGTGGCAAAATGCTGTTAATTTTTTTAGTGAAGGCCGAGGATCGTGGTCATTTTTTGTTAATTCTTTTGTTCATTGTCTCCAGGTTGTGAGAGCCAGTTATGAGTCTGACTGCTTTTTTTGGGGTTTCGCTGTATTACTTTGTCACGCGGGAAGGTTTGTTAAATAAAGAATTGTCTTTATTCAGATTGTGCTTGTTTGCTCTTTGAACTTTTGATGACCGGCTCAGGGTTTGCGGAGCCATTTCATTCATTGGCACAAGCCATTCCCTCAGAGGCGGGCCTAGATCCTCCTCCTCCTCCTCCTCCGCTATTCTCTCAGAGGGGGGCCTTGATCCTCCTCCTCCTCCATTCCCTCAGAGGGGGGCCTAGATCCTCCTCCTCCTCCTCCTCCTCCACCATTCCCTCAGAGGGGGCCCTAGATCCTCCTCCTCCTCCTCCGCCATTCCCTCAGAGGGGGGCCTAGATCCTCCTCCTCCTCCTCCGCCATTCCCTCAGAGGGGGGCCTAGATTCTCCTCCTCCTCCTCCGCCATTCCCTCAGAGGGGGGCCTAGATCCTCCTCCTCCTCCTCCATTCCCTCAGAGGGGGGCCTGGATCCTCCTCCTCCTCCTCCTCCACCATTCCCTCAGAGGGGGCCCTAGATCCTCCTCCTCCTCCTCCGCCATTTCCTCAGAGGGGGGCCTAGATCCTCCTCCTCCTCCTCCTCCTCCTCCTCCGCCATTCCCTCAGAGGGGGGCCTAGATACCCCTCCTCCTCCTCCTCCTCCATTCCCTCAGAGGGGGGCCTAGATCCTCATCCTCCTCCTCCTCCTCTGCCATTCCCTCAGAGGGGGGCCTAGGTCCTCCTCCTCCTCCTCCTCCTCCTCCATTCCCTCAGAGGGAGGGGCCTAGCTCCTCCTCCCCCTCCTCCCCCACCACCATTCCCTCCTCAGAGGGGGGCCTACCTCCTCCTCCCCCCCACCACCATTCCCTCCTCGGAGGGGTGCCTACCTCCTCCTCCGCCTCCACCACCATTCCGTCCTCAGAGGGAGGCCTACCTCCTCCTCCCCCTCCACCATCATTCCCTCCTCAGAGGGGGGCCTTCCTCTTCCTCCTCCTCCACCATTCCCTCCTCAGAGGGGGGCCTAACTCCTCCTCCCACTCCTCCTCCACCACCATTCCCTCCTCAGAGGGGGGCCTACCTCCTCCTCCCCCTCCTCCCCCCACCACCTTTCCCTCCTCAGAGGGGGGCCTTCCTCTTCCTCCCCCTCCACCGTTCCCTCCTCAGAGGGGGGGCCTAACTCTTCCTCCCACTCCTCCATCACCACCATTCCCTCCTCAGAGGGGGGCCTACCTTCTCCTCCCCCTCCTCCCCCACCACCATTCCCTCCTCATAGGGGGACCTACCTCCTCCTACCTCCTCCTCCCCCTCCTCTTCAGAGTGGGGCCTACCTCCTCCTCCCCCACCACCATTCCCTCCTCCGAGGGGGGCCTACCTCCTCCTCCCCCTCCTCCTGCACCACCATTCCCTCCTCAGAGGGGGGCCTACCTCCTCATCCCCCTCCACCATTCCCTCCTCAGAGGGGGGCCTACCTCTTCCTCCCCCTCCTCCCCCACCACCATTCCCTCCTCAGCGGGGGGCCAACCACCTCCTCTCCCACCACCATTCCCTCCTCAGAGTGGGGCCTACCTCCTCCACCTCCACCATTCCCTCCTCAGAGGGGGGCCTAGCTCCTCCTCCTCCTAGCTCCTCCTCCTCCTCCACCACCATTCCCTCCTCAGAAGGGGGCCTAGCTCCTCCTCCTCCTCCACCGCCATTCCCTCCTCAGGGGGGGGGCTAGCTCCTCCTCCACCACCATTCTCTCCTCAGAGGGGGGGCCTAGCTCCTCCTCCTCCTCCTCCTCCTCCTCCTCCACCGCCATTCCCTCCTCAGGGGGGGGGGCGTAGCTCCTCCTCCTCCTCCTCCTCCTCCACCACCATTCCCTCCTCAGAGGGGGGGCCTAGCTCCTCCTCCTCCTCCTCCTCCACCACCGTTCCCTCCTCAGAGGGGGGGCCTAGCTCCTCCTCCTCCTCCTCCTCCTCCTCCACCACCATTCCCTCCCCAGGGGGGGGGGCTAGCCCCTCCCCCACCACCATTCCCTCCTCAGAGGCGGGCCTACCTCCTCCTCCCCCCCACCACCATTCCCTCCTCGGAGGGGTGCCTACCTCCTCCTCCCCCTCCACCACCATTCCCTCCTCAGAGGGGGGCCTTCCTCTTCCTCCTCCTCCACCATTCCCTCCTCAGAGGGGGGGCCTAACTCCTCCTCCCCCTCCTCCTCCACCACCATTCCCTCCTCAGAGGGGGGCCTACCTCCTCCTCCTCCTCCACTATTCCCTCCTCCTCCTCCTCCTCATCATATCATCATCATCATCAATAGGAGACTCGCTCAGGGAAGTACTGAAGGGCTCCCCCGGAATGGCCCAGACAGCAGAACCATTGCTTTAGCACGCTGATTGTGTGCTCAATGATGTTCCTGGTCGCTTGATGGCTGTCAGTGTATCGTTCTTTAGCAGGGGTGCTGGGCGCACAGAGCAGGGTCATCAGCCAGGTGCACAGAGGATAGCCCTTGTCCCCCAAGAAGCCAGCCTCCTGGGTGAGCCGGGGCTTCAAAAAGGTCTGGCGCAGGATGAAGGCATGGTGGTTGCTGCCTGGAAAGCAGGCATTGACAGCTAGTATCAGCTGTCTGTGGTCACACACCAACTGCACGTTCAACAAATGGAACCCCTTCCGGTTGCAGTAATCCTCGGCATTCTCTTGAGGCACCCGCAAAGCCACCTACATGCAGTCAATGGCGCCCTGGACCATGGGGAAGCCTGCTATTCTTGCAAATCCCACTGCACGCTCTTGCTGCTTGTCTAGGGTCATGGGGAAGGAAATGTACTGACATCTCCTTTTGAAGAGGACATTCATGACTTGGCGGATGCAGCAATGCACCGCAAACTGGGAGACATTGGCAATGTCCCCAGTAGCAGATTGGAAGGAGCCGGTGGCATAGAAGTTGAGAGCCACTGTCACCTTCACTGCCACCGACAGAGACGTCCTGCTCCTCAGCTGAGGCTGCAGATCTGGCTGAAGCAGGTGGCAGAGCTCAGTGACCACCTCCCTGCTGAGACGAAGCCTCCGAACACACTGCTCCTCAGACATGTTGAGGAAGGAGAACTGCTGGCGGAATACCCTGGGAGGGTAAGGTCTCCTGTGCCGACGCCTGTTGGCCCTCCTCCATCTGGCCATGATTGGCACTCTCTCAGCGTCTGAGCCCCCTCAATGCAATCGAGAAACCCAACGTTTCCACCCATTGCAGCCCCCATAATATGTGGCCACTCAAGGCTATGGCACTGAAAAATCAATCCAACTGCAAAGTTCTGGGCTGAAGCCAGAAGTACCTGTGCGAGCGCTGACTCAATGCAGAAAGCTCTCTCCCTTTGTCTCTCTGCAAATCTCTCTCTCTCTCACACAGAAGGAGTTGTCCAAAAATGGCTACCACTAAGAAGCCAGGAAGAGCCCCCTTTAAATAGCAACCCCCCAACCCCACAGCGACTGGGAACTGTTCCAGCCAACCAGTCGCTGGGAGCGCCAGGTGGAAAGGAGGGGGGCGCCACAGAATTTCCAGTTCGGGGCGCCCCAAGGGCGTTGCACCATGAAATGACGTCAGGATCTGCGCGCGCAGCTGAGCAGGCGTTGCGGTTTTGCGCCGCCGCTAAACGTCCGCTCAATGTCGCGAGAGGCGCAGGTCTCGCTGCGCCCGGGCGCTAGCCGCTTCGCGCCCCACTTATCGCCCTCTTAAGGCGCTAATGGGTGGCGCTAACAACTGAATTTCTCCCCCATTAGGACTGGTGAGCAAAAGAGGTGGGTTTTAAGGAGGGTGTTTAAGAGGAGAGAATAGTGGAGAGGGTGTGGAATTTAGGGAGAGGATTCCAGAATTTGGAGGCTAGGTGGCTGAAGGCATGACAGCCAATGGTGGGGCAAAGGGAGGTGGGAATGCACAAGAGACCAGTTTCAAAGGAGCGAAGGTTATGTAGGTTGTAGGGCTAAAGGAGATTATAGAGACGGAGAGGGCGAGGCTATGGAGGGATATGAACAGAAAGAAAATAATTTTGAATTCAAGGCATGAGGGTCCAGGAGCCAATGTAGATCAGCGAGCACAGGGGCGATGGACAAGCAGGACTTGATGCAGGATAAGATACGGGTAGCAAAGTTTTGGATGAGCTGAAGTTTTTGGAGGAGGGAGGAGAGAAGTTTGGCCAAGAGCACATTGGTGCAATTGAGCCTGCAGGTGACAAAGGCACGGTTAATGGTTTCATCAGCAGATGGGCTGAGATAGGGACAGAGGTGGACAATGTAATGTTGCGGAGATGAAAGTAGTTGACCTTTTGTGATGAAGAGGATATGGGATTGGAAGCTCAGTTCAGGGCTGAGTAGGATGTCGAGGTTGCAAACAATCTGCTTCAGCCTAGGGCATTGCCCAGGGAGGAGTTGGGGCCGGTGGCAAGGGTATGGATTTGTGATAGGAGCCCAAGACAATTACTTCTTAGTGCATGTATGTGTGGATCATTATCCATTTCCATATTTATCAGTACAAACAAACGTGAGAAGGAACGTGACTCAGCTGCAGATGATTTGTGTTTGTCAGCTGGTAGTCTCAGTGAACAGCCTCTTCATGTCAAACTCACAAATTGAGCAATAGAATCATTTTTGCAATGTTTGCAGTACTACTTTTCTGCCAATAGATGTCATCATTATACCTTTAGAGTGGTTCGTTCGATGATGAGAATGCTACAAAGCCACTGTGCTCCTGAACACTGTTGCCTGTTTTCAGGACTCTAGAAGAAGCACAAAAATACTTTAAGAATTCAGTTCAGTTCAACATACTGACAAAAGCTGGAGGAAAAAAACTCACTTTTTGGCCCTCCAAGAAGCTGCTGTCACCTTAAGTTGCTGTAGGTTTTTAAACCCAAGTTTCTTTCCCCTCCTCTCGCATTTTACACGGGGGTAGCACCGCTAGAATCGTCAACCATTATGCAAAGGAGTTTAACCCACAAATTCTGGTGGGATCAGTGACACACTTAACTGGTAGGCAGGAGTCCCACCCAGTCAGCATGCTCTCTTTTCAAAAAGCCCTGAGGAAAGTGGGAGCCTATACCTCAAAACACTCTTGATATGTTAGCCTGTCTGGCAACTGCACTTGAACAAGGTAAAAGAACTAAAAAATATACATGGGCTGACCTTTCAAATTCAGCACGGGCATAAAACAGGTGGTAGTGGATTGGCCGCCTGTTATACACCCGTCCAATTTTCCTTTTCAGTGAAGTCAAGGCGCTACCGCCTGATACACGCCCCCACCCAACATATTCTGCACAGAAGAACAAGTCTTAGCATAACAGGATTTACAATTCACTCCTGATTAGACAGTTCTCCACAAATGCACAGTTAATATTATTCTGTTTTTATTCAACTGACTTTCTCTCAGTAGGTATGATGCATCCCCATTCATTATATTTTATTACACCTACCTGTTTAAGTACTTATTTAGTGTTGGTTATTTTAAGTGTTCTTATTTCTCTTTGGATGTTTTGTAAGGCAGGCAGACCAGGTGCAGCCTATCATCACAATAACAAGGCCACTGCTGTCACTCCATCAGTATGCTGAGAGACCAGCTCTGATTCAAAGGCACTCTTTCATGCAACACAGCTACCTGAACATAGTTGTCATATCCATGAACAATACAGTCTTTGTTACTGGGAATAGCTCATCAAACCAGCTGCACTTCAGTAGATATTTGAGTCGTTTATTTTCCCCCTTCATGCTTTTAGCCTCCAAAGGGTGGTCTGAAAATGTCACTATAAATGTGTGAGTGCTGGGTATCAGGATCAGCGCTGAACCGAACAGAACAAAAACAAAGTGGTTTGAACACAAATCTACTTTGACAACTCATAGTTGACCCTTGTTCTTCATATGGACTTCATCTTTGTTTATGTTTGTGAGCTCTGCACCAACCTGTAAATGATGGTTAATCCTACTATTGGATGAGGAATCACACCTCCTTCTACTAATGTCCTGTCTCGTCTTGCCATTTGTAATCCTTAACTAGAGGAGCAAAGAGAGGAGAGCCACAATAGCATCTCCATATTTTTAAGGGAACTTGTGTCCCATGTCTGTAATGATATCAGCAAATAGTGATGATATTTGCCTGTTTGATTATGATGCCTTGCCAGCATGTTTGCATGTATTGATTACTTATGCCTGACCAGCAGAGGGCATGTGACCGAGACAAGCAAGGCAGTTCAGTTTAGTTTCAGTTTCGTTCTAGATGCATCACTAGCATGAAGTCTCCTGTAAATGCTGTTAAAAGAGTTGAACAAGCTTTAGATTAAAAGACATTCTCTTTCATAAATGTCTCGTCATTGAACCCACAAAGAAATCAATACATGGTGTCAGAAGTGATTGAAAGAGATGAAGAGGAAAAATCTGAAGTTAATTCAGCTCTCCACAGATTAGCAAGCCAAAAGAGAACATCGTTACTTACCATTAGAGAATAGCTAACGAAGTGAAAAATGGAAGGTTTACTCCCACCGGTGAAGCTTCAGTTAACAGGTAATGTGGCTGAAAATTGGAGAAGGTTCAAACAACGTGTGGGGTTGTATTTATCAGCAATCGGAGCTGACGAGAAAAGTAATAAAAGGAAATCGTCACTGTTCTTACATGTCGTGGGTGATGAAGCGCTGGAGGTGTATAATAACTTCACATTCGCTGCTGATGGAGACAAAATGAAACTAGATAAAATAATGGAACAGTTTGAGGCCTTCTGTATACCTAAATGTAACGTGACGTTTGAGAGGCACAGATTTTTCACATGTGTACAGAAAACGGGAGAGACTATTGATCAGTATGTGACTAAACTGAGAAACAGAAGCAAAACATGTGAATTTGGGGGACTGACAGACTCGCTGATAAAAGACAGACTGGTGTGTGGTATTCCGAATAATGGTCTAAGGGAAAGACTGCTAAGAGAGCAAGATCTAGACCTGGGAAAAGCCATAGCACTGTGTAGGGCTACAGAGACTGTGAAGTTGCAGGCAAAGGAGCTGTTCAGTGACAATAGCTGCAACGTGGATGCAATGAGAAAGAACAGACACAAACCGTTTAACAAAAAGAGTGCCAATGTGAAAAAAGAGGCGTGGCCAGCGAACGAAAATGAAAGGGACAATCGAAAGTCATGTAGTCGATGCGGTACACAGCATCCACCAAGAAAGTGTCCAGCATATGGTAAAAAATGCAATAGCTGCAACAAAAACAACCATTATGCCCGTTGCTGCAAAACCAAGCGCAACAAAGCAAGGTCCATACAGTAGATGAAAGCGAGATAGAGGAGTTCAATGTAAATGTTGTGTCTGAAAACAAAAAAGAAGAAAGAGACTGGATGTTGACACTAAAAGTGAATGACATACACATTCCATTTAAATTGGATACTGGAGCACAAGTTAATGTGATATCAGAGGCTGATTTTAAGAAAATTAGACCCAGACCAAAGATACATGGAATACAAGTGAAAGTGACAGGATACTCAGGTACTGATATACCAGTGAAAGGAAGATGCATTGTCAAAGTAACACACAAGGACAGAGAGCACACGCTAGCATTAATCGTGGTGCCAAAGGATGTGCAAGCCATACTAGGTTTAAAAGCCTGTGAGAGACTGAACCTGGTAAAGAGAGTCCTCGTTGTGGAAAGCGAAGGAGAGACAGTCTATGATGAACTGAATGTTGCGTACACACCGGGTAAGCTGATGTATACAGCAGACACGTTGTCCAGAGCTGTTGACCCAGGAGAGCCCGCAAACACAGTGAAAAGACTGATGTACAATGCAAAAGACAGTGGAACTGACTTCTACCAAAGCATGCTTGTATACCGCACAACGCCGCTCGAGTGTGGTAAGTCACCAGCCCAACTCCTGATGGGACGTCGGCTAAGGTCAAACCTACCCATCCCGGAGAACCTCCTGAAAACAAAAGAGGGGGAGAAAGTGAGGAAGTTCAAAGAACAACAGAAAGAAAAGCAAAAGTACTACTATGACAGAGGAACACAAAACCTACCTGAACTCCACACTGGTGACCAAGTAAGGTTCAAAGACAAAACAAACACATGGACTCAGAAGGGAACTGTCCTGAGTGAAGTTCAACCAAGATCATACACCATTCAGACAGATGAGGGTGCTGTTCTGAGAAGAAATCGTAGGGATCTTCTCATGGGACCAGCCACAGCAGGTCAAGAGACTGATACTGTTGAACAACCTGATCACACAGCTGAGAAACCATCATCTGAGGCAACAACTCAGATTCAAGGACAATCAATCAGAAAATCCTCAAGACACGTGAAGCCTCCTGAGAGACTCATTGAGCAAATTTAAGGACTATTGTTATAGAAGGAAGTAATGTTATCTTATTCTTTCTTCAAGTTCTAGTGTATTGACATATTTCATGTGAACACACAAAGCAAGGTTAAAAAACCTTGATCATGATAATGATAATGTAAGTTCATTAAGTGTTACAGTTAAAATGCAGATTAATACAAAGAAAACATGTTGTTAGTTAAAAGTAAAATACTTTTGTTTTAAGAAAAGGAAATGTAATGATATCAGCAAATAGTGATGATATTTGCCTGTTTGATTATGATGCCTTGCCAGCATGTTTGCATGTATTGATGACTTTTGCCTGACCAGCAGAGGGCATGTGACCGAGACAAGCAAGGCAGTTCAGTTTAGTTTCAGTTTCGTTCTAGATGCATCACTAGCATGAAGTCTCCTGTAAATGCTGTTAAAAGAGTTGAACAAGCTTTAGATTAAAAGACATTCGCTTTCATAAATGTCTCATCATTGAACCCACAAAGAAATCAATACAATGTCTACATTAGTACTCAGCCATTCTAACCCTATCTTTGATTCATATAGGGACTCACCCCAAGCATTTATCTTCCATTACTCACTCCATTTATCCAAGTCATATCCCACCCTAATTGCTGCCCACATAACAGCAATAGATTCCATGCATTCATGAAAGTACCCATCATTGCATAGGTGACATATTTTTATACATATTAGTTTTATACATTATTAGTGTCTTCTGACTCACTCAATGTATCCTGGGAAATGAGGTACACTGCACATGCTTAAAATACACAAATGCAAGAGACAGTTAAAAATTGCCCATCTAGTCCCAGCCCAGGTTTTTGGAAGAGTCCGAGGCCTTTAAGCAGAAACTTTAATAAATTAAAAGACACAAAAGACAATGGAGTGGATAAATGTAATCATGTTGTCAAATATGTAATTACTTTAATTTTTTTTTAATCCTTATTTTGGATATTACAGATTTCAGTTACCGAGAAAAAATGGGGGTTAAAAATGTTTAGTTCATCAACCAACTGTGAAATGGTGAAATGTTTACATATGGTTTTTCCATTATAAAATATTTACATCAGTGTTTACATCCAAAATCCAATTATAAATGTTTACATAAATCATGTTATAGGAAATAACAGTTGTGGACAGGAAGTACATGCCATACATAAGATTCTATCAATGTCTATTTGAGGATTGGGTGGCCAAAACTGCACACAATAATACAACTATTGTGATACAAAATCAGAATAACCTGTTTCAATGTCCAGCTGGTGTGTGAGCATAGGCAGTGAAACATGCAGGTCAATGCCTGGTATCTGTCATGATGCCTTTGTTCTGCGGTAGGCCGCTGTGCCAGCTGCAATTGAGCCACCACGGCAAACCAAAGGGTGTCTAATGGGCAACAAGGGCTACCTGCTGACGACATGGCTCATGACTCTGGTGCGCAACCCACGCCCACAGCATACATACAATGAGAGTCATGCTGCCACACAAAATGTGATAGAGCAGACCATTGGCATGCTAAAACAATGTTTCCACTGCCTGGACTGCTCTGGAGGAGCTCTGCAGTACTCAGCAGAGCGGGTGTCAAGATTCGTGGTGGTCTGCTGCATGCTCCACAACCTTGCCATCATGAGGGGGCAGCACTTGCCACCAGGAGGGGGCAGTACTTGCCACCAGCTACATGGTGAGCAGCTGAGGAGCATGAGGAGGAGGAGGAGGAAGGAGAAGAGGAAGAGGGGAGAGGAAGCTTAGACAGCCCCTTTCTTCTCAGGCTGTCCATGCAGAACTCATCCTAGTGCAATACCAGTAACTGAAACCCCAATTCCCCATTCGCCAACAGTCCCACACCATTCCTTCCCTTTGTCACTGACCATCATAGTGTCCGCTTGGCCAGAATGCAAAAATAAAAGACACCACAAAATAAACATTCCAAACCAAATTTATTAATAAAATCATGCCATATTGCAAACAAAAGTGAACTAATCACCCTTGTGCATTCCCTTAGTACCTGTCTTCTGTGTGCCTTTGCCTGTCCTAGTGCTCCTACGAAGTGCTACCTCAGTGGCTGCAGCTTGGCTGTTGGAAGGCTGCTGAATTTCAGTGGAGGAGACTACAGATTGCCTTGGAGGACAACCTCAAGCAGCTCTGGACCTAGAAGGCCCAGCTGTAGACTGCACCATCTCAGCATGGGTGGCAGCAGTCTGGGCTGGCTAGCTGACAGGCAACAGCAAGGGCACCGGCAGAGTGGCAGTGGTTGGAGGGCGAAGGCTGTCATCCTGAGAGAGGCCAGCAGGTTCATGCTCCATGGAGCCACTGCCACACCTCTGGCACCTCACTAATCCTAGTAATCTGCTGCAGGACAGATTGCTGGACTACTGTGACACCCTGCAAGCCGTTTTGCACACTGTAATCCACAGCCATGATGGCAGCAGTCTGATCTTCCACTGCAGCTCTCGGACATTGGGTGGTTGCTGCTCATGCTACAATGGAAGTTGTGACATCGGCCATCAGATGCTGCATCATGTTTGGATCCACAAGTGTGCGAATGGAGTTGACCACCACTTCCATGCTGGAAAGGATGGGCTCCAAGCTCTGCGCAAAGCCTTGTGCCAAGTTGGTGCTGGACTCCTCCATGCTCCTTGATGTTGAGCGCAGGCTTTCTGGCAGGCCTCCCAATGCACCAAGCACTTTGTTGTGCATACCCATCAGCCTTCTTCTGTAGGCTGCCCCATCGAAGTCCTCATCGGAGTCCTCTATTGCGGAACCAGTGTTTGACCTCGCACTCCAGTGCTGCAGTGAAAACCTTGGAGCCCGCTCTCTATGTTTTGCCATTCTTCACTGTTTCCCAGGTCAGATTCACTACCTACATGACTCCCTGCACCTGCTCCAGCCACAATGCACCTCCCCTTTAAGAGATGCAGGCTAGCTTTAAATAGTGCAAGCTAGCTTTAACTGGAGTTAGCAAGTTTTGATATTGGTCCCCTGCTGATGCGTCCAGCCAATGAACAGCACAGTTAGCGCTGGCTGGACACTAGTCATTTAAATAAGTAGGCAGTATGAAGTTGTTGAGCTGTCTGCATTGCAATCAATGGGCGTGGGTTAATCAAGCATCAGGATTATTTTTGGGGGCTATTCAATTTAGCCCCCAATGTGAATTTGAGATTGGCCTGGAATTTGCAGTTGTAATGATGGAAACTCTGTGTTCGCCGTCATTACTCTGTGAAACTGACAGCAACTTCTGGTGTTCGCAAATGTGGAAATGCAGAAGTTGCTGTCAGTGATTCCCTCCTCCTCCGCTATTGAAGTCCTCACAGATGGAAATCTTATAAATAACTTGACGTGAACTTTCACTTTTTATGCTCTAATCTCACTGTAAACCCCATTGAAAGTTAAGCCTTGTTGAATGAGGTGTAACTGTGTTTTTAATTGTGTACCAAGTCATAATTACTGCTGAACAACCTTTCTGGCCCTGAAACACTAACTTTACATTTGTGGAATGTCAAATTTCTCCATTATAATAAACATTCCCATAGATTTTTAAAATTATTTTTAAAAATTTACATTTATGATATTTCAGTTGCTACCTTAATCCCATGTGTATGTCCCAATCTTTATTTTGCTTTCTGTAAAATTATTTTAAAAAGTGAAGGATAATCAGTGCTTTTTACTTCCTGGTTTGCTGTCTGTGAGAATTCTTCAATGTGATTGGCTGCTTAGCCTGCTTGATGACATCACTGTTGTTGGACACCAAACATCCCCATAGATGGCACCAGAATGAAATTAACATTGCGAAAAGTGAAATCCATGTCACAGAGATCACTAGATCTTTGTGGGTAGCTTTCTTCGAGGTTAACAGTGATCGCTGTCACTTCGCCGCTGACTAACATCCATTTCAGCCATAAACCCCTTTCACTATTCTTCCATTTGCTACACTTTTGTCTTTTTGAATTGTGGCTTGCAAATGTCAAATCCACAGGCAAAGACAGGTAGTGATGACGCAAGTAATAGTATGTTGCTAGCTTTATAAAAGACTTTAAGTAGCCACATTCACAAGTTTTAACAGTCCTAGGAGTTTATGAAATGTGTCACAAAGTATGAACATACAAGTGAAGGCTGTATGAGTGACAGGGCTTAGGGCCTAGACGGCTGACGGCATGGCTGCTAGTGGTGACAAATGGAGCGGGGGATGCACAAGAGGCCATAGTTTAGAGGAATGAAGAGTTCTCGGAGGATTATAGGGCTGGAGGAGGCTAGAGATAGGGAGGGGTGAGGCCATGAAGGGACTTGAACACAAGCTGGAGAATTTTAAATTGGAGGCATTGGTGATTGGGAGTCAATGTCGGTCAGCAAGCACAGGGGTGATGGAAAGGTGGGACTTTTGCATGAGCTGAAGTTTATGGAGGGTGAAGGATGGGAGACCGACCAGGAGAGCATTGGAGCAGTTACGTCTGGGGGTTACAAAGGCACAGACGATGGGCTGAATTAATGGCAATATTATGATTCAGTTTTGTGAATGACTGACACCTTTTTAATTGAATTGTCAGTAATTTAAATTCAGGGAGTTCCAGCAACTGTTTCGGGATATTTAAATAAGTTGCAGTATTCAAATCAGAGTGCATCGGTTTGAAACCTTCATGAAATTTGTCAGGCAAGTGTAACTCCTGCAGTAGTGAAAAATATAAGAAATGAAAAAAGAAAGAAAGACTTGCATTTCTATAGCGCCTTTCATGACCACCGGACGTCCCAAAGCGCTCTACAGCCAATGAAGTATTTGAAATGTAGTCACTGTTGTAATGTAGGAATTATTGTGTGTATAAATTATTAATCCAAAAGAATAGCAAGCTGGTATAGAGATTGCAAACATTTGATGCTTTTCTTCAAGGGGCTAGATATTTATTTATTCACATGTCTGTCTATTGTTAAATAAATTCACTTGATCATCAAAGTCTCAAACTAGGTCTGATTGTATAATGTTTTGCTGCTTTCTGTAGACAGTTGAAAAATCCAATAGTGACGCAAGATAATTCCAGTAGCTAAACTAATTAGCAGAAAAGTTTTCTGTTTCCTGGGTACATGAATAAAAGCTAACCTAGATATTAGGGCCAATAACAATACTCCCAGGGCCACAGGGAATTAGGGCTCATGTATGGGACTATTTACAAAAAAAAAATCTAGACTAGAAAAGGTAGAAAAGACCTAAACATAACATGCACCAAACTAAATGTCTCACAAACAAACCAAAAAGGCAAAGTAATAGAAGCTCACACTCACTCAGAAACCAGCTGCGCACACCTTTAAGAAAGTTGGTATTGAAGACCAGGATGATAGTTAGGAGCTTCGTGCCAGTGTTGAGTGATGACAATGCATTTCAAAGCAAATCTGAGAAAACGTAGGGGAGGGAAGCCCTGCTCGCATTTGCAACTTTTTTGCATCCTTCAAGAGGCCAGAAGTGCAAGCCTTTGCCAATTCCAGTGGTTCCCTAATGTTCTGCCTCGATACTGCCACAGGTGTAGGCCAGTGGAACATTTCCCCGTACTCCCCAAAATTTTATAGAAACAGCAAGAAAAAAGTCATAATTGGATCCACCTGAAACTAAGAACATATCCATCAAAGCACTCACGCATTGCATGTTTCCAGCACTTCTAAAATGTAATGGATGCAATCGATACTGGCTTATGTCTAAACACACTTACAGTCACATAAATCAAGTCAAAACACAACTTTACCTCAGTGAATATATCCAGTAAATAACTGAGCCAGACAGCCGAGGAAGGCTTGATTCCTGGTCCGTGCCGAGTTAGCACATCAGATGGGGTTCCATCTCGCCAACAACCCCAGCTGGAAGTTCCCGTGCAGAGATGTCAGGTGAGAAAAATATCGGGCTTAGCTTGAATCGGACTCAACTGTGCTCTTGATGGCACTGTCAGGTCACGCGCATGAGTAGTGGTCGTTTGGCTGAAGTAGTGGAGGACACCCGGTGCCTGTGAATACCACGGCTCCATACCCTAACAAGAAGTTGACAGCTTCAGGAGAAATGGGGAAAGAGTTAGTTAGAAATAAGTAGATAAAACATATCAGCACATCCAATGAGGTTACACCATCACGATGAGAATAAGAATGCCTGGCTCTGTCAACTCTTCTCGCTCCCCACTGATTGGTGTTGAGATTAGGATTGGAAAATAGTAAGAGGGCAGTAGTAGCTGGTGACATTCACCAACATGGACATCCTCGATTACACGGTACAACAAGCCATCTTGCTCACAAATACGGTGCCACTGCTTTAACGTGGATAATACTAGCTTGGATAACTGCGACCTCTCCTTGTAAGTTGGCTTTCGCTGCTCACCCCAAAACTTCCTAAACACGCTGAGGGTGGGGTCTGTGTCCTGAAACTTACGTAGTTCCTCTTTAGAGTAACCGGGAAGTGTTGGTGTGTTACCCTGCGACTCACTACGCTCAGTACTTTCTTCTGCGTCCGAAACACAGATCTGTCTGACTTTACAGCACTTGACTCCTGCTGTCACTAAGTCTGGTCCTCGAGCTGTTCCCTTGTGAATGACATTACATATGGCCACACAATCATCATAGTCTGCATCCCCACTGTCTGACTCGGGCTCCCCTGCTAACGGCTGCCTAGAGAGGGCATCTGCTGCTGCATTACAGCGGCCTGGGCGGTACTTGACGTCAAAGTCAAAAACAGCTAACTGAGCCACCCATCTTTGCTCAACAGCACCTAACTTAGCTGTAGAAAGGTGACACGGGGGTTGTTATCTGTTATGACAGTGAACTTGGAACCTAGAAGGTAACCTCGAAATTTCTCTGAAACAGCCCATTTGAGGGCGAGGAGCTCTAGTTTCATACTGCTGTAGTTTCTGTCATTTCTTTCAGCATTACGGAGCCTCCTACTGGCATATGCTATCACTCTCTTCCTATCTCCCTGCTGCTGGTGGAGGATGGCACCTAATCCTAGGTTACTGGCATCCGTCTCTACAATGAAAGGCTGAGTGAAATCTGCGTAACCTAACACTGGAGCACTGATCAGCTTTTCTTTCAACTGTTCGAAAGCAGCTTGGCACTCAGCTGTCCATGAACCTTCAAACAACCATTTTGCTTTTGCTGGGCTGTCTTCCCTAAGGCATGCATTGACTACGTCATGGAGAGGGCCAGTTCGTTTAGAAAAATCCTCAATGAACCTCCTGTAATAACTACAGAAGCCAAGAAATGACCTCAGATCTTTGACTGTACTGGGGACCTGCCACTTCTTTACGGCGGCAATTTTCTCTGGATCTGTCCCTATACCCTCCCCTGAAATTTGATGCCCAAGGAACCTGACTTCCTGCCGCAGGAAGTGACACTTTTCAAGCTTTACTTTCAAGCCTGTCTCTTTCAGTCGTCTTAGAGCTGTCTCAAGCCTCTCTAAATGGTCCGGGAAGGTCTGAGAGAACACAAGGATGTCATCTAAATACACCAATAGGATGTGGAACACTAAGTCGCTCATAGTCGCTTGCATAAGTCGTTGAAAAGTCGCAGGTCCATTACAGACACCAAAAGGCATTCTGAGGTACTCAAAAAGGCCAAAAGGAGTTGTAAAAGCAGTCTTAGGCCTGTCACTTTCACGAACAGCAACCTGGTGGTACCCACTTGCAAGATCAATGGTCGAGAAGAACTTTGCACCATGAAGGGCATCAAAACTCTCGTCAATGCGGGGCAAAGGAAATGCGTCACGTCTGGTTTTTGAGTTTAGTTTCCTAAAGTCAACACATAGTCGTATGTCTCCATCAGTCTTACGAACTACCACTATGGGTGAAGCGTATGAACTATTGCTCTCCTGGATGACACGCTTTCTTAGAAGCTTAGTGATGTGGTCCCTCACCTCTTTGTACAGTGTAGGTGGGACACGACGGTATGGCTCTGTAACTGGTGCGTCATCTACCAAGTTAATCTCATGCTCAACTTTATCAGTGTAGCCTAGGTCCTCATCCTTAAAAGCAAATACTTCCGAATACCTGGCTAAAAGTGCACCTAACTCTGCTTGTTGGCCCTGTGTGCCACCTATGTGTAGTTTGTCCAAAAGCAACTGAATGTCTTGGTCTGTCATCTGTCCTTCTTTTCTGCCAACAGTTACTTCCTCTGTGTCAGCGGAGATGCGTTGAAATCGCACCTCACAGGAGTCCTTGTCTACACACTCTGCCTGAGTCGGAATACCAAGCCTGGTCCTGGGGCTTAACCATACATCCTCCTCAGAGAAATTTACCACCTGCACTGGAAATAAATGTCCCTTTGATTCAACTAGAGTGGGGACAACTACCAGGCCACCTGGCAATGGTGTGTTACCTGGCTCCAACAGCATGTTAGTGCTGTCACCTGACTGAGTTTTAAGTCCCTTTACATAGACTGTAGCTATGGAAGACGCAGGCACATGTACAGAACCCCTACCAGCTACACGGACAGAAGATGACTTTGGAGTGATGTTACACTGTTGTACTTGCTGAAATGCTTCCCTCCAATCTGAATCTAACTTTCCCCCTAGAGTAGTGTCAAACTCAGCATGAACTAGTTGTCTGCATCGGCTGATGATGTTCATACCAATAAGACCTGGTGCTGCAGGCTGTGACTGCTGATGCTCTTTGACTACCAGGAAACCACACTCGGGTAAGGTTATGCCCATAGTTTCAACGTCTAACTCAAGGTAGCCCAAGTAGGGAATGTCCAACCCGTTGGCGGCAGTGATCTTAAGCCACCCGGTTGTAGACAGCAGAATCCTCATCCCTCCCAAGTAGGTGCTCTCTGAAAAAACCTTCAGTAATAGTGCTGACTTGGCTCCCGGTATCCAGTAAACAGTTAGCAGTAACCCCCCCAGTCTTGAGATCTACTACTGGACATTTAACTATTGCACGGTCAAGAAATCTGTCATGAATACAAGTACTGTTCTGAGAGCCTGCAGGTTTTCCTCGCATTGCCCGGCTCATGGCAATCGAGGGAGCTAGTTTTCCTGCACCCCAGCCGGTATCGGTGGATGTGTTTGCTACCTTGTGCTTCTGAGGACACTGTTTGGCAATGTGTCCCGCCCCGTTACACTTAAAGCAAATAGGCTGACCTTCATCAGTGAACTTTGGCTTGGCTCTAGGTTTCCCAACCTTGTCATTACCAGTGTTTTCCTTCTGTAGAGCAAGACCCCGTACTGTCTCTGTTAGTTCCCCAATAGCTTTACCCTGCTCCGCCACCACTTTAAGAACATCCTGTAAAGTGACAGCCTGGCTGCCTGGTACCCCAATGGCAGAACACTGAAGATCCCTCCCCGTACTGTCACACACTACATTCTTGCTCTTTGCAACTTTAGTGCTACAGGGCTGGTCTTCTAAGGGCCATAAGACAGCTTCCTCACGTACATCAAACAGGGTAGACTGGGGGTTGCCTCGTACAAACTTGCGCAACTCTCTCCGGAGTGAGGGATCTCTAACACCATCAACAAATCTGTTTCTGACAACCCGTTTTGTGTTCGGCACAGCATCTGGTGATTGCTTTACTACAGCTCTAATAATCTGAGAGAGTGCATGTGAGTATTCTTGGAAATCTTCACCCTCTTCTTGCTTGCGTCCATAGAAAGTTTCTAACAGCTGAGACTCACTGTGTTTTTCGGTGAAAGCCCCCCTTAGGTAACTGAACAGGTCACTGGGCTGCTTAGACTCTCCACCCAACCATAACCTAATTTCCTGTAGGGCTGCCCCCCTCAACAAAGATCGAATGAAATCTACCTGCTCTGCAGGAGTCTGATCTCTAGCTCATAGTACACTTTCAACCTCTTCAATGAACTCATCAACTGAACGACTATCTTTAGATACCTCACCACTGAATGGTTGGATCTGATCTAGGTACATACACATATGACTTGGTTGCCCCATTACCTAGAGTGGCAATAATTGCCATTGCTTGGTCATGGTTTTTTTTCAACTCTGAAATCTGTGACTTGAGTTCATCTATCCGTTTGCCCTCACCCACACTAGAGGTATTGTCCTCAACATCCGAAGTGTGAGCTCCAACCTCCTCATCAGGAGACTCTAACATTTTGACTCAGTTCACAAGTCCCTGACAGCCACTGAATGGGATGGCAGCTGCGACGATTCTTCTCCAATGGTGTCCCTCCTCGGTGCCTTGATGGGTCCTCTCCCAGATTGGTCCTGGCGCCCTCTGGATCCCGTCTGTCTGGTCTGGTCCTCCTTAGCAACCCCAGGCAGCACTCTCCGTCCATCTCCAGGTCCACTTGGCACCACACCACTCTTTCCCCACTGCCGTATTTTATGTATTTTTTCTTTACCGAGCCTGAGAAACTCCAAGCTAACAGACCCCACTCCTGGTACCAAAATGTGTAGCCTGGCGAAATGGAGCAGCACAGGACACAGAACTTTCTTTTTTCTGGGGTTTTTTATTCTGAATTGATAACTTGGGTTCTAGGCTTAGGATGTAGTTGTAAATACATAAAACCACATTTAATTGTATAAAATACGGAAAAGACGGAAATACGGCAAATACAAGAAAACACAGTCGATAAAATACGGCAGTGGCTTGCTGTAGAACAGAACACGAGGCAAACCACAGGTGCAGTTAGTTAGTTAGCTAACATTCATTATACAAAACAAAACCAATAGTACAATACATTCTTATGTCCCGTTATCACTTGTTACATCTTACAAGAAAACACAGTTCGCAACGTAGCCCCCAAGGACTCAACAACAATTTTAGCAAGTGTTAACACCAGCACATGGTGGGACAATCTGCAAGCATCCCCGTGGTATCGAGTGATTTGGGAAACAATATCACTTTAAAACTATGTCTGGGTTGCACTTAATACTGTTTTAGTTGTACTTTACACAGAATAAGTTCATTTCAAAAGTCATATTCACCCCAGCTCTCTCAGAGCAATCTCTCATGCTGGATGTAGAAAATGGAAGCTGTGAAGAAAGGGGAGGTTCCTTTGGCATCACATGGTCCTACCCATAACCCTTTTCTCCTTGTTCAAATTACTAAAGGGGAAAATGAACCGTGCCATCTAGTGGACTTAAATATTCACTGCATTTTCCCCACTTGGCTACAAGTAACTAGGCAATCTTTTTAGGCAAATCACCCCTTAACTATTCCTTTTTGATTGGGCCTCTGTGAGGCGCCTTTGAACATTTTTTTACGTTAAATGCGCTATTTAAATGCATGTTGGGAACATTAGCTAATAGTGACAAATATAAGCAGATAAAAGCAGTGAAAGCTCTACACCATGGCATACAGGTGCATGGAAAGCTGCATTGGTTGCAGTTAGCGACATTAATGGAAAATAGAAATCTACCTCCAATGGGAAAATTCAAAAAAGGTCTTAATTTATATTTTATATAAATATATAAATTATGATTGCGAATGTGTTCAAGTTTCATCACTGCCAGGCATCATCTACTCTCTATAGCCTAGATTTTTTTCTAATAGCAATAGTGTTTATGACGTTTCTCTGGGGTATCCACCAATCTTCCGCCATAGTTACGACAATCAGCAGTACCCCCATGGAAATTTCCTGTACATGTGAAGAGCAGCTGGATATTTTATTGCATGTAACGTTAGGCCAAAGTCACAATGTAGTCTATTGAAATGGAGAAATGATTTTATTGAGAAATAATGCATTCTGTTTTACAGAAATGTATACTGTATTTAACCTTTAAATTCAGATTGAAAAATATTATGTAAGGTTTCCTCAATATTGTAATGCTTCTTAGTCCCAGCCTCAAAACAGCACCATAAATGCATGAGTGCAACATTCCCACACCTACAATCCTGTGATTCTCTAAATAAGTAATGGGAGCCAATAGTCAAGAGGAACTGAATTGAAACTATAAGAACTTAAGAAATAGGAACAGGAGTAGGCCATTTTGCCTTTCGAACTTGCTCCGCCATTCAATAAGATCATGGCTGATCTTCTACCTCATCTCCACTTTCCTGCACTATCCCCATATCCCTTGATTCCCTTAATATTCAAAAATCCGTCGATCTCTGTCTTGAACATACTCAACGACTGATCCTCCACAGCTCTCTGGGGTAGAGAATTCCAAAGATTCACCACCCTCTGAGTGAAGAAATTTCTCCTCATCTCAGTCCTAAATGGCCGACCCTTTATTCTGAGACTGTGACCCCTGGTTCTAGACTCCCCAGCCAGGGGAAACATTCAGCATCTACCCTGTCAAGCCCTGTAAGAATTTTGTATGTTTCAATGAGATCACCTCTCATTCTTCTAAACTCTCGAGAATACAGGCCTAGTCCACTCAATCTCTCCTCATAGGACAATCCCCCCATCCTAGGAACCAGTCTGGTGAATCTGAGTTGTATCCACTTCAAGGATCTCAAGATCTAACCTCTGAGTGCCCCACAGTGTGAACATTTCTCATTCATGGCTACCCTCCATGTTTAAAAAAAACAATTTTTAAGCTAATTTTGTATCTAGCATCATGCTTCCATTTTAATAATTCCTTACCTAAGTGATTAATTTCCCATGTGAAACCTTGTCAAAAACTTCCTGCAAATTCACGTATATAATGGCATTTCTTCTCTCCACCATGTCAGTAGCACCTGCAAAAAATTCCATTAGTTCAGTTAAAATGACCCCCTTTTCTTGAATGCAAGGTGACTGTACTGTAATAAGTTATGGCCCGGAATTTGCAGTGGGTAATAACAGCGCATGCACAGCATTCGTTGTTATTACCCCTTTGAAACTTACTGCAACTTCAGGATGTAGTACAAGCGCATGCGGAAATCCTTAAGTTGCAGTCAGTCATTTACTGCTCCGACTAATGGAGAATTCTTTCATATGCTGTGTGATAAAACAATCAACATCATATTGTGCCCACCTATCTAATATGGCAGCAGTAATGGCACTGCTGCGGCACGCACTCCTTCTGTGCTGCAGCCATTCTATGATTCTATGTAACGCATCAGTTCCAATATCTTTAGAATATTACTGTAAACTCCCTTTAAAAAGGATTTAATGGTAAGACTGATTCCTTGATAACAGCAACAAAATTCAAACTTCCTATGCATTCCATCCAAAATAGATGATGGAAGTTATATTTTTGTTGAACATGCTATTCACACACTCAGTGGATAATCTTTCCTGATATGAATTATTTAATGTAGTTGAATAGAAATATTTTTAAGAAATCAACACATTGAAAAAATGTAGAATTAGCAGAAATATGCCACAATTATTCATACAAATGAATTGGATTTACATCAAAATGAATGAAACACTGCAGGTTACAACATTGTTTCTGCAAAAGAAGTAATAGAAAGGTAAAAAAGTAAGAAAAATTAGGAAGCTAGAAAAAGGACAAAAAAGGTAAAAAAAAAAATATATATATATATTCACTGCAGGTTTACAATGTGTAATGCAAGTTTGGTACAAATAAGACAATAGTGGACTTGTGATAAAATTTCACATGGAATGTTGTCAGGTTTTCAAAAAGATGTGGTTTGTCTAAGTAATTAGTGTCCTATAAAGATTGTTGATAGTTTAGAAGGGTATCTCAAAACAGGAATTTTAAACTGCAGCGTGATTTTTCTGGCTGTACACACAGTACACTGGTGTATCTCATTCCTAAATCTTAGTGCCAGCCTCCCGAGTATCAAGATACATAAGTTTCACATCAATCAGTCACTGTTAGTGTTGTGTATGTAATATGTGTGTTACTTTGAACCTATGGACAGGACTGCACTACTTGTTGGGCGTAGTGATACGCAGTACCACTCCTGGCCATAGGGGTATAAATAGTACTGTGGGTACTGATCTCCCCTCAGTTCCCGCCTGTGGGCATGAAGTAAAGACCTACGTATAGTCCCTACCTCCAACCAGTAAAGACCTGTTTTATTGTTACTGATTAAGTCTGAGTATTAATTACTTGAACAACTCACAGATTTAACACTGGCGACGAGTCTGATTCGGACCCTGCGGCAGTCACTCCACGGCAGCTTCGTCCACAGCCAGGACGTTGCAGAGAGGTTTCCACCCTCTCCACCCCACTGGAAGACATCCTGACCTCGGAGCCTCCATCGGCGACCGTCAGCTTCTTCTCCAGCTTGGTGGTGGGTAAGCCGTTGTCTGAGCCGGGCAGCGACACGACAGGCAGTCGACCACGTTGGCCGCACGAACGGGGCTGGGGGAGCTGGAGGAATAGGGCGCGAGAGCCGCTTCGAGCGGGAGGCGTTTCAACGGAGCGATCGCATCTCCTGATAAGAGCCGAGAGCCGCTTCGCGATCCAGCGATCGCATCCGCTGATAAGGGCCGCACTCGGGCGATTGCGGCGAAGATAAGGGCCGCACTCGGGGGCTGAAGGGAGACGGCGTTGGGGGACGGGTGAAGACCGCCAAGCGCGGGAAAACCGCCATTTTGTGGGCGGAGGACGACGGCAAGAGCGGGAAGCCGCCATCTTGGATAGCAGTAAAAAAAAAAAAATCTGAGAAATTGCAAATCTACAATGCCTAAACACGGGAATATTAGCACCTTTGATAGTGACCTCGAAGATTGGGCCATATATGTTGAAAGAGTAAAAAATTATTGTAAGGCCAATAAAATTCGTGACCAAGATAAAGCTCTAACATTATTAAATTTAATGGGTGCGAAGACATACGGGCAATTGAAACACCTGTTATCACCAGATGAACCGGCGGATAAGACGTTCGATGAGATTGTTACTGTCCTGAAAGATCATCTAAACCCCACGCCGCTGATGCTAGCGGAACGATTTAAATTTTACGACAGAAGGCAGCTACAGCATGAAAGCAATGCTGATTATTTGCTGGAATTGCGTAAATTAGCGAAATATTGCCAGTTTGGAACGGGACTGACAGAGGCACTTCGAGACAAATTTGTGTGTGGTTTATTTAAACAGGATACACAAAAGCGACTGCTCGAGGAGAATGAGCTGACGCTTGAGAAGGCGGTCACTATGGCAGCAGCACACGAAGCCGCAGCGAGAGGCACGGCAGTAATGCAGCTACGGTCACCGGAGCTCAGTGCACACAAATTGGGTGTGAGTTCTGGCAAATGTTATCGTTGTGGAAAGACAACGCATGATCAGAACCAGTGTTGGTTTAAAAACCAAGAATGTAGAACTTGTGGTAGGCTTGGACATATAGCTAGAGTATGCAGGTCAGCGAAGAAGAACAGCAACAAGAAGTCACCGCAAGGAAAATACGCAAAGGTACACAAGGTGACCGAACAGGAGTCCGATTCAGACGCTAGCAGTAATGGACTGGCTAGCTTAAGAGTACTCAACGCTGGTAAGGGTGCAGACCTCCAGACAATTTGGGTCACTCTTCAGATAGAAGGAGTCCAAGTAAAACTGGAATTGGACACTGGATCGGCATTGACGGTCATAAATAAGAAAGATTACGGAAAGTTATTCCAACATATTCCCCTACAGGATACGGGGATTATATTGGAAACATACACGGGGCAAAGAGTGTACCCCATCGGGAAAATAGAGGTTGCAGTGGTCCACAAGGGCGAAGACAGTCAAATAATGGACTTATATGTGATATCTGAAGGAGGTCCTCCACTACTAGGACGGGAGTGGATTAGGAAAATGAATATGGACTGGCATTTCCTACAAACAATAACGAGTGAGAACTCGGTGAAGATAGTCGGCCCAGACTCTGGAACGGATGATGGTAAGCCCAACTCAGGTGCAAAAGACAAAGTTTCAGCACAGAATTCCACTGAGCAACAACAACATAGTTTAACTGTGGATTCTGAGTCTGGTAAGTCTACTGATGTGCCCATTTCTGAGGGACACCGGGCTCGAACTCAACTCCATTTCAAACTACAACAGCAATTAGAACAAATGCTTTGCCGTTGTGAGCAAGAGTTGAATGCAACGAAAGAGTTCTTTGATATAGAGTTGGAGAATCTGGAAAGAGAACAGAAGCAGCTGATGGAGAAAATGGAACAGGAGCACACAAAACGTCTGATGTCAGAGGAGTTAACGGTCAGCCAACTCCTGCATATGCTGAAGGACAGGACTCTGAAATGGGAAAAACTTGAACACGAACTTCAATATTCAAACGAAAGGGGTTCGGAGCTCTCAAAGGTTATTGGAAGAGCTGAGGTGGCAACACAGACTGAGATGACTGCAACAGAGCAGCCCTTGGATGCCAAAAGTACGCTGACTCACGTCAACGTAGAACAACAGACCGCTGAAACAGCTGCTCCGGTAGAGGGATTGCATAGTCCGATCAATCAATCTCCAAAGGAAGTTGAAGTATTAAAATCTCAAATGAGGTCATTAGTAAACGACTTGCTGAAAGCCCAGAAAAAGCTGGATGCAGAGGTACACATGAAGAAGTCTCTTCAGGAAAGATGTCTGGATTTGGAACAAGAGCTGGCTAACGTCCAGCTGGGTATGGAGGAAATAGACGACCCTCTCACTGGTCTAGTTCAGGACGACACCGAATATTACTATGACCTGGTGGACGACACCGAATATTACGATGTCCTGTCCTGCCCAGCTTGTAACTTCGACTCCCAAAGTGCAGAAATCATGGAGGAGCACCAAAAGTCTACGGAACATCGGGAGAAGCTGGCTCTACGACGGAAACAGGAGGAAGAGAAGGAGGAACTGCGCATGCAGCTGGCAGCTGTGGCAGCTGACAATGGAGCCCAGAGAGTCTCCAAGAAGCAGAAAAGGAAAAGTAAAAACAGAAGATGACCCATCTGAACCATTATCACCTCTACCAGATCACACACGTGGTCCCTCCGAACGGAGCCAATTCAGTTCGGAAGTTCAAACTGTTAAATCCATGGAAGGACTATTGAATGAGTCACTCCAGCAACGTAAACCGACTCCACCACAGAGATTGAATCTGTGAACTGTTTTCCGCAGAGACTGAATCTGTGATCTGTTTTGACATGAAGTTATCTATGTACCTATGTTATTCTGTTATGTAAACCTGAAGTTATATATGTATATATGTTATTACGTTATGTTAAATGGGGAGATGACTGTAAAGCTAGGAAGGGAGGAATGTTGTGTATGTAATATGTGTGCTACTTTGAACCTATGGACAGGACTGCACTACTTGTTGGGCGTAGTGATACGCAGTACCACTCCTGGCCATAGGGGTATAAATAGTACTGTGGGTACTGATCTCCCCTCAGTTCCCGCCTGTGGGCATGAAGTAAAGACCTACGTATAGTCCCTACCTCCAACCAGTAAAGACCTGTTTTATTGTTACTGATTAAGTCTGAGTATTAATTACTTGAACAACTCACAGATTTAACAGTTAGTATTTTAAGAGCTGGGTAATGTTCAGACATCATGCTGTTCTTTTGGATAATATTTTTAGACAGTTACATGCTCCTCTAGAGTGGCACCTTCTTTAATATTATCCAGAATCAAGATATTATTTTTTCTTAATAATGTACCATTTAAAGTGTACTGCAGCAGTATTACAACAGTCTAAAGTTGCATCTCTAATCTAACTGGGCGAGGGAGGGGAAGAATTACTGTGGTTGCTATGTGCAGTGACATCATAAATTCATTCAAAAACCTGTTTATGATGTCATGACAAACAGCAAACAGAACAATGCAATGTGTTTCTGCCTTTAGAAAATCTATTTTTTCTCCCTTTTACAACTAAAGGATTAATGGCATACTGGTACAAATTTATCTGCCATGGATACTGTCATGAATCTTTTCATTCATGGAGAAATTACTCATGAAATAACACTGTGCGGCCAGCTGGTGGCGCCGTCCAAGGAGTATAAATACTCGGGCATGGGCCCAGCTTGCTCAGGATGTTTCTGTAACCAGGAACTGGTGATGTAACTAGAATCTCATGGTTGTGAAACAGTTGATTAAAGCCTTGTTTTATACTCAAACCAAGCGCTCAGTAATCTTTTTACATCAATTTAATCAACTGAACCTGCTCCACACTCTGAGTGGTCTTGGGAACAGACGGCTACGACTCAAACCGTAGAAGGGAACTCGGACAAAGTAATCGATCTATCATGGAGAAACTACTCAGACCCGCCCGTCTCGACCTGGACCCGAATTCACTTACAGCTGCTAAGGTATGGAAACACTGGTATCGTACCTTCAGCAACTTCCTTGAGGAGTGTGGTGAGAATGTTCCTAATAAGTTACGAATGCTTGCCAATTATGTATCCCCTCATGTGTTTGACTATATCGAAGACAGTGTAGACTATGACGCCACTATCCAAATACTACAGCAACTATATGTTAAGGCCCCAAATGAAAGTTTTGCTCGGCATCTACTGGCCACAACTCGACAACAACCCGAGGAATCACTTGACGAATTCCTTCAGAAACTTCACAGGCTCAGCAAGGATTGTAATCTTAAAGCTGTCACAGCTGAGCAGTACCAGTAGGAGTTAATTCATGATTCCTTTATTAATGGGATTGCGTCTCCCTTCATACGTCAGCGTCTGTTGGAGAATAAAACCCTCGAGTTACAGGCTGCCTATGACCAGGCATGCTCTCTGGACTTAGCGATACCCATCTTTCACCACGTGCACGGGCTGCTGCTATCACTTTTAGTGACTCCTTCGACAGGCCTTGGGCAGAAGCCCTCACTGATGATGACTCCAACCTGGCTGATGACAACCCTATCCTAGAAGCCTTCACTGATGATGACCCGCTCCTAGCGGCATCTTGGCAATCTGGAAGGAAGTGTTCCTTCTGTGGAGGTGCATTCCACTATTGGAAATTTTGTCCTGCTCGTAACGCAGTCTGCAATCATTGCAGTAAGAAAGGTCACTTTTCTAAAGTATGCCAGTCAAGAGTCCATGTTAGTTTTGCAGCTACTATCTATAAAACTGCTCCTCCCCCAAGAGCCAATACTAAGGTTACAGCTGCAATCTATAAAACTGCTCCTCCCCCAAGAACCACGACTAAGGTTACAGCTGTCAAGGGTAAAACTGCCCCTCCTCCCATCACAGCTGTTTTCCCCCAAAGTCTGTCCCATGCAGCCACAAAGGTTTTGAGTGCACTAATCAACTTATGCAGCTCTGACAGCTTCATCAGTGAGCGGGCTGTCAGTAAGTTAAAACTGCTTATTTACCCCTCGGGCAGGGAAATTGCAATGGCTCTGACGACACTGACCACCAATTCTTCTGGCTTTTGTCTTGTCGACTTTATTCTCAATGGCCGCACTTATTTCTGCACCCGGCTCGGGGTGCACAAAAACCTATGCAGCGATGTGCTCCTGGGACAGGATTTCCAGAAACAACACAAAAGACTCACTTTCGAGTTTGGAGGGTCAAAGCCGGAGCTTACTATTTCCAAAGTACCATTTTGTGCGCTTTCGGCGGCTTCGCTCGATGAGCCCCCGTTTTGTGCACGTTCGCCGGCTTCGCTTGATGAGCCCTCCTTTGCCAACCTTTCCTCCTGATGTAAGCCCATAGTCACTAAATCATGACGTTTCAGCCAAGATGATCGATCCTTTATCAAGGCAGAAATCTCTCGCCTTCCAGCTGACAGTATCATTGAGCCATGTTCATCTTCCTGGCGGGCTCAAGTTGTTGTTGTTAAAAATCCTCCTGACACAAGAAACGTCTTTGCATCGATTACTCACAAACTATTAACCAGCATACCGACCTGGATGCCTACCCACTACCATGCATCGATGACATGGTCAATAACCTTGCCAACAACAAGGCATTTTCAACTTTTGACTTAGAGCGCAGACCATCAAGTACCGTTAAAGGACTCTGACAAAAAGTATACAGCCTTTGAGGCCAATGGTCGGCTTTATCAGTTTTGTCACCTTCCATTTAGGGTCACCAATGGGGTGGCCGTCTTTCAACAGGCAATGGATAGCCTAGTCAAACAGGAGAACTTAATGGTCACTTTACCATATCTGGATAATATCACCATTGCTGGTCATGACCAGAAGGAGCATGATGCTAACCTCCAGAAATTTAACGTTCTCCGTCGTTGCAACTTAACCTTAAATGAGTCCAAATCTGTGAAATCAGTACCATCAGTCAACATCCTTGGTTACTGGGTGGGCAATGGTGTCATCAAACCGGATCCGGAGCGACTTCATCCGCTTCAGGAGCTCCCTCCCTCTCGGCTCTCTTCGTTGGGCACTCGGCATGTTCGCCTATTATGCGAAGTGGAGACCCCACTTCTCCGACAAGATCCAGCCCCTGCTTCACGCGAAGCCATTTCTGTTGGAGGCAAAGGCTATTTCAGCTTTCATCCTCCTCAAGTGACAACTGGAAAAAGCCATGCTTCGTTCCATCGATTGAAAATCTTCCTTTCGTGGTCGAGTGCGATGCATCGGAGGTGGCGATCTCGGCTACTTTGAATCAAGGTGGTCGACCCATTGCATTTCTGTCCAGAACTTTGCAGGGTAACGAGCTCCATTATCCTCCTGTCGAGAAGGAGGCTACGGCCATCATCGAAGCAGTACGTAAATGGAGTCATTTTCTCGCTCGTCGCCATTTCACGTTTATAACCGATCAGCGCTCCGTGGCCTTTATGCTGGATAACCAGAAACGCACTAAGATCAAGAATAACAAAATACAACTCTGGAGGATGTAATTGGCCGCCTTTGGCTACACCAAACATTATTGACCCGGCAAAGAGAATGTGGCCCCTGGAGGATGTAATTGGCCGCCTTTGGCTACACCAAACATTATTGACCCGGCAAAGAGAATGTGGCCCCGGATACCCTCACGCGTGTATTCTGCTCTTCTATGTCAACTTCGACTCTTGCGGATCTTCATACTGACATATGCCATCCTGGCGTTAACCGTATGTTGCACTTTGTGCAAGCTAAAAATCTCCCATTTTCTACGGAAGATGTGAAAAGAACTTGCTCCACCTGTAGAATCTGTGCGGAATTAAAACCGCAGTTCTTCCGTCCATCGGATGGCTCGCTCATACATGCTATGCAGCAACTCAGCATTGACTTTAAAGGGCCTTCCTCAACGCGAAGCACCTACTTACTTACTATGGTGGACGAATATTCACGCTATCCCTTTGCTTTCCCCTGTCCCAATATGCTTACTTCCATAGTGATCAAATGCCGCGATCAAGTCTTTTCCCTTTGCGGTACAGCCAATTTCATCCACTCTGATCGGGATCCCTCCTTCATGTCAAGCGAACTCAAAAGTTATCTTTCCCAACGGGGAATCGCCACAAGTAAAATGACACCATATCATCCCATCGGTAACGGACATGTTGAGAGGTACAACGCTATCATTTGGAACGCTGTTTGCCTTGCACTGAGGTCATGCAACCTACCAGACCAGCAGTGGGAAACTGTGCTCCCTGACGTGTTGCATTCCATCAGGTCTCTTCTTTCTACGTCCACCAATGTTACTCCTCATGAGCGATTCTTCAGGTTCCAGTGTTGCTCCACTCAGGGGACGTCCCTACCATCATGGTTGGCAGCTCCAGGCCACGTGCTGCTCCAAAGATTCATCCGATCTTCCAAAAACGATCCCCACGTTGATGAGGTGGAACTAACAGACGTTAATCCCACATATGCGCACGTGTGGTACCCTGATGGCCGGGAGTCCACCGTTTCACTCCAAGATCTGACTCCCTGTCCAACCGGTCCCATGGACCCAACTGATAGAGGAACCCATAGTAATGATGCCGACAGCTGCGCTCCTTTGAGGATGACGCCCTACCTGGGACATCAAGGGATCTGCTGGCTACTCCACCAGATCAACTCGAGGAGCCGAGCGCTCCCCACGGGACAGCCACCCGAAGCCAGGACGCCGGTCACTCCCCAGCTACCAAGCAAGATGAAGCCAGCTCTGCGCCTGTGGGGACCCGCACCCGGAGTCACGATCTCCCCCTTCTCCCTCAGGTCGATCAAGGCGACACGGGCCCCGTCGATCTACCAGTATGGACCAAGCGACCCAGGAACCAAGACACGGTCTGAGGAGATGTGCCTTCCAGCCAAAAAGAAGATCTAAAAGACTGCGGCTATTCGTGGTCCGCCTAATCCGCTAGAAGGAAGTCGTTGGTGTAGTGTATGTACCCGTCTACCTTTAAGAGAACTATTGTATGTAACCGTTCACCTTTAAGAGAACTATTTTAGGTGTGGCACTACTTTGTTTGGCTTCTGTATACTGTAATACCGACGGTGACCACACCAGTATATAAGTGTTGTGTCAGGATTTATTGGGCAGATTCACCCCGAACTTCGAATAGTAAAGTCCTGTTTTAAGTTACTCTGGTAGTCTGTGTATTAATTAACTAAACAACCCACAGACTTTACAGTGGCGACGAGTCCGATCGTACCCTGCGGCAACAATACTTCCGAAGCAGTTAACGAGCGTCGAGAAGAGGCAACCGCCCTCGTCGTTCTGCTGGGAGAAAACTCGAGGCTGCAGAACTAGAAAGGAGGAAGAATTTAGAGACAAAGACTTCCATCAGCAACAGGCACTGACTGTCCCTTCTGCCACGGTGAGGAGTGAGCCGATCAGCACGAGAAGCAAGGCGGCCACGGTGACTGTGAGTAAGGGAAAGTAAAAAGAATAACCGGAGGATAAGGGCGGTGCACTCGACCACGGTCGAGGGGGAAAGGAGCCGGACAGAAGTCGGGTCCAGAGGCGCTGAGACTGGGGCAGCGTGGAGCAAGGAAGCCGCGGTACAGACAGGCTGGGGGACACAACGGCGTCGTGAGACAGCTAGACCGCGACCGGCGAAAAAGGCCGGGCAGCGACCGAAGCCACGAAGCGCTGCGACCGGGAACGTAGGCGCGGGAAGAAATAAACTCAGCCGCAGCCGGGGAGGGAAGCACCGGACTGCGAGAAGGCTGGGAGGCGCGATTGGGAGCCGAGCGAGCGGGAGAGGCAGAGCCGACCAAGGGAGACTGAGCGAGAGCCAGTCCAGCGGCTGAAACTGTTCTCCGTCAACAGGGTGTACCCAGCGCCGGTAGAGCCGAGCGAGCGGGAGAGAGACAGAGCCCGAGCAAGGGGAACTGAGCGAGAGCCAGCCCAGCGGCTGAAACTGTTCGCCGTCAACGGGGTGTACCCAGCGCCGGTTGCCCTGCCGAGAAAAGGGAAAGCACTGAAGCCGACGCGCAGGCTGTGAACCTGAAAGCCAGCGGCCGTCGCCCGTGGGGAAAGTGTACCCCTCCCGCCAGGGAAGAAACGCGAGAAGCCGCCATTAGGCGGGGAAGAAGACAGAAGCGGGAAACCGCCATTGAAGTGGGCGGGGAGAGAAGATAAGCGCGGGAAACCGCCATTTTCGCGGGAACCGCCATCTTGAAAAAAAAAAAAAAAATTTTAAAGAAATAATTCGTGGTGTTTATCAGGAAGAGAGGAAGATGCCTAAGCGTGGTAACATCAACGATTTTAATTCCGAGTTAGAAGACTGGGCCACGTATGTGGAACGCATTGAGATCTATTGTGAGGCCAATAAAATAGAAGAAGATGACAAAGCTATAACCTTGCTAAACTCGTTGGGCGCGAAGACATACGGGCTCTTGAAGCATCTACTATCACCAGCTAAACCGGTGGATCAGACTTTCGATGATATTGTGGCTGTTCTGAAGGATCACTTGAACCCCACACCGTTGATGTTGGCGGAACGATTCAAATTCTATGCGAGAACGCAACGGAAAGACAAAAGCAACGCAGAATACTTGGTCGAACTGCATAGACTAGCGAAATACTGCCAGTTTGGAGGGAATCTGACAGAGGCATTGCGAGACAAGTTTGTGTGCGGATTGGCAAAGGAAGGAACGCAAAAGCGACTACTCGAAGAGAACGACCTTACACTTGACAGGGCTGTCCTTATTGCAGCATTGCACGAAGCCGCAGCGAAGGGAACTGCGGAAATGCAGCTAAAGACAGCGGCACTCAGTGTGGATCAAATTACCTCGACAACAACAAAATGTTATCGTTGTGGGAAGACAACACATGACCAGAACCAATGCTGGTTTAAGAACCAGGAATGTAGGAAATGTGGCAAACTGGGTCACATAGCTAAGGTATGCCAGTCAGGGAAGAAGACCAACAACCAAAGGACCAACAACCAAAGGAAGCCATCACAGGAAAAGTACAACAAGGTACACAAGGTGGCTGAGAAGAGTTCAGACGAACAAAATTCGGACTCAGACCCAAACGGCCAGGAGCTGGGTAGTCTGAGAATTCACAATGTGAGTAAGGAAGCTGACCTACAAACTATCTGGGTCATGCTAAAAATAGCTGGAGTCCAAGTGAAAATGGAGTTGGACACTGGATCAGCTCTATCAGTCATAAATCGAAGGGATTACCACCAGCTATTCTCACATATACCCTTAAGAGATACCAAGTTCGTATTGCAGACATACACGGGGCATAAAGTATACCCCATGGGAAAGATAAGAGTCAAGGTGAGAGATAGGGGTAAAGAACACCCAAGAATGAACTTATACGTACTACCTGAGGGAGGACCACCACTTCTAGGACGGGAGTGGATCAAGAAAATAGACATGGAATGGCACTATCTAAAAGCCATAACGAGTGAGGACTCGGTGCAGACAATCAGCTCAGATTCTGAATCGGATGACGATAAGACCAACCCAAATGTGACAGACAAGGCTAAAATGGACTTGCCGACTAAGGTTGGAAAAACGAAGGCATGCAGAAAGGCTTATGCTCCAGAGAAGAACAAAGTTTCAGAACAGATCTCCACCGAACAACGACAACATAGTTTGACAGAGAATTCTGAGTCTGTTCAGTTTAAGGACATATCCATGACGGAAGAACACCGAGCTCGGACTCAACTTTATTTCAAATTACGACAACAATTAGAACAATTGAGTTACCGTCTCGTACAAGAGATGAAAACAATGAAAAAGTTCTATGACACCGAATGGGAGAATCTGGAAAGACAACAGAAGCAGCTAGCTCAAGCAGAGAGTGACCATAGAGCCATCGTGACCAATCACCGATCACATCTCCCTTATGATGTTCAGAAGTTAGAATATTTGCAGAAAGAAGCAAATGAAGAGGAATCTTCAGGAAGCCAGGATTTTATTCCAGTTCTTCTCTATGACTCCTTACAAGCAGAGCTTGAGAAGTTGAAGGAACAGTATGAACAGGCCCAGGCTACAATCCTGGAGGGGGTTAACTCAGCAACCTCCGAAAAGCTAGTTTCAGTGGAAGCTTATGAGCAACTAAAGGTTGAACATGAGCAAGAAGTCCAAAGGCTGCAGGAAATTCTTGATGAGCTCAAGGCCAAGACAGACTCATCGGTAGAAGTTCCATCCATAGATGAGAAATTAGAGGTGAAAGACATGGCAGAACATGAAAGTCAAGATGTCCAAGAACTCATAAAAATATTGAAGGAAACCCAAGACAAATATGAGGCGGCAATGACCGAGGTTCAACAACTTGAAGAACAGATTCAACTGGGAATTCTTTCAGTGAAAGAAAAGGCAACTGTAAGAAACACAGAGACTGTAAGAATGGCCCCTGAACATGAGCTAGAGAGCATCAAGGCGCAACTTCTCCGAGCGCTTAAAGCCAAAGTACAAGAGGAAAAAAAGGTGAAAGCATTGGAGGAAAAGGTGGATGAAATGGAGAAGACTCTGATCCACAGGGTCCCCGTGGAAGAGTTAATGGTCAGCCAACTCCTTCATATGCTGAGAGACAAGACTCTGCAATGGGAACCATTTGAACACGAGCTTCAATCTTCAAAGGGAAGGGGTTCGGAGCTCTCAAAAGTTTGGGGAATAGTTGAGGTTGCAACACAGATTTTACGGGGCTGCCGAAAGCACGCTGAATCACGTCAATGTGAACTACAGAATGTTGAAACAGCTGCTCCAGTAGAAGGATTGAATAGCCCGATCAATCAATCCCCGATGGAAGGGGAGGTATTGGAATCACAAATGAGGTCATTAGTGAAGGTCTGCCCAGCTTGTGATGAAAACTCCCAAAGTGCAGAAATCAGGATGAAGCACTTAAAGTCTAAGGAACATAGGGAGATGGTGGCGCTACAGCTGGCAGCGGATAAGGGAGCCCCGAGAGTCTCCAAGAAGCAGAAAAGAAAAAGACGAAGCAGAAGACGATAACCATCTAAATCATTATCACTTCTATCAGATCATGCACGTGGGCCCTACGAACGGGGCCAAATCAGTTGGAAAGTAGGAAAAATTACCAAGGCAGTCCAGCTGTTTGTAAAAATCAGCACTGCTGGTTCAGCAGGACGGAAGTTCAAGCTGTTAAGCCAAGGGAAAGACTATTGGATGAGTCACGCTAGAAATGTGAACCGGCTACACCACAGAGATGTTGTTCGGACCGAGTCAAGACCAGAGACTGAATCTGTGAACTGTTCCCGCAGAGACTGAATCTGTGAACTGTTTCCCGCAGAGACTATATCTGTGAATTGTTTCACATGAAGTTGGTTATATGTTATGTTTAATGGGGAATAAGTGTGTTGTAAGCTAAAAAGGGAGGATTGTAGTGTATGTACCCGTCTACCTTTAAGAGAACTATTGTATGTAACCGTTCACCTTTAAGAGAACTATTTTAGGTGTGGCACTACTTTGTTTGGCTTCTGTAAACTGTAATACCGACGGTGACCACACCAGTATATAAGTGTTGTGTCAGGATTTATTGGGCAGATTCGCCCCGACCTTCGAATAGTAAAGTCCTGTTTTAAGTTACTCTGGTAGTCTGTGTATTAATTAACTAAACAACCCACAGACTTTACAGTTGGACTTCCAAATCTTTCAGGCGGGAAGAATGTCATGAATCTTATTTCATGAGTAATTTCTCCATGAATGATAACTGTGCGGCCAGCTGGTGGTGCTGTCCAAGGAGTATAAATAAATACTCGGGTGCGGGCCCAGCTTGTTCAGGACGTTTTTGTAACCAGGAACTAGTGATGTAACTAGAATCTCATGGTTGTGAAACAGTTGATTAAAGCCTCGTTTTATACTCAAACCAAGTGCTCAGTAGTCTTTTTACATCAGATACCTTATCGGGTTTAGTGTCATCAGTCACTCCCGCAAGCGATATGAGCATCTTGATTTTATGGAATTTAACTCACCCTGCCGTAAATCTACTTGCATGGTAGCATAATCCAGGGAGATAACAATAGCATTCCTTGGACTGGATATTTGAGTCTCTCACAAATGTTTCTTCAATTGAATTTAAACAGTGCAACTTATCTTTGAGTAATGATGCAAAAAAATGGCCTAGAAATTCGATCGTACAATGCCCGTTATAAAGGCATAAAACGGGCACCCGAGTCCAATATGGTGGGCAGTGTGCGTTCGCTTATTCTATGCTGGAAGATGCGCCACCCATCATATTGGTTCGGACTCCTCCGTAGGCGTCCAGGGTGCATGGCAGAAGTATTACAAAACCTCATTATAATATTTAAAGAACAAGTGTAGGACCATTTTGTGAAATTGGGCGGCCCCAGCACCTGACTCAACATGTGAGAAACTCACAGCCACTTGTAGCGCTAACAGTCAGGAAGGACCCTTCAGCAGCACTATTTAAAGCACTCATTCACTCCATATGGGTTAGTTGCTGGTTTGTCCTCTTAGACTACTGGTTAACTTCTGGGTGTTCTTTTGCCTATTTTCTGCCTTCTACACTGATTTCCGACGTCTGCTAACAATGTTTTGCTGGTGCTAGTCTGCTTTTGTTTTCTTTCAAAACAGTTTTATTGCAGTCATGGATGGTCTGGAGCTAAGAGGAGGAGCAGCCAAGAACACAGAAGAGAGCAGGAGTAGTTGGGAGAAGAGGGAGGAGGGCATTGTGTAGGTGACCACACACACACACGGTGTTCCCATCCTGCTCTTATCCTTCTAGGTGGTGGAAGTCATGGATTCAGGAGGTGTTACCAAAGAAGCCTTGTGAGTTGCTGCAGTGCATTCTGTAGAGCACGCTGCAGTAACGGTACACCGGTGGTGAACAGAGTGGATGGTTAAGCCAGTGGACAGGGTGCTGATCAAGTGGACTGCTTTGTCTTGGATAGTGTCACGCCTCTTGAATGATTTTGGAGCTGTACTCATCCAGGCAAGTGAAGAGTATTCCATTACAATCCCTCCTTATAACCTGCCTCTTTACCAAGCTTTTAGTTATCCTTCCAAATACCTCATTTGGCTCAGTGTCAATTTTTCGTCCGGTTAAAAATCTGTGAAGTGACTTGGGACATTTTCCAACATTAATGGCGCTATATATATGAACATGCGAACAATGATGGACAGGTAATGACCTTCTGGTCCATCCAGCTTGTCCCTTGCGATACCTTGTGTATTACAATATATACAATCCCCACCTCACCCAAAACCATGTGATCTTCTGGGAGAGGTGAAAAACCAGATAAAAATCCAGGCCAATTTGGGAAAACTGAAGCTCTCGCTTGAAGGAAATCAGCGACTCGGCATCCACTGCATAAGACGGCAACCTGTTCCAGAGGTTCACTATTCCCTGGGAATAGAATCAGCTCCTGACATCTAACCTAGATCTGGCCTTTCACAACTTAAATTGTGACCCCTGGTCCTCCCTAACCTATCAAACTGTCAAATGGAACACAATCTATCAGATCACCCCAAAGTTTATGCTTCTCTAAAGTCTAGAGTCCCAACTCTTTTAGCCTATCTTGATAACTAAGATGCTTTATATTGGGAATTAGTCTAGTGGCCCTGCTCTGCATCCTTTCCAAAGGCTCAATATCACCCACCATGTGAGGAGACCAGAACTGGACACAATGGCCTAGAAATTGAGTTGGTGCCGCGCCAGGGCTTTAGCGCCGGAAATTTAGCGCCGGCGCTAAGTCCCCCTGCGTGCGCCAAAAATTCAGTAGCGCCGCGCCCAGACGGCTGCCGGCGCTACTGGCGGGCGTGAGCGCCTCCCAATGGGCGCTGACTGCCACATTGCGGCGCTAATCCGGCGCTGCGGGACCCGATGCGGTGCGGCAGGCTGGGGTAGTGCAGGCCTCCTCCTTCAGTTAAGGAGGAGCTGCCTGCACCCACCCGCTGTCCGTTCAAATATTGAAAAAAATGAGCCCGGCACCTCGGACAAGTGCCGGGCTTGCAGGCCAGACGCATCTGTTCCGCGGGGGGGGGTGGAGGAGTCCGGGGAGGGAGGTGCGGGCAGGCGGCCGGCGTGAAAGCGGCCAGCCGCCGCGCGACCTTAATGCGCCGGCGCTAACTCGGGGAAGACTCGGTTGAAAAAATCTTAGTTGCGGCTGCCACGGGCGAGGCGGCCGCAACTCAATTTCGGCGCTGGGGCCCGTCACCACGGCAACCGGGACGCTGCGCACACCGATGACGTCATCGGTGCCGGCGCAGCGCAACCGGTCTACCGCCGATTCTAGGGCCCCAGGGAATTTCTAAACTGGCCATAACTCCAGCGCTAGGCCCTCTAGCGCCTCAAATGCGGCGCTAAGGCTACTCAATTTCTAGGCCAATATTCCAAGTGAGGTTGGTGGTTGAAGGTCAGTCATCACAGCCCCAGGACATCGCTGCAGGAGTTCCTCAGGGCAGTGTCCTAGGCCCAACCATCTTCAGCTGCTTCATCGATGACCTTCCCTCCAACATAAGGTCAGAAATGGGGATGTTTGCTGATGACTGCACAGTGTTCAGCGCCATTCACAACTCCTCAGATAAAGAAGCAGTCCATGCCTGCATGCAACAAGACCTGGACGACGTTCAGGCTTGGGCTGATAAGTGGCAGGTAACATTCGCACCACAGAAGTGCCAGGCAATGACTATCTCCAACAAGCGGGAGTCTAACCACCTCCCCTTAATATTCAACGGCATTACCATCACCGAATCCCCCACCATCAACATCCTGGGGGTTACCATTGACCAGAAATTTAACTGGACCAGCCACATAAATACTGTGGCAACAAGAGCAGGTCAGAGGCTAGTTATTCTGCAGTGAGTGTCTCACCTCCTGACTCCCCAAAGCCTTTTCACCATCTACAAAGCACAAGTAATGACTTTGATGGAATACTCTCCACATACCTGGATGAGTGCAGCTCCAACAACACTCAAGAAGCTCGACACCATCCAGGACAAAGCAGCCCACTTGATTGGCACCCCATCCACCCCTTAAACATTCACTCCCTCCACCACCGGCGTACCATGGCTGCAGTGTGTACCATCTACAAAATGCACTGCAGCAACTCGCCAAGACTTCTTCGGCAGCACCTCCCAAACCCGCGACCTCTAGAAGGACAAGGGCAGCAGGCGCATGGGAACACCACCACCTCCAAGTTCCCATCTTGACTTAGAATCCTAGAACTCCCTCCCTAACAGCACTGTGGGAGTACCTTCACCACACGGACTGCAGCGGTTCAAGAAAGCGGCTCACCACCACCTTCTCAAGGGCAATTAGGGATGGGCAATAAATGCTGGCCTTGCCAGCGACGCCCACATCCCACAAATTAATTTTTAAAAAAAGCAAAAATAAACTACCCTGCCCTGTTACTCTTCCTTGACGTGGAAAAGACATTCGACCAAGTGGAAATTCTTCCTTGTGACACTCAAGAGAATGGCCTTTGCATCTGACTACCATCCAAATTGACCTCAAGCACAGATCCCTGTAATTATGCTTCAGTAAAAAAAAAGACTCGTCTTCAGGGCTTTTGTGGTTGCAGCCTGCCTCTCTCCAATCCTTATCTGGTTGAAGGACTTAAGGCTCACTTCTTCTGATTGCCTCTTAAAATGAGCACCCCTGCTAATGATAGAAGAAAATCACGTAGGAGCTGTGGGAAACTCTTCTGCCTCATTTACGGGGCAGCCATCAGTTGAAAACCACCCCAAACTATATTATTTCCCAATTTTCCCTCATTTCCTTAAGGCATTGATTATTTTGGGCTATGGCGCCATAGGTGATGGCGGCCCTTCAGTATCTGGTAGAGACCATTGTAGAGGCCATGTTTGGAATTATGGATGTTAGCGCACTGACTCCGATTGAAAAACTTGACCAGCAGAAATGGAATAGTAATGCAAATCTAAGAGTACATTACACTTCTTTGACTGCTTATTGAAATGAAACCATGCCCAATAAGCTGCGAGTGAATCTCATTTTAAACTAGTACTCCTGGGTTGCTTACCTGAAATAGCGTTGATGTGATTGTGGACAGGCACAATTTCTAGAATATCCAAGATTGCGTAAGAAAAAACGAGGCCTCAACAGCTCCTGCTGAAGAGTTTTAGAAGGCTCTATGAAGTATTAATACCTTTGATACAACACACATTATCAGAAAAAAAAAGTTTGTTTTCTGGGAATATTGTTTGAGCTGGAGTAATACAAGCTCTTTTGCTGGAGTGTTTAACTTGTACCCTAACAAAATCGTAAACTAGTTCATAAAGAACAGGTTTACAATTTTGTTATACATAGAAACATAGAAACATAGAAGATAGGAGCAGGAGTAGGCCATTCGGCCCTTCGAGCCTGCTCCGCCATTCAATGAGATCATGGCTGATCATCCAAATTCAGTACCCTGTCCCTGCTTTCTCACCATATCCCTTGATCCCTTTAACCTCAAGAAATATATCCAACTCTTTCTTGAATATATTTAATGAACTGGCCTCCACTGCCCTCTGTGGCAGAGAATTCCACAGGTTCACCACTCTCTGGGTGAAGAAATTCCTCCTCATTTCAGTCCTAAATGGCTTACCCCTTATCCTTAGACTATGACCCCTGGTTCTGGACTCCCAGGCCATCAGAAACATCCTTTCTGTATCTAGTCTGTCCAGACCTGACAGAATTTTATAGGTTTCGATGAGATCCCCTCTTAACCTTCTAAACTCCAGTGAGTATAAGCCCAATCGACACAATCTCTCCTCGTACGTCATTCCTGCCATCCCAGGTATCAGCCTGGTGAATCTTCGCTGCACTCCCTCCATGGCAAGAACGTCCTTCCTCAGGTAAGGTGACCAAAACTGCACACAATACTCAAGGTGCGGTCTCACCAAGGCCCTGTACAACTGCAGCAAGACATCCTTGTTCTTGTATTCGAACCCTCTTGCTACAAAGGCCAACATACCATTTGCCTACAGAGAGCAGAAAGGAAATTTCAGCCTTATAATTGTCCGTGTAAGATATTGTACCATTGTGAAAGTCACTCACCATAGTTTAATGCAACCAATTAAGCTTAGTGACCTTATTACATCATCATGACATTTTTCACCAGTCATACTCGCTCAAATCGTGGTATTGCTTATACCAACTTTTACTTCACCTTAAATAACTAAATATAAGGAGCAAATACACTCAAATCAGTTACTAGCAACGGCTGAGGATACCATAATCTCATTTTACCTATGTTGCCACTATATTGTTTATACTGTTACAGCTTCGGCAAAGCTGTGGAGTGATCAGGGTTATAGACGGAGATGCTATTTACTCGCATCAATTTCAAGCCTCTTACAATACCTCGAATGCACCGTTGAATACACACGCACACACAAGGGCACACAATTAGTTGGATTTTGCCCTCAGTGGCGAACAAATGACGCCAGCTGTTCATTACACTTGCACTTGCCATAGACTTTCTATGGTTTTTTGCGCTGGAACTTACTATAGATTAGAAAGCTAAAAAGCGCAGTCCCCTCTACAGGGGATCTGGGACCTGTGTGAACAGGGAAAGTAACTGTGTAGCCACTTAACCAATCGGATTGAAGAATCGTTAAGGAGCAGCACAGAGTCTAAACCAGGAAGTGCCAGTTCGAATGTTGGATTCAATGGGCCGGAGAGTTATCAGGGGCCAGAGGGGGGAAGGCCGCGAAGGTGATCGGGGGCCAGAGGGGGGAAGGCCGCGAAGGTGATCGGGAGCCAGGGGGGGGATGGTCGGAAGGCCGGACGGGGGATCAGAGGCCGGAGGGGAGGGCATAACGCATCAGCACTTGAGCTACCAAGCCCAATTTTTGGTCCCCGTCTGCCACTAGCACCATCAGCAAGACCGTGCAAAATCAACCTATTGGATATAAACTATAAACCATAGACTACAAACCAGTGGCCTTGATTATCAGTGAATGACGTTATCAGCCAATAGAACAGAGACTGCTTCTAATATCACAAAGTTCAAGATATAACCTGACCAGAATGAATGAAAACGTGTCTCTGTGACCATTCACCCAGAAAACTCTGAAGACTGTTTCCCCTCAGTTAAACTCTCACTAATACTAAGCATGCATAACAGCTATTTATTGGACTAGCCTTTCAGATTCGACATCTAAATGCTTCCTAAGGTCAGAAAGCACTATACTTAATGAGATAGTGGAGGTATTTACTGACGTGGGAATTTCCAACTGGCATCAGTCTCGTATATTACTCCTTTGAATTGTGCAGCTAAATTACCTAACTTGCCATTCTCCTGCCCAAGGCACAGTCTGTCAGCACTTTTCTTGAGACTTGAAGCTTGTAAATGGATCACTCCCAATGCTAATGGAGGAACATAATATATCTCATTCTTAAATAAGTGTTAGTCCAAAAAATACAATAAACAATATTGACAGCTACAGAGTAAACGACTGCCTCTTGGGTAATAAAAGTGGCGTCCAGTGTGAAATAATGCCCTCCTCCTTCAGCTTTACACACTGCAACATGCTTCCTTCGGGTAATAGTATATTACTGTAGCCTTACGTATTGTCAATAATTGTAGATTGTTGTTTATCTGTGTTAAACAAAGGTCTAGAACTTGCATTCTATTTTCAGCATAATTTCAGCCTATAATCTGGGCAAGTAACCTTTCTTGATAGCAAAATGGGGCAGATTTCTGCTGGTTTTCTGTCCTAAAATTTATTCCCCCGAATTCTTGTTTTTTTGGCCCTTCTCATGATCTGCTTGCTGAGTCCCAAGTGAGCTCATATGATAGGTGGTGCTGTAGCTTCGAGTTTCCAGCCTTAATACTCACAAAGCACTCGGAGTAAATTACACTGGGTAAGGTGCAGCTGTTGCCAGCATCAGGTGAGACAAGCAGAAGGGTTGAGTTTCAGATTGTGATGCTTGTTATCTGCTGCTGTTCAGCTCTCAGCGATATCCTAACTCTTCCTACCCTAGTGCTTCTTTTTTAACCTCAATCGAGGATTCCCCTCCACTATGATAGACATGGCCCTCGACCATGTCTGTCCCATTCCCCGCACTTCTGCTCTCACCCCTTCCTCACCCTCCCAGAACCACAATAAGGATCCCCTTGTCCTCATCTTTCACCCCTCCAGCCTCCACATTCAACGGATCATCCTCCACCATCTCTGCCACCTCCAGTGTGATGCCACCACCAAGCACAAGTACCCCTCCACTCCCTTTTCAGCATTCTGAAGGGACCATTCCCTTTGCGATACCTTGGTCCACTCTTCCTTCACCTCCAACATCCCCTTCCCTTCCCACAGCACCTTCCCATGCAAGTACAGGAGATGTAACACCTGCCCTTTTACCTCCTCCCTTCCCACCGTCCAGGGCCCCAAACACTCCTTCCAGGTGAAACAGCGATTTACTTGTACTTCTTTCAATTTAGTATATTGTATTTGCTGCTCACGATGCGGGAAGACTAAACGCAGATTGGGTGATCGCTTTGCTGAACACCTCCGTTCTGTCCACAAGCTCTCGGTTGCTTGCCATGTTAATTCTCTGTCCCACTCCCACTCCGACCTCTCTGTCCTCGGTCTTCTGCATTGTTCTAATGAAGCTCAACAGCAGCTCGAGGAACAGCACCTCATCTTTCGATTAGGCACTTTACAGCCTTCCGGACTCATTGAGTTCAACAATTTCAGATCATAACCACTTTACTACCATTTTTTCGGACGGCAGGTGCTGGTAATGGTTCTGCTGTTCATTAAATCTCTCCTGACTTCCACCCTATCACATACCTTCCCTTTTGTTCTTTCCTCCCCTCCCCCTCCTTCCCTGCACCTGTACTTGCATAAACCTTTTACATCTGGAACGTTTTCCAATTCTGTCGAAAGGGCACAGGTCTGAAATATTAACTCTGTTTCTCTCTCCACAGATGCTGCCTGGCCTGCTGAGTATTTCCAGAAATTTCTGTTTATATCCCTAAATCTTGTCCCTTTTCTCTTACCTCTAGGTCCTTCTCAACAGCTAGCGACCCCCCCCCCCACCCCCAAAGAAGACACCTCAGCGAAGGAGAATCCTTTGGAGCAGGCACCATGACGCAATCCATCACTCCCAAAAACTAATACCGAGATGACACCCCGGCTGGGTTAGAGAGCGAAGTAGTGGGGTGTTGGCCTATAGTCTCTGTGGGCTGGGTAAGGCTTTCTACGAGCAATCCCCTCACCTGTTGTCTTCTAAGAGACCAGCATCTTCCTGCTGCTTGTCCTGGTTTTTGAAGCTGCTGCTGCTGCCCCTCTTCCTCCAACTGTTCGCCCATTCAAAGGACTGAAACAAAACAGCATCTATGCTCAGCAGTGAGTGCTTAATGATGGTCGGTAAGGGGGAAAAAATTAGAAAGAAGCAAACTGGAAGTTCAGAACTCACTTGAAAATCCACTACTCACAGTGGCATACAGATCCCAGTGACCTAAATGCCTACAGATGAGTGCCCCTTTAAATAAAACTTCCAGTTATGTCAGTCAGTGTCTGAAGCCAATACCACTAACTTTTACTCAGAGTTTGGCTGCTGGGCGGAACTTCTGATCTGCCCAGTTAAAATCATGTTGGGGTCCATATGACATTATGGGACCCCTATTTGAATATATTCATGAGGCACCCGCCTCTTTCTATTGGGTGCGGTTACAACCTCAGCTGCAGTGTCAAAATGGTGGTCGGCAACTTTCTGGCGGAAATGGGGCAGAAAGTTGATTTTCCTGATTTTAACCACTCACTTACCTAAATTTCTGCTTGGTGGATTGGGTTAATATCGGGGCCAAGGATAAGAATTTCATATTTCAGGTGTCAGAAAACCTGGAGCTAATTTAGGTCAGTGAGAACTGGGGCAATGAGTGAATGGGACTTATTACGGGAGAGGATAAGGGCAGGAGAATTTTGTATGAGCTGAAGTTTACTGAGGGTAGAGAATGGCAGACCAGCCGTGAGAGCTTGGAATAATCAAGTCTGGAGGTGACAAAGGCATGGATGAAGGTTTCAGCAGAAGATTGGCTTTGGTAGAGGCAGGAGCAAACGATGTTACAGAGGTGGAGGTAGGTAATCTTTATGATGGACAGGATATTGGGTCAGAAGCTTAGGTTGGGGTCGAGTAGGACACCTAGGTTATGGAAGAGTGATCAAGGATATCACAGAGGGACTGATCCCCTTGGAATGCGTAGATGGGAAAGGAAGTTGGTTGTGGGATTGTGTTGTATGTGACGGAACTGGCGGAAGAGAATCTGATGAATTTTGGAGGCAGGCGTGGTGTGGGGGGGGGTGCGGTGAAGATGAGGACAAGTAGGTCCTGTCATTATTGTGAGAAGAAGGTGAGGGGTGAGAGCAGAGGCACCGGAAACTGGACACACATGGTTTCCTGTTGCGAGCAAACTTTGGCTGCTGAACATTGAGGACATTTCAGAAGCTCTAGTGTGAAAAGTGGATTCATCAGAGCAAATGTGACAGTTAGTTACCTAAATACTGTGCAGACAATACACAAGAAGCTGTTCTTTCAGTAAAATTTAAACTGGATCTTTCATCAAACATTCTGTGAAACGTTATAGGGATTTTGTTGAGTAACCAGCTTCATTTCTAAAAAACACAACTCTAAGATTTACAGCCTGAAGAATGTAAGAGAAATACATTTGTAGAGTGTCCTAGATATTTCTGAAAATGTAGACTTTATTTTACTTTATCACTCAGGAATGCTAGCATAGTAATGTTATTGGACTAGTAATCTAAAAATTGTTCTAAAAACCCAACTTATTCACGAATGAAACCTTCTGTCCTTACCCGGTCTGGCCTATGTGTGACTCACAGCAATGTGGTAGACTCTTAACTGCCCTCTGAAATGCAAGCCACTCAGTTGTATCAAACCGCTACAGAAAAAATACATTGGCCCAGAAATTCGGGTCTCCATGGGTGAGTACGCACGGGGTACTCACCCGTAGGCCCAATGGAAGTGCCGGTTTCCTGCATGCACTGCGCATGCGCAGGAAACCGGCAGTTCTGTTCCCCTGAGTGAAGGGGTTCAGAGTTCGAACGCATGCGCGGGAGAGGCTGCGCATGTGCATCGAACTTATGTTTTTTTTACAGGTAAGTTTATTTTTAGCCCCATTAGAAAATAAAATTATTTTTTTCAAAAATTTAAATTATTGTTTAAAAAAGTTATTTCATGTAATTTATAGTTTATTTTAAAAATGTGACTTAAAAAAAATGTATTTGGAGATTTAGTGATGTTTTGGGGCCCGTAGTATTTAAGTTTTGACAGCTCTTCCTGTCAAACTTATGAATGGGCATTTCCCTGCTCCGATTGGCTCCCCATGGCCCATGTGATCCCAGGGGATGCATCGAACTAACTGCGCCCCTGGGATATGCAAGCACTGCGCGCCGGCAGTTGGAGCAGGCCCAGGATCGGAATTCCACGGGGGCCCACAGCTCAACGGCTGGCGCACTAGGTAAGTGCAGGTCGGGGGCTTACACCCGCGGGAAGCCCCCGACCCGAATTTCTGGGCCAATAAGAATAAAACCGGATCGACCTAGGCATTGGATTTGCACACCCAGCCCAGGCGCCCCTGCAAAGTCCTCTTCATCTGGGGGCTTGTGCCAAAATTGGGAGATAAGAAAGAATGACTTACATTTATATAGTGCCTTTCATGACCTCAGGATTTTCCAAAGCACTTTACAGCCAATAAAGTACTTTTGAAGTGTAGCCACCGAAGTAATGTAGGAATCTGTCCTACTGGAATAAAAAGCTAGTATCAGTAATGGTAACCATGAAACTATCGGATTGTTGTAAAAACCCATTTGGTTCACTAATGTCCTTTAGGGAAGGAAATCTGCCATCCTTACCTGGTCTGGCCTATATGTGACTCCAGACCCACAGAAATGTGGTTGACTCTTAACTGCCCTCTGAAATGGCCTAGCAAGTCACTCAGTTGTAACAAACGACTATGAAACACAATAATAAGAATGAAACCAGACAGACCACCTGGCATCGACCTCAGCACCGGCTACGGACATGGCAATGGCACACCCAGCCCATTTGACCCTGCAAAGTCCTCCTCACCAACATCTGGGGACTTGTGCTAAAATTGGGAGAGCTGACCCACAGACTAGTCAAGCAACAGCTTGACATAGTCATACTCACAGAATCATACCTTTCAGCCAATGTCCCAAACTCCTCCATCACCATCCCTGGGTATGTCCTGTCCCACCGGCAGGACAGACCCACCAAGGGTGGTGGCACAGTGGTATACAGTCAGGAAGGAGTGGCCCTGGGAGTCCTTAACATTGACTCCGGACCCCATGAAGTCTCATGGCTTCAGGTCAAGCATGGGCAAGGAAACCTCCTGCTGATTACCACCTACCACCTCCCTCAGCTGATGAATCAGTACTCCTCCATGTTGAACACCACTTGGAAGAAGCACTGAGAATAGCAAGGGCACAGAATGTACTCTGGGTGGGGGACTTCAATGTCCATCACTCTACCATTACCATCAAGCCAGGGGACCAACCCTGGTTCAATGAGGAGTGCAGAAGAGCATGCCAGGAACAGCACCAGGCGTACCTAAAAATGAGGTGCCAACCTGGGGAAGCTGCAACACAGGACTACATGCATGCTAAACAGCGGAAGCAGCATACTATAGACAGGGCTAAGCGATCCCACAATCAACAGATCAGATTATAGCTCTGCAGTCCTGCCTCATCCAGTCGTGAATGATGGTGGACAATTAAGCAACTAACAGGAGGAAGAGGCTCCACGAACATCCTCATCGATGGCAGAGCCCGGCACGTGAGTACAAAAGACAAGGCTGAAGCGTTTGCAACCATCTTCAGCCAGAAGTGCCGAGTGGATGGTCCATCTCAGCCTCTTCCTGAGGTCCCCATCATCACAGATGCCAGTCTTCAGCCAGTTTGATTCACTCCACGTGATATCAAGAAATGGCTGAGTGCACTGGATACAGCAAAGGCAATGGGCCCCGACAACATCCCGGCTATCGTGCTGAAGACTGGGCTCCAGAACTAGCCATGCCTCCGGCCAAGCTGTTCCAGTACAGCTACAACATTGGCATCTATCCGACAATGTGGAAAACTGTCCTGTTCACAAAAAGCAGGACAAATTCAATCCGGCCAATTACCGTCCCATCAGTCTACTCTCAATCATCAACAAAGTGATGGAAGGTGTCATCGACAGTGCTATCAAGCGGCACTTACGCACCAATAACCTGCTTACCGATGCTCAGTTTGGGTTCTGCCAGGATCACTCAGCTCCAGACTTATTACAGCCTTGTTTAAGAGCTGAATTCCAGAGTTGAGGTGAGAGTAACTACCCTTGACACCAAGGCAGTGTGGCACCAAGGAGCCCTAGTAAAACTGAAGTCAATGGGAATCAGGGGGAAAACTCTCCACTGGCTGGAATCATACCTAGCACAAAGGAAGGTGGTTGTGGTTGTTGGAGGCCAATCAACTCAGCCCCAGGACATAATGGCAGGAGTTCCTCCAAGCAGTGTCCTAGGCCCAAACATCTTCAGCTGCTTCATCAATGACCTTCCCTCCATCAGAAGGTCAGAAGTGGGGATGTTTGCTGATGATTGCATGGTGTTCAGTTCCATTTGCAACTCCTCAGATAATGAAGCAGTTCGTGCCAGCATGCAGGAAGACCTGGATAACATTCAGGCTTGGGTTGATAACTGGCAAGTGGCATTTGTGCCACACAAGTGCCAGGCAATGACCATTTCCAAAAAGAGAGTTTAACCACCTTCCCTTGACAGTCAATGGTATTACCATAAATGAATCCCCCACCATCAACATCGTGGGGGGTCACAATTGGCCAGAAACTTAACTGCACCAGCCACATAAATACTGTGGCTACAAGAGCAGGTCAGCGGCTGGGTATTCTGTGGTGAGTGACTCACCTCCTGACTCCCCAAAACCTTTCCACCATCTACAAGGCGCAAATCAGGAGTTTGATGGAATACTCTCCACTTGTCTGGATGAGTGCAGCTCCAACAACACTCAAGAAGCTCAGCATCATCCAGGACCAAGCAGCCCGCTTGATTGGCACCCCATCTACAACCTTAAACATTCACTCCCTCCACCACCGGCGTACTGTGTCTGCAGTGTGTGCCATCTACATGATGCACTGCAGCCATCGCCAAAGCATCTTCAACAGCACCACCCAGATCTGCCACCTCTACGGCCTAGAAGGACAAGGGCAGCAGGTGCATGGGAACACCAGCAACTCCAAGTTCCCCTCCAAGTCACACACCATCCTGACTTGGAAATATATAGCTGTTCCTTCATTGTCACTGGGTCAGAATCCAGGAACTCACTACCTAACAGTACAGTGGAAGTGCCTTCACTACAGGGACTGAAGCGGTTCAAGAAAGCGGCTCTCCACCACCTTCTCAAGAGCAATTAGGAAAGGGCAATAAATGATGGCCTTGCCAGTGACACCCACATCCCGTGAATTAATAAATAATAATAAAAATAGCAGGAGAGAATTTAAAATAGGAAAAAGAAAACAGTGTAGAGAATTATATTTAAAGTTCATATTTTAGATCTAATTTCATAATTCTGCTTGATATTTGTTTTTTTAAATTTAAATTTAAAAAAATGTATTGACAGTATCAACAACAACAACTTGCATTTATATAGCACCTTTAATGTAGTAAAACGTCCCAAGGGGCTTCACAGGAGCGTTATCATTCAAAATGTGATACCGAGCCTTAGGAGAGATATGAGGGTAGGTGGCCAAAAGCTTGGTCAAAGAGGTAGGCTTGATGGAGCGTCTTAAGGGAGGAAAGATAGGTGGCGATGCGGAGAGGTTTAGGGTGCAAATTCTAGAGCTTAGGCCCTAGCAGCTGACGGCACGGCTGCCAATGATGGAGCAATGAAAATCGGGGAATTGCAAGAGGCCAGAATTGGAGGAACGCAGAGATCTCAGAGGGTTGGAGGGATTTCAGAGATATGGACGGGTGAGGCCATGGAGGGATTTGAAAAGAAGGATGAGAATTTTTAAATTGTGACGTTGCTGGATCAGAAGCCAATGTAGGTCAGCAAGCACAGGGGTGATGGGTGAATGGGGCTTGGTGCGAGTTAGGACACGGGTCAGCAAGCACAGGGGTGATGGGTGAATGGGGCTTGGTGCGAGTTAGGACACGGGTCAGCAAGCACAGGGGTGATGGGTGAATGGGGCTTGGTGTGAGTTAGGAAATGGCAGCAGAGGTTTGGATGAGCTCAAGTTTACGGAGGGTCCAAGGTGGGAAGCTGGCCAGGAGAGCATTAGAGGTAACAAAGGCATGGATGAAGGTTTCAGCAGCAACTGAGCTGAGGCAGGGGCGGAGATGGGCGATGTTACGGAGGTGGAGGTAGGAGGTCTTGGTGATGGAGAGGATATGGGGTTGGATGCTCAGTTCAGGGGCAAATAGATTGCCAAGGTTGCATATCAGTGAAGATGTTGGAAAGCAAATGGAATACCATATGATAACTTATGTAATTATTCATTACTATTGTTCAAACCCTGGAGTCCTTTTTAGGTTAACTAGTTGTCTGAGGAAATACTGACAAATATGGGTCAATTCCAGGTTGATTGTAACTTCTGAAACATTTAGATGCAACTGATTAAGCATGCAAGGCACGACTGATAAAGCCAAGCAGATACAAAATATACACTAAAAAACACTCCAGGCTTTGAGCACTCGGAATTAATAATTACTAGATTATCACATAGCATTTTATTTACTTTCTAATATCCTCAATGATACTTCCATTACATTCCTTTTTATTATTTTTTTAAACCAAATAGTACAACCCATGTGCAAAAGCTATGCTTAACATTTTTACAAATGAATTGAAGCTTTTTGTTTAAATGGCTGTAGATTTGGGGGTTTATGTTAAGTAAAGAGAAAAGAATACATTCCATGATTAGATCTTATTTCCTATGTTTCTAATCCAATATTATCAAGCCAATTAATGACATATCAGAAGCGGTTAAAAGTTCCACCTTACAAGTAAACATCTTGGGGAATAAATTGGATAACGTTTGAAAATGGGCACAGGGATCGCGATACCGTTCATTGCAATCTAGGCAAGCCATCAAATTTGTGCTGCCTGCTAATTTCCATGATTGTCTGCACACATTAGTAGGGGGCCTGATATCACCAGTCCCTAGCGCTACTTAAAACCAGCCTGCACCTCTTAAATGCGTGGTGCAGCATGCAGGTGGTGAGAGTATTTTCAAAAGTGTGCTGTGGAAAATTCAACAATTTCTGACCATGGTAAAGAGCATGCATCAAGGTTTTCAGACACTGCACTGGAGGTCTTCGTGGGAGAGGTGAAAAAGAGTAGAGATGTCCTGTATCCTCAAGGGGGCAGGAGGTCCTCCAGACACATGCTTAGGAGGCAGTGGGAAGAGATAACAGCGGAGGTCAATGCCCGGAGGTCAATGCCAGGAGTATAGCTCCTCGAACATGGATGCCGTGCAGAAAGAAGTTTAATGATCTCACACGAGTTATCAAGGTCAGTGAGTTTATATTCAAATGCCATATCCTACCAACTGCACCACTAACCTCACCCACTGCTCAATTCACTACACCCCCATCACCCATTGACCAACAATCTCTATGAATCAGGACTCAACCTATAATTTACATGATTTAACTGACCATCACACATAGCACTGTTGCAAGCCTCACACCCACATCTCACAGCTCGCACACACTAGCAGCTATTCAACCATTACAGCCACATCACTCAAACATATTGCACGACACTCACTGACACACTATGCTCTTTCTTGCAGGAGTAGGTGGCAAATAACAGGAGGTAGCTGGGATTAACTGGAGGGGGACAAGCGTGTCTGCATGGTTTAATCCCCATGTGCTGGCCATCATGGGAAGGGGCACCACTGAGACTGTGGCCATCGGCAGGGCTGAAGTGATTGATGATGAGGGTATCCGCATACCTAATCCTCCTTCTCTCATCCCACTTCTTCATCATCGCTCAATCTCTTCTGACGGAGAGGCTGCAGATGGTGTAAGCACACATTTCTTACTTTCTCCTCCTTACGAAAGGTCATCGGCCTGAAACATTAACTCTTTCTCTCTCCATAGATGCTGTCTGACCTGCTGAGTATTTCTAGCATTTTCTGTTTTTATTGCAGAAGAAGGCCGATGGGTATACACACCCGAATGCTTGGTGCACTGGAAACCATGGTGGAAAGCCTGCGCTCAGTATCAAGGAGCATGGAGGAGTCCAGCACTAACTTGGCACAGGGCTTTTCATATAGCTTGGAGCCATCCTTTCCAACATGGAACAGGTGGTCACTTCCATCAGCACACCTGTGGAATCAACCATGATGCAGCATCTGATGGCCGATGTCTCAGCTTCCATTGCAGCACAAGCAGCTTCCACCAAAAGTCTGAGCGCTGCAGTGGAAGCTCAGCTTGCTGCCATGCAAGCACAGACTGCATCCATCATGGCTTTGGATACCAGTGTTCAAAGGGACTTCCAGGGTGTCACAGCACTCCAACAGATTACTCGGAGTGCTGAGGTGCCGTCCCAGGAGAGTGGCAGTGGCTCCATGAAGTAGGAACCTGTTGTCCTCTCTGAGGATGACATTATTTATCTTCCCACCCCTGCCACTCCACCAGTGCCCTTGCTGTAGCCTGTCAACCAGCCAGCCCAGACTGCCGCAGACCAGGCCGAGATAAGAACATAAGAACATAAGAAATAGGAGCAGGAGTAGGCCAATCGGCCCCTCGAGCCTGCTCTGCCATTCAATAAGATCATGGCTGATCTGATCCTAACCGCCAATCTACTATCACAGAACCATCTCCTGAATCTAACAGAATTAGACACACGAAATAGGAGCAGGATCAGGCTACACGGCCCCGGGCCCACTCCGCTACCCACAGGGCCATGTCTGATCCGAACCTAGACCCATGTCCAAATTCCTGCCCGCTCCCTGTAACCCTTAATTCCCTTTACTTCTAGGAAACTGTCTATTTCTGTTTTAAATTTATGTAATGATGTAGCTTCTACAGCTTTTTGGGCAGCATATTCCATGGACCTACCACCTTCTGAGTGAAGTAGTTCCTCGTCATCTCAGTTTTGAAAGAGCAGCCCCTTATTCTAAGACTATGCCCCCTAGTTCTAGTTTCACCCATCACTGGGAACATCCTCCCCGCATCCACCCGATCCAACCCCTTCACAATCTTATATGTTTCAATAAGATCGCCTCTCATTCTTCTGAACTCCAATGAGTAGAGTCCCAGGCCTAGAAATTGAGTGCCCTTAGCGCCGATTTTGCGGCGCTAGAGGGCCTAGCGCTGCATTTGGCGCCGGCGCCGAAATTGCCTGGGGCCCTTACGCCGCGGTAGACCGGTAGCGCTGCGCCGGCACCGATGACGTCATCGGTGTGCGCAGCGTCCCGGTTGCCATGCCGACGGGCCCCAGCGCCGAAATTCAGTTGCGGCCGCCTCGCCCGTGACAGCCGCAACTAAGACTCTGGCAACAGAGTCTTACGAGTCTTTGCGCCGGCGCATTAAAGGCCCCGCGGCGGCCGGCCGCTTTCCCGCCGGCCGCCTGGCCGCAGCTCCCTCCCCGGACTTCCCCCCCCCGCCCCGGAACAGAAGCAAGCCCGGCACTTGTCCGAGGTGCCGGGCTCATTTTTTAAAAGATTTTCGCGGGCCGCGATCGGGTGCAGGCAGCTCCTCCTTAAGGGAAGGAGGAGGCCTGCACTTCCCGAGCCTGCCGCACCGCATCGGGTGCCGCAGCGCCGGAATTGCGGCGCGAAATGGCAGTTAGCGCCGATTTACCACCGCAAAGACCCTTCAGTAGCGCCGGCAGCCGTTTGGGCGCGGCCCTGCTGAATTTTTGGCGCGCGCAGGGGGACTTAGCGCCGGCACTAACTTCCGGCGCTAAAGCCCTGGCTAAGCCAAAACTCAATTTCTAGGCCCCAATCTACTCAACATCTCCTCATATGTCCATCCCCGGGATTAACCGAGTGAACCTTCTTTGTACTGACTCGAGAGCAAGTATGTCTTTTCTTAAGTATGGACACCAAAACTGTATGCAGTATTCCAGGTGCGGTCTCACCAATTCCTTGTACAACTGAAGTAATACCTCCCTATTTTTATATTCTATCCCCTTAGCAATGAAAGCCAACATTCCATTGGCCTTCTTAATCACTTGCTGCACCTGCATACTAACCTTTTGAGTTTCGTGCACCAGGACCCCCAGATCCCTTTGTACTTTAGTACTTTCCAGTTTCGTGCCATTAAGATAATAACTTGCTCTACGATTTTTCCTGCCAAAGTGCATAACCTCACACTTTCCAGTATTGTATTCCATCTGCCAAATCTCTGCCCACTTACTTAGCCTGTCTATGTCCCCTTGCAGGTTTTTTATGTCCTTCTCACTCACTACTTTCCCTCCCATCTTAGTATCATCTGCAAACTTTGATATGTTATACTCGGTCCCCTCCTCCAAATCGTTAATATAGATTGTAAAGAGTTGGGGACCCAGCACTGACCCCTGCGGAACACCACTAGTTACTGATTGCCAGTCTGAGAATGAACCATTTATCCCAACTCTCTGCCTTCTGTTAGATAGCCAATCCTCTATCCATGCCAGAATATTACCCCCAATCCCGTGATTTTTTATCTTAAACAATAATCTTTTGTGTGGCACCTTGTCAAATGCATTTTGGAAGTCTAATAACACTACGTCCACTGGTTCCCCTTTATCCACCCTATATGTTACTTCCTCAAAGAACTCCAGCAAATTTGTCAAACATGACTTCCCCTTCATAAAACCATGCTGACTTTGTCCTATTAAATTATGATTATCCAAATGTCCTGTTACTGTCTCCTTAATAATGGACTCCAAAATTTTACCTACCACAGATGTTAGGCTAACCGGTCTATAGTTTCCAGCCTTCTGTCTACTGCCCTTTTTAAATAAGGGTGTTACATTAGCAGTTTTCCAGTCTGCCGGGACCTTTGCTGAGTCCAGGGAGTTTTGGAAAATTATTACCAATGCATCCACAATCCCTACCGCCACTTCCCTCAAGACCCTAGGATGTAAGCCATCAGCTCCAGGTGATTTAGCCGCCTTGAGTCCCATTATTTTACCGAGTTCCACTTCCTTAGTGATTTTGATTGTGTTTAGCTACTCCCCCCCTATAGCCCCCTGTTTGTCCAGTGTTGGGATATTCTTAGTGTCCTCTACTGTAAAGACTGATACAAAATATTCATTCAGTGTTTTTGCCATCTCCATATTTCCCACCATTAATTTCCCGGTCTCATCCTCTAAGGGACCAACATTTACTTTAGCCACCCTTTTTCTTTTTATATAACTATAAAAACTCTTACTATCTGTTTTTATATTTTTTGCTAATTTACCTTCATAATCTATCTTCCCTTTCTTAATCAATCTTTTTGTTATTTTTTGCTGTCTTTTAAAGTTTTCCCAATCCTCTATCCTCCCATTACCTTATGTGCCCTTGTTTTTAGTCGAATACTATCCTTAATTCCTTTACTTAGCCACGGATGGCTGTTTTTTCTTTTACACCCTTTTCTTCTCAGTGGAATATATATTTTTTGGAAGTTGTAAAATAACTCCTTAAATGTACAGCACTGATCATGTATCGTCTTTCCCTTTAATCTATTTTCCCAATACACTCTACTCAGTTCCGCTCTCATACCTTCATAGTCTCCTTTATTCAAGCTTAGCATGCTTGTTTGAGATCCAACCTTCTCACCCTCTAATTGAATATGGAATTCAACCATGTTATGGTCACTCATTCCAAGGGGATCCTTTACTAGGACATTTTTAATTAATCCTGTCTCGTTACACAGGACCAGATCTAAGGTTGCTTGCCCCCTGGTCGGTTCAGTTACATACTGCTCAAGAAACCCATCCCTAATACACTCAATGAACTCATCCTCAAGGCAGCCCTGCCCAATTTGATTTGTCCAATTAATATGATAGTTAAAATCCCCCATAATTATAGATGTTCCCTTATTACAACCCTCAACTATTTCCTGATTGATACTCCGTCCAACAGAGTTGCAACTGTTCGGAGGCCTATAGACTACGCCCACTAGTGTTTTTTTCCCCTTATTATTTCTTACCTCCACCCAAACTGTTTCATTATCCTGATCATTTGAACCCAATATCATTCCTCTGTATTACAGTGATTCCTTCCTTTATTAACATAGCCACCCCACCTCCCCTTCATTCCTGCGTGTCCTTCCTGATCATTAAATAACCTGGTATGTTTAATTCCCAGGCATTGTCACCCTGCAGCCATGTTTCTGTAATGGCCACAAGATCATACCCATATGTAGTTATTTGTGCCATTAACTCGTCTATTTTGTTACGAATGCTACGTGCATTCAGATAGAGAACTTTCAAATATGTTTTGTGACACTTAGTTCCTGCTTTTGCCCTTTTTATTACTTTACCTTTTACTCCATACCTTCTGCCCCTTCCTGACACGCTCTGGTTTTTAATTTCCCCACTGCTACCTAAGTCTATGACCTTCTCTGTTGTCATTTTTATTATTTGCTCTCTAGGAACCTCCCCCCGACTAGTTAGTTTAAAGCCCTCTCTACAGCCCTAGTTATATGATCCGCCAGGACTCTAGTCCCAGCACTGGCCAAGTGAAGCCCGTCCCAACGGAACAGCTCCCTCCTGCCCCAGTACTGGTGCCAGTGTCCCAGGAAGCAAAACCCATTTCTCCCACACCAGTCTTTGAGCCACGCATTTAACTCTCTAATTTTATTTGTCCTAGCCAAATTCGCTCGTGGCTCAGGTAATAATCCAGAGATTATTAACCTTGAGGCTCTGTTTATTAATTTGACCCCTAGCTGCTCATACTCCTTTAACAGAACCGGCTTCCTAGTCCTATCTACGTTGTTTGTATCAACATGGACCATGACAACTGGATCCACCCCCTCCCACTGCAAGTTTCTTTCCAGCCCAGAGGAGATGTCCTTAACCCTGGCACCGGGTAGGCAACACAGCCTTTGGGACTCTCGCTCTCGGCTGCAGAGAACTCTATCTATCCCCCTAATAATACTATCCCCTACCACTACAACATTTCTATTTACTCCCCCCTCTTGAATGGCCCCCCGTTCCACAGTGCTGTGGCCAGGTTGCTCATCCTCGCTGCAGTCCCTGCTCCTGTCCCCACAGGAAGTAAGAACCTCGAACCTGTTGGACAAGAGCAAGGGCTGCGGCTCCTCCAGCTCTACCTCCTGGATCCCCGTATCTGCCTCACTTGTAGTCACACCGTCCTGTCCCTGACCATGGGCTACATCTGAATTAATTAACTTCATAGGTGTGACCACCTCCTGATACACAGAGTCCAGGTACTTCTCCCCCTCCCTGATGTGTCGCAGTGTCTGAAGCTCAGACTCCAGCTCATCAACACGGAGCTGGAGTTCCTGTAGCAGCAGACACTTGTCACAGACGTAATCATCGTGAGCCTCAATGGGGTTCACCGGCTCCCACATCTCACAACAGTAACACATCACCTGCTCCATTCTATATAATTAATTAAATTTTTTATTGTTAGTTATGGACACCCTCTGCCCGATTTTAGATGCTAGTATCCCCTTTAATTAACTGGATTTAAATTAAATCAATCCCTCTAGTTACACCAGTTAAATGGTTTACCAACAGCCACTCTGCCCCAGAAAGGCCTTATTAACTACAACCCACAGAGTTAAAGTTTGAAAAGAGCACCTAACACCCCACTTACCCTAACTCACACTTACCCAAACTCACAGCACTCTCTGCTGACTCGCACTCAGTGCTTGCTCACACTAGCACTGGTCTTTTTATACTGTTTGTTTGTTTACAGCCAAATGAGTCACCCCTGCTGATTGGTTAGAAAACTGGTTTCCACTGCCTGCTGTGCCAATTTACTCCTACTGCAGTGTAACCTTGTTTTACTCTTCTTAAACCAACAGAATCCCAAATATTTAACTTTTCCCCTTTACTTAAACTGCTTAAGTAATCTTATCAAGAATGATTTAAAGAGAAATAACAATTAAAGAACTCTCACACTTACCCAAACTCACAGCACTCTTTGATGACTCGCACTCAGTGGTGCATAGAAACATAGAAACATATAGAAGATAGGAGCAGGAGTAGGCCATTCGACCCATTGAGCCTGCTCCGCCATTCAATATCATGGCTGATCATCCAAATTCAGTACCCTGCCTTCTCTCCATATCCCTTGATCCCTTTAGCCTTAAGAAATATATCTAACTCCTTCTTGAATATATTTAATGAATTGGCCTCTACTGCCTTCTGTGGTAGAGAATTCCACAGGTTCACCACTCTCTGGGTGAAGAAATTCCTCCTCATCTCTGTCCTAAATGGCTTAACCCTTATCCTCCTAAACTCCAGCAAGTATAAGCTCAGTCGACCCAATCTCTCCTCGTACGTCATTCCTGCCATCCCAGGTATCAACCTGGTGAATCTTCGCTGCACTCCCTCCATGGCAAGAACATCCTTCCTCGGAATAAGGTGACCAAAACTGCACACAATACTCAAGGTGTGGCCTCACCAAGGCCCTGTACAACTGCAGCAAGACATCCTTGTTCCTGTCCTCAAACCCTCTCGTTACGAAGGCCAACATACCATTTGCCTTCTTAACCGCCTGCTGCACCTGCATGCTTACCTTCAGTGACTGGTGCACAAGGACACCCAGGTTTCGTTGCACTTCCCCTTCTCCCAATCTATTGCCGTTCAGATAAAAATCTGCCTTCCTCTTTTTGACACCAAAGTGGGTAACCTCGCATTTATCCATGTTATATTGCATCTGCCATGCTTCTGCCCAATCACCCAACCTGTCCAAATCATACTGGAGTTTCTCGGCATCCTCCTCACAGCACACATGCCCACCCAGCTTTGTGTCATCTGCAAACTTGGAGATATTACATCTAGTTCCCTCGTCTAGTTCATTTATACATATTGTGAGTAGCTGGGGTCGTGGACCGATCCCTGCGGTACCCCACTAGTCACTGCCTGCAACTCGGAAAAAGACCCGTTTATCCCAACTCTTTGCTTTCTGTCTGCCAACCAGTTCCCCATTCAAGTCAATACCTTGCCCCCAATCCCATGTGCCTTAACTTTACACGCTAATCTCTTATGCGGGACCTTATCGAAAGCCTTCTGAAAGTTCAAATACACCACATCCACTGGTTCTCCCTTATCTATTTTACCAGTTACATCCTCAAAAAATTCCAGTAGATTAGTCAAGCATGATTTACCTTTTGTAAATCCATGTTGACTTTGTCCAATCCAGTCACTGTTTTCCAAGTGCTCTGCTATTACATCTTTTATAATGGACTCTATTATTTTCCCCACTACCGATGTCAGGCTTACCGGTCTATAATTCACCGCTTTCTCTCTACCACCTTTTTTGAATAGTGTGGTAACATTAGCTACCGTGCAATCCATGGGTACTTTTCCAGAGTCTATCGAATTTTGGAAGATGACCACCAATGCATCTACTATTTCTAGGGCCACTTCCTTAAGTACCCTAGGATGTAGATGATCAGGCCCTGGGGATTTATCGGCCTTCAATCCCATCAATTTCCCTAACACCATTTCCCTACAAATACTGATTTCTTTCAGTTCCTCCCTCTCATTAGACCCTATGTTCCCCGACATCTCTGGGAGGTTATTTGTGTCCTCCTTTGTGAAGACAGAACCAAAGTATGTATTTAATTGGTCTGCCATTTCTTTGTTCCCCATTATAAATTCCCCTGATTCTGACTGCAAGGGACCTACGCTTGACTTCACCAATCGTTTTCTCTTCACATATCTATAAAAGCTTTTACAGTCAGTTTTTATGTTCCCTGAAAGCTTACTCTCATACTCTATTTTCCCCCTCTTAATTAATCCCTTTGTCCTCCTTTGTTGAATCCTAAACTGCTCCCAATCATCAGTTTTACTGCTTTTTCTGGCCAATTTATATGTCCTCTCCTTGGATCTTATGCTGCAGCGTACTGCAAACTGCAAGATGTTGTTCATATCTCCAGCAGCAGCCTAGAAACATAGAAGATAGGAGCAGGAGTAGGCCATTCGGCCCCTCGAGCCTGCTCCGCCATTTAATGAGATCATGGCTGATCATCCAATTTCAGTATCCTGTCCCTGCTTTCTCCCCATGTCCCTTCATCCCTTTAGCCTTAAAAAATATATCTAACTCCTTCTTGAATATATTTAATGAAATGGCCTCAACTGCCTTTTGTTGTAGAGAATTGCACAGGTTCACCACTCTCTGGGTAAAGAAATTCCTCCTCATCTCTGTCCTAAATGGCTTACCCCTTATCTTTAGACTGTGACCCCTGGTTCTGGACTTCCCCGCCATCAGGAACATCCTTCCTGCATCTAGTCTGTCTTGTCCTGTTAGAATTTTATAAGTTTCAATGAGATCCCCTCATTCTTCTAAACTTCAGCTAATATAAGCCCAATCGACCCAATCTCTCCTCATACGTCATCCCTGCCATCCCAGGTATCAGTCTGGTGAATCTTCGCTGCACTCCCTCCATGGCAAGAACATCCTTCCTCAGATAAGGCGACCAAAACTGCACACAATACTCAAGGTGTGGTCTCACCAAGGCCCTGTACAACTGCATCAGGACATCCTTGCTCCTGTACTCTAATCCTCTCGCTATGAAGGCCAACATACCATTTGCCTTCTTTACCGCCTGCTGCTCCTGCAAGCTTACCTTCAGCGACTGGTGCACAAGGACACCCAGGTCTCATTGCACTTCCCCTTCTCCCAATCTATTGCCGTTCAGATAATAATCCGCCTTCCAGTTTTTGCCACCAAAGTGGATAACCTCGCATTCATTCACATTATACTGCATCTACCCAATCACCCAACCTGTCCAAATCATACTGGAGTTTCTCGGCATCCTCCTCACAGCACACACGCCCACCCAGCTTTGTGTCGTCTGCAAACTTGTAGACATTACATCTAGTTCCCTCGTCTAGATCATTCATATATATTGTGAATAGCTGGGGTCCTAGCACCGATCCCTGCAGTACCCCACTAGTCACTGCCTGCCACTCAGAAAAAGACCCGTTTATTCTAACTCTTTGCTTCCTGTCTGCCAACCAATTCTCTATCCAAGTCAGTACCTTACCCACAATCTCATGTGCTTTAACTCTCTTATGCGAGAACTTATCGAAAGCCTTCTGAAAGTTGAAATACACCACATTCACTGGTTCTCCCTTATCTATTCTACCAATTACATCCTCAAAAAATTCCAACTCGCGCCTCATACCATCGTAGTTTCCTTTATTTAAATTCAGGACCCTAGTCTCTGAGTCAACTACTTCACTCTCCATCTTAATGAAGAATTCTATCATATTATGATTGCTCTGACCCAAGGGGCCTCGTACAACAAGATGGCTAATTAATCCTTTCTCATTACATAATACCCAGTCTAAGATGGCTTGATCTCTAGTTGGTTCCTCAACATATTGGTCCAGGAAACCATCCCGTATACACTCCAGGAATTCCTCCTCCACAGTATTGGTACTAATTTGGTTAGCCCAATCTATATGTAGATTAAAGTCACCCATGATAACTGCTGTGCCCTTATTGCACCTGTCTCTAATTTCACATTTAATGCCATCCCCAACCTCAGCATTACTGTTTGGGGGTCTTTATACAACTCCCACTAACGTTTTCTGCCCCTTGGTATTTCTCAGCTCTACCCATACAGATTCCACGTCATCAGAGCTAATATCCTTCCTTACTATTGTGTTAATCTCCTCTTTAACCAGCAATGCTACTCCACCTCCTTTTCCTTTTTGCCTGTATTTCCTGAATATTGAATACCCCTGGATGTTGAGTTCCCAGCCTTGGTCACCCTGGAGCCATGTCTCCGTAATCCCAATTATATCATATCTGTTTACATCTATTTATGCAGCTAATTCATCCACCTTATTACGAATGCTCCTCGCATTAAGACACAAAGCCTTCAGGCTTGCTTTTTTAGCACTCTTAGACCTTTTAGAATTATTATTTACTTTGGCCATGTTTGATTTAAACCCTTGATTCCTCTGACTGCCACTTTTGCTTTTCTCCTTCCTGTCTTTTGCTTCTATCCTTGCTTCCCTTTCCTCTGTCTCCCTGCACAGGTTCCCAACCCCCTGCCATTTTAGTTTAAACCCTCCCCAACAGCACTAGCAAACACTCCCCCTAGGACATTGGTCCCAGTCCTGCCCAGGTGCAAACCGTTCAGTTTGTACTGGTCCCATCTCCCCCAGAACTGCTTCCAATGTCCCAGGAATTGAATCCCTCCCCCTTGCACCATTCCTCTAGTATGTATTCCTTCTGAAATATCCTTCTATTTCTACTCTGACTAGCACGTGGCACCGGTAGCAATCCTGAGATTACTACTTTTAGAGTCATAGAGTCATAGAGTAATACAGCACGGATAGAGGCCCTTCGGCCCATCGTGTCCGCGCTGGCCATCAAGCCCTGTCTAATCTAATCCCATATTCCAGCATTTGGCCCGTAGCCTTGTATGCTATGGCATTTCAAGTGCACATCCAAATGCTTCTTAAATGTTGTGAGGGTTTCTGCCTCCACAACCCTTTCAGGCAGTGAGTTCCAGACTCCAACCACCCTCTGGGTGAAAAAGTTCTTTCTCAAATCCCCTCTAAACCTCCCGCCCTTTTGAGGTCCTATGTTTTAAATTTACCTCCCAACTCCCTATATTCAGCTTTTAGGACCTCATCCCGGTTTTTACCTATATCGTTGATATCTATATGCACCATGACAACTGGCTGTTCACCCTCCCCCTCCAGAATGCTCTGTAGCCACTCCGAGACATCCTTAACCCTTGCACCAGGGAGGCAACATACCATCCTGGAATCTCGTTTGCAGCCGCAGAAATGCTTATCTATTCCCTTTACAATAGAATCCCTTATCACTATAGCTCTCCCGCTCTTTTTCCTCCCGTCCTGTGCAGCAGAGCTCCCCATGGTGCCAGGAAGTTGGCTGCTGCTGCCTTCCCCCAATAAGCCATCTCCCTCAACAATATCCAAATTGGTATATCTGTTTGAGAGGGGGATGGCCACAGGGGACACCTGCACTACCTGCCTGCGCCTACTACTCTGCCTGGCGGTCACCCATTCCCTTCCTGCCAGTGCAGCCTTTATCTGCGGTGTGACCAACTGATTAAACTTGATATCCACAATGTCCTCGGCATCGCGAATGCTCCAGTATGTATCCATTCGCAGCTCCAGCACCGCAATGTGATCTCCCAGTAGCTGCAGCTGGATACACTTCCCGCACACATGGTCGTCAGGGACACAGGAAGTGTCCCTGATTTCCCACATAGTGCAGGAGGAGCATACCACGGGGCCGAGCTGTCCTGTCATGACTTACCCTTCAATTAACTTAAATCAAATCAATACCACCAATTACACTACAATTAAATGATATACTCAAAGGCCCTTGGTTACTAGCACTCCCCAATACACAACAGAGACCTTAGAAACTATAACCACAAAAATTAAGAGCTTCTAAACATTATAAACTATTAACCTTAACTGTCAAACTATAGAGCAGTATAAATACTCACCTGGCCATACTCACCCAATCAGCTGCTTCCTCTTGCTCGCATCGCTTTTGGAATCATGGCATGGCTCTGGAACGCCACCACCGGTCTGCGAGATTGACCGGCCTTTGAGAAAAAGCCTGCAAAAGTGAGTTTAATACTCACTACTCTCCTGCTGCTCCCGACACCGGCCTCTTCCTGCAGGGTAAAATGTTAGGAAAAACAAAGGCGAAGCAAGGGAGCTCCTCCTTCCACTCCTCACCTAACTCTGACTCACCCAACTCGCAGCACTCTGTTGAAACTGCACTCAGTGCAAAATCACACTTCAAACCCTGTGTTATAGGCCCTGAAACAAGGGAGACTTGTTGAGACTTGTTGAGCACAGCTACAGGAAAATTAATTCCCTAATTAACTGCCTTCAGCTGCTCTGAATTGTAGGCCTTGTGTATCCCTTTATAACCCTGCTTAAAGCTGGGAAATTTAGATTTTAAACAGTAGACAGTCACAGTAAATGTGGAGAGAGACACACAGGCTGTGAGATTCTCAGCAGCTCAGCTCTGCTTGATGCTGTGTGAACGGGCTGCTCTACACCCTGGCTGCTCGCGGGGAATGCCAGTGCGGAGGGCCCAGTGGAGAAGGCCCAGGGTGGAAGACCCAGAGGAGAGTGTTCTAGGCGGGAGGCCCAGCACGGAGGACACTTGGCGGGGGGCCCAGGGCGGAGCAGCTGGTCAACAGAAGTGGAGTCGGGAGATGCTGTGGGTGAGCATGTTGTACGGTTTCTAAGGTTGAAGAACGGTCTCGGGCCCGAATGAGTTCCAGCGGCCCCGCCTGTGCTCCGTCTGGTGGCAGCTGTGAGGCTTTGTTTCGGTGATGGGATCGGGTTTGTGCCACCATTTTGGTGGAGGAAAGACAGACTGTTCCTATCTATAGTATGGTGGTTGAACAGCCATAAGATGGGAAAAGAGAACGGGATAAAAGTGAAAAAGGAAAATAAAAGGAAGATAAAAGGCAAAACAAAGTAATATCGGGAAGGAATAATGAATGTCTTGATGGTTGGGTCTTCTGAGTGATAACAGCAAGAAGAAGGAAATTTGAGTACTCGATTTCCTCTTTTTCGGGATTTGAGAAAGTGGTTGGCTTCTTTTCTGTGGAAAGGTTGAAGACTGTGGCTAAGGATTATGACATTATATGGTTGGATAACATTAAGTGAAGACGAGGAGTTATTAGAGTGCCAATAGGACTGGCGTTGAACTGGTATTACTTGTTTGTTGAAGAAGTTTCGGGTTCTGGTTAAAAGTAGTTTACTTGAAGTCTTAAGTGATTTTTTGATATGGTTGTGGGACTTTGTATATTGTGGTGTTATTTAGTGTTAAAACCTTCCTTAATCGAATGAGCGTGCTAGTGAACGCACGCATGCAGATACAAATATATGCACGCACGCATGCATACACAATGGAACTTACGTTCGACCGAATGAAGGGCCCGCTCCCCAGGACGGGGGTCACTCGGTGAGCATGAGGCCTGCCGGATGGATGAACGAACGCACACATGCACACAGGTAGACAAATGATATGCACGCATACACAATGGAACTTACGTTCGACCGAATGAAGGGCCCTCGCTCCCCAGGTGAAAGCCCGCTTGGTGAGCGTGAAGCCTGCCGGACGGATGAACGAACACATGCATGCACGCAGATAGAAGTGGCACATGTACGCAATCATGCACATTGGAACTTGCGCTTGAGCGAACGAATGGAGGAATGAATGACTGAATGATTGAACGCTGCCAGTTGGACTGGCTTTTACGGATTCTTGGTTTATTAAATAGTTGCAGTTTGTACTGTAAACATTATTGATTTACCTGTAAAATTTATTGTTGTATTTATATTGTTGACCATAATTGGTCAATGAATGTAATGGATTTACTATGTAACTGATGAGTTGTATAAGTGCTGTTGTACTTGAATGTTAAATTTTTTTAAAAGGATAACAGGTTATACCAACCAAAAATGAAGAGTTACTAGATTGCCAGTAGGACTGGTATGTATTGTTTTTTACTATGGGTACCTGTATTGTTGATACTGTTTTTGTCTGGAAAAATGTATTATTTTATTTGTGCTGCTAATCTTAAAGCTTTTTTTTTAAGGCTTAGCCTTATTGTGGTTAATGAATGTAATGGATTTATCATGTAATTGATGAGTTGTAACAAGTACTACCAGATTTAAATAAAAGAGGAATGACAGAAAAAAAAATCTAGTTTCCCTAATTAACTGCCTTCAGCTGCTCTGAATTGTAGGCCTTGTATATCCCTTTATAACACTGCTTAAAGCTGGGAAATTTAGATTTTAAACAGTAGACAGTCACAGTAAATGTGGAGAGAGACACACAGGCTGCGAGATTCTCAGCAGCTCAGCTCTGCTCGGTGCTGTGTGAACGGGCTGCTCCACACCCCGGCTGCTCGCGGGGAATGCCAGTGCGGAGGGCCCAGTGCAGAAGGCCCAGGGTGGAAGACCCAGAGGAGAGTGACTTAGGCAGGAGGCCCAGCACGGAGGACCCTAGGCGGGGGGCCCAGGGCGGTGCAGCTGGTCGACAGAAGCGGAGTCGGGTGATGCTATGGGTGAGCATGCTGTACGGTTTCTGTAATGTATACAACATTGAAGGGACTACTTTGTTTTGCGGATGTACATCCTTAGTTGCGAGCGTATATAACAGACGCGTATCGATTTGTATAGTCAGTGCCGAAGTTCCAGTTACCCAGTAAAGATCACTTGAAGTTACTCTCAGCCTCTGCTGCTTTATTATTTTATGTAGTTGTGAGTAGCGGTACAAACACAACAAATTGGTGACAAGAATTATGAACCTCCGCCTTCCTATTCTGGCATCGCATCCAGAGGACACCGAAACTTGGAAGAAAGGAGCGAGAAGGCAGAGAAAACGGAGCACGCTTGCTAAGCTAGGCAGGGGATACGTAAGTCGTGAAAAGTGCACAGGACTTGCATGACGCTAGCTAGCTAGTAAACAAAGAAAAACGGGTTTGGAAAAAAAAAATGGCGATGATTGGCACTATTGCAGCATTTGATAGCAGCATTGAAGACTGGGCAACTTACATTGAAAGAGTGGAGTTGTACTGTGAGGCTAAGGGAGTGGAGGTAGAAAAGAAAGCCACTGTTTTGCTGAGTGTTATGGGCACGAAGACATACGGGCTACATAAGAACATAATAAATAGGAGCAGGAGTAGGCCAATCGGCCCCTCGAGCCTGCTCCGCCATTCAATAAGATCATGGCTGATCTGATCCTAACCGCCAATCTACTATCACAGAACCATCTCCTGAATCGAACAGAATTAGACACACGAAATAGGAGCAGGATCAGGCTACACGGCCCCTGGGCCCGCTCCACTACCCACAGGGCCATGACCGATCCGAACCTAGACTCATGTCCAAATTGCTGCCCACTCCCCATAACCCTTTATTCCCTTTACTTCTAGGAAACTGTCTATTTCTGTTTTAAATTTATGTAATGATGTAGCTTCTACAGCTTTTTGGGGCAGCATATTCCATGGACCTACCACGCTCTGAGTGAAGTAGTTCCGCCTCATCTCAGTTTTGAAAGAGCAGCCCCTTATTCTAAGACTATGCCCCCTAGTTCTAGTTTCACCCATCATCGGGAACATCCTCCCCGCACCCACCCGATCCAACCCCTTCACAATCTTATATGTTTCAATAAGATCGCCTCTCATTCTTCTGAACTCCAATGAGTAGAGTCCCAATCTACTCAACTTCTCCTCATATGTCCATCCACTCATCCCCAGGATTAACCGAGTGAACCTTCATGGTACTGACTCGAGAGCAAGTATGTCTTTTCTTAAGTATGGACACCAAAACTGTATGCAGTATTCCAGGTGCGGTCTCACCAATACCTTGTACAACTGAAGCAATACCTCCCTATTTTTATATTCTATCCCCCTAGCAATGAAAGCCAACATTCCATTGGCCTTTGTAATCACTTGCTGCACCTGCATACTAAACTTTTGAGTTTCGTGCACCAGGACCCCCAGATCCCTTTGTACTTCAATACTTTCCAGTTTCTTGCCATTAAGATAATAACTTGCTCTATGATTTTTCCTGCCAAAGTGCATAACCTCACACTTTCCAGTATTGTATTCCATCTGCCAAATCTCTGCCCACTTACTTAGCCTGTCTATGTCCCCTTGCAGGTTTTTTATGTCCTCCTCACTCACTACTTTTCCTCCCATCTTAGTATCATCTGCAAACTTTGATATGTTACACTCGGTCCCCTCCTCCAAATCGTTAATATAGATTGTAAAAAGTTGGGGACCCAGCACTGACCCCTGCGGAACACCATTAGTTACTGATTGCCAGTCTGAGAATGAACCATTTATCCCAACTCTCTGCCTTCTGCTAGTTAGCCAATCCTCTATCCATGCCAGAATATTACCCCCAATCCCATGATTTTTTATCTTAAGCAATAATCTTTTGTGTGGCACCTTGTCAAATGCCTTTTGGAAGTCTAAATACACTACGTCCACTGGTTCCCCTTTATCCACCCTATATGTTACTTCCTCAAAGAACTCCAGCAAATTTGTCAAACATGACTTCCCTTCATAAAACCATGCTGACTTTGTCCTATTAAATTATGATTATCCAAATGTCCTGTTACTGTCTCCTTAATAATGGATGCCAATATTTTATCTACCACAGATGTTAGGCTAACCGGTCTATAGTTTCCAGCCTTCTGTCTACTGCCCTTTTTAAATAAGGGCGTTACATTAGCAGTTTTCCAGTCTGCCGGGACCTTTGCTGAGTCCAGGGAATTTTGGAAAATTATTACCAATGCATCCACAATCCCTACTGCCACTTCCCTCAAGACCCTAGGATGTAAGCCATCAGGTCCAGGTGAATTATCCGCCTTGAGTCCCATTATTTTACCGAGTACCACGTCCTTAGTGATTTTGATCGTGTTTAGCTCCTCCCCCCCTATAGCCCCCTGTTTGTCCAGTGTTGGGATATTCTTAGTGTCCTCTACTGTAAAGACTGATACAAAATATTCATTCAGTGTTTTTGCCATCTCCATATTTCCCACCATTAATTTCCCGGTCTCATCCTCTAAGGGACCAACATTTACTTTAGCCACCCTTTTTCTTTTTATATAACTATAAAAACTCTTACTATCTGTTTTTATATTTTTTGCGAATTTACTTTCATAATCTATCTTCCCTTTCTTAATCAATCTTTTTGTTATTTTTTGCTGTCTTTGAAAGTTTTCCCAATCCTCTATCCTCCCACTAGATTTGGCTACCTTATATGCCCTTGTTATTAGTCGAATACTATCCTTAATTTCTTTACTTAGCCACGGATGGCTGTCTTTTCTTTTACACCCTTTTCTTCTCAGTGGAATATAATTTTTTTGGAAGTTGTAAAATAACTCCTAAATGTATACCACTGATCATGTGTCGTCTTACCCTTTAATCTATTTTCCCAATCCACTCTACTCAATTCCGCTCTCATACCTTCATAGTCTCCTTTATTCAAGCTTAGCACGCTTGTTTGAGATCCAACCTTCTCACCCTCTAATTGAATATGGAATTCAACCATGTTATGGTCACTCATTCCAAGGGGATCCTTTACTAGGACATTTTTCATTAATCCTGTCTCATTACACAGGACCAGATCTAAGGTTGCTTGCCCCCTGGTTGGTTCAGTTACATACTGCTCAAGAAACCCATCCCTAATACACTCAATGAACTCATCCTCAAGGCAGCCCTGCCAAATTTGATTTGTCCAATTAATATGATAGTTAAAACCCCCCATAATTATAGATGTTCCCTTATTACAAGCCTCGACTATTTCCGGATTGATACTCCGTCCAACAGAGTTGCAACTGTTCGGAGGCCTATAGATTACGCCCACTAGTGTTTTTTTCCCCTTATTATTCCTTACCTCCACCCAAACTGTTTCATTATCCTGATCTTTTGACCCAATATCATTTATCTGTATTACAGTGATTCCTTCCTTTATTAACATAGCCACCCCACCTCCCCTTCCTTCCTGCCTGTCCTTCCTGATCGTTAAGTAACCTGGTATGTTTAATTCCCAGGCATTGTCACCCTGCAGCCATGTTTCTGTAATGGCCACAAGATCATACCCATATGTAGTTATTTGTGCCATTAACTCGTCTATTTTGTTACGAATGCTACGTGCATTCAGATAGAGAACTTTCAAATATGTTTTGTGACACTTAGTTCCTGCTTTTGCCCTTTTTATTACTTTACCTTTTACTCCATACCTTCTGCCCCTTCCTGACACGCTCTGGTTTTTAATTTCCTCACTGCTACCTAAGTCTATAACCTTCTCTGTTGTCATTTTTATTATTTGCTCTCTAGGAACCTCCCCCCCACTAGTTAGTTTAAAGCTCTCTCTACAGCCCTAGTTATATGATCCGCCAGGACTCTAGTCCCAGCACTGGCCAAGTGAAGCCCATCCCAACGGAACAGCTCCCTCCTGCCCCAGTACTGGTGCCAGTGTCCCAGGAAGCAAAACCCATTTCTCCCACACCAGTCTTTGAGCCACGCATTTAACGCTCTAATTTTATTTGTCCTAGCCAAATTCGCTTGTGGCTCAGGTTTATTACCCTTGAGGTTCTGTTTTTTAATTTGACCCCTAGCTGCTCATACTCCTTTAACAGAACCGGCTTCCTAGTCCTATCTACGTCATTTGTACCAACATGGACCACGACAACTGGATCCACCCCCTCCCACTGCAAGTTTCTTTCCAGCCCAGAGGAGATGTCCTTAACCCTGGCACCTGGTAGGCAACACAGCCTTTGGGACTCTCGCTCTCGGCTGCAGAGAACTCTATCTATCCCCCTAATAATACTATCCCCTACCACTACAACATTTCTATTTACTCCCCCCTCTTGAATGGCCCCCCGTTCCATGGTGCTGTGGCCAGGTTGCTCATCCTCCCTGCAGTCCCTGCTCCTGTCCCAACAGGGAGTAAGAACCTCGAACCTGTTGGTCAAGAGCAAGGGCTGCAGCTCCTCCAGCTCTACCTCCTGGATCCCCGTACCTGCCTCACTTGTAGTCACACCGTCCTGTCCCTGACCATGGGCTACATCTGAATTAATTAACTTCATAGGTGTGACCACCTCCTGATACAGAGAGTCCAGGTACTTCTCCCCCTCCCTGATATGTCGCTGTGTCTGAAGCTCAGACTCCAGCTCATCAACACGGAGCTGGATTTCCTGTAGCAGCAGATACTTGTCACAGACGTAATCACCGTGAGCCTCAATGGGGTTCACCGGCTCCCACATCTCGCAACAGTAACACATCACCTGCTCCATTCTATGTAATTAATTAAATTGTTTATTGTTAGTTATGGACACCCTCTGCCCGATTTTAGATGCTAGTATCCCCTTTAATAAATTGGATTTAAATTAAATCAATCCCTCTAGTTACACCAGTTAAATGGTTTACCAACAGTCACTCTGCACCAGAAAGGCCTTGGTGCAGCACAGCAACCTTAAAAACTATAAACCACAGACTTAAAGTTTTATAACGAGAGAAATACTCCAACCAATCACCTACCTGTTTTGTGGTGACGTCACACCTTGAATACTTTTTACCTCTCTCCTTGCCTGAGATTGGAGATTGGTATGCCTACCTGAGCCTCTGGGGCCTCTTGTAGTCGCTCTGTCGTGCTGCTCCGCCTCCACCCGCTGCCGATGCCGCACTGAGGCCTACCTGAGCCTCTGGGGCCTCTTGTAGTCACTCTGCTGCGCTGCTCCGCCTCCACCCACTGCCGATGCTGCACTGAGGCCTACCTGAGCCTCTGGGGCCTCTTGTAGTCGCTCTGCCGCGCTGCTCCGCTTCCACCCGCTGCCGATGCCGCACTGAGGCCTACCTGAGCCTCTGGGGCCTCTTGTAGTCGCTCTGCTGCGCTGCTCCGCCTCCACCCGCTGCCGATGCGTAGTTTATTAACCCCTGAAAAGCCAGCAAACAAAACATTCAAACAAATAGTGGACACACTCGACCATTTAAGCCCCAGACCACTGCTCATAGCCGAAAGATTTAAATTCCATAAACAGAACCAGAGCAAAAATGAAAGCATTTCTGAATATTTGGCAAAGTTGCGCAAATTATCAGAACATTGCCAATTTGGAGTGGGCTTATCAGATGCATTGAGAGACAGATTTGTGTGTGGTATGCAAAGTGAAAGCACACAAAAGAAGCTCCTGTCTGAAAAATATCTCACCTTGGAGAAGGCTCTAAGTATTGCAATTTCAATGGAAGCAGCAGCACATGGCGCTTTAGAAATTCAACAAAAATCCCTGGAATATTCCACTAACAAAATGTAATTGAAACAAGAAAAGAAGTGCTATCGCTGTGGTAAAATGTCACATGACCACAATGACTATTGGTTTAAAGACAAAGATTGCAGACAATGTGGCAAACGAGGGCACATTGAAAGGGTCTGCAAAGCAAAGAAGCAGAAAACTGATACAAAGGCACACCAAGTGACTGAAAACAAGAAACCTTTCAAAGATAGATACAAGAAGGTACACTACGTGACTGGAGACAGTTCAGATAAAGAAAAAAGTGACACAGACTCAGAGGAAGAGGATCTGGCTTGTCTAGAACTACACAGTGTGTAAGAAACAGAGGATCACAGAATAATATGGGTTACTCCAGAAGTGGCAGGAGTTAGGCTGAAAATGGAGTTGGACACAGGCTCAGCTTTAACAGTGATCTCTGTACATGACTACAAACAACTGTTTTCACACATACCGCTAAGGCCAACTAAAGTACTGTTAAAGACATACACAGGACAAAGAGTGTGCCCCAAAGATAAAATAAAAGTGACAGTGACAAACCAAGAAAAAAAAATACCGCAATTGAACCTCTATGTAGTGGAAAATGGAGGACCACCATTGCTGGGACACGAATGGCTCAGGAAAATACAGTTGGATTGGCACACCATCCAAGCACTGTTTTTGTCAGCAAAGGAGGACAGCAACGCCACGCCTGAGAGACTGTCACAAATACTCTCTGACTCTCAGGAACTGTTCAAGAAGGGAATAGGAACACTTAAGGGCATGAAAGCAAAAATTAAGATTGAGGAGAACGCAAATCCAAAGTTCCATAATGCCAGACCAGTGCCTTATGCAATTCGCCCTTCAGTAGAAGCAGAGCTGGAGAACTTGGAGCAGTTAGAGGTCCTGTCCAAGGTGGATTGGAGTGAATGGGCCACAACTATAGTTCCAGTGATGAAGAAAACCTCCAGCACAAAACCAGGAAAGCCAAGAAAAGTGCGCATTTGTGGAGACTTTAAAGTTACTGTTAACCCAGTCCTCCACACAGTACAATACCCATTGCCTCGCATTGAGGACATCTTTGCTTCCCTGTCAAGAGGGGAACGCTTCACAAAGATTGACTTGGCCCAGGCCTATCTCCAAATGGAAATTGATGATGCATCAAAGAAGTACCTGACAATAAATACGCACAAAGGCCTTTACCAGTACAATTGGCTGGTATTCGGAATAGCATCAGCTCCTGCAATCTGGCAAAGGGCAATGGACCAAGTCCTGCAGGGGATCCCAGGTACTCAGTGTTATCTTGATGACATCATCATTACTGGCAAGAATGACAATGACCACCTTTCCAACCTCGAACAGGTGCTCATCAGGTTACGGGAGTATGGGCTCCGAGCGAACCGAGACAAGTGAGTTTTTCAAAAAGGAAATCTCATACTGTGGACATGTGATTGACAAGAACGGTTTACACAAGTCTCCAGACAAGATTGAAGCTGTGATTAATGCACCAACACCTGAAAATGTGTCTCAGTTGAGGTCATATCTTGGACTGGTGAACTACTATCACAAGTTCTTGCCCAACCTATCCACAGTGTTACATCCACTAAATGCACTGCTACAGACAGGGTCACAATGGAAGTGGAGTGACAGCTGTGAACAAGCTTTTCAAGAGAGTAAAAGACTCATTACTTCAGAAGAGGTGCTAGCTCACTTTGAGCCATCCTTACCTATTCGACTGGCATGTGATGCTTCACCCCATGGCATTGGTGCCGTGTTGTCACATAAGTTCCCAGATGGCTCAGAAAGACCAATAGCCTTTGCATCAAGATCATTGACTACAGCTGAACGCAATTATGCACAGATTGACCAAGAGGCCCTCAGCCTTGTGTGGGGAGTCAAGAAATTCAACCACTACTTGTATGGTCAACAGTTTACACTGTTAACTGACCACCAGCCTCTCGTTTCAATCTTCAACCCAAGGAAGGGCATTCCAGTGATGATGGCACAATGGCTACAGCGATGGTCACTCTTCCTAGGGGCTCACCTGTATGATATTGAATACAAGGGGACCAAGCAACATGGCAACGCCGATGGTTTGTCACGTTTACCACTGCCGACCTCAGAGAACTACAACAGTTGACTCAGCCGAGGTATTTCACACAACAATAGTTGAGCAGCAGCCACAGCCCGACAAGCCCAAATCCCCCGGGGAGAAGAAAGTCATCGCAACAAAGGTTCTTGGAACAGTAAAGTGGTTCAACATACGAAATGGCTATGGATTCATCAACAGGAATGATACAAAGGAAGATGTATTTGTACATCAGACTGCCATAAAGAAGAATAACCCACGGAAATATCTGCGCAGTGTTGGAGACGGTGAAACTGTGGAGTTTGACGTAGTGGAAGGTGAAAAGGGTGCAGAGGCGGCAAACGTCACTGGTTCAGGTGGAGTTCCAGTTCAAGGAAGCCGATATGCCGCGGACCGAAATCGTTACCGCCGCTACAACCCTCGCCGCCGAGGGCCACCACGTAATTACCAACAGAATATTGAAGGTGGAGAGAAGAGAGTCTGGAGAGACGTTACCCAGAGAGGCAGAGGAGGCCTCCCCAGAGACTTGACTTGTAAAAGGGCTGTTGACACAATAAAATGTTATGTTGGAATTTGAATTTTGTTACTGTAAAGACAGGCTCTGTATGTTAATTATAGAAATTTTGCGTTAATATACTATTAAACTAAAGGGGGAGGAAGTGTAATGTATACAACATTGAAGGGACTACTTTGTTTTGCGGATGTACATCCTTAGTTGCGAGCGTATATAACAGACGCGTATCGATTTGTGTAGTCAGTGCCGAAGTTCCAGTTACCCAGTAAAGATCACTTGAAGTTACACAGTCTCTGCTGCTTTATTATTTTATGTAGTTGTGTGTAGCGGTACAAACACAACAGTTTCTAAGGTTGAAGAATGGTCTCCGACCCGAATGAATTCTAGCGGCCCCGTCTGTGCTTCATTTGGTGGCAGCTGTGAGGCTTTTTCTCGGTGACGGGTGCCGGTTTGTGCGCCGCCATTTTGGTGGAGGAAAGACAGACTGTTTCCATCTATAGTATGGCGCTTGAGTGGCCATAAGATGGGAAAAGAGAATGGAATAAAAGGAAAAAAGGAAAATAAAAGGCAAAACAAAGTAATATAGGCAAGGAATAATGAATGTTTTGATGGCTGGGTCCTGTGAGTGATAACAGCAAGAAGAAGGAAATTTGAGTAGTTGTTTTCTTCATTTACGGGATTTGAGAAAGTGGTCGGCTTCTTTTCTGTGGAAAGGTTGAAGACTGTGGACAAGGATCATGACATTATTGGGCCAGTAATTCCGGTCCCAACGCGTGAGTACGGACGGTGTACTCACGCGTGGGCCCGTTGGAAGTGCCGGATTTCAGCATGCACAGCGCATGCGCGGGAAACCGGCATTTCCTCCAAGGGTTTCAGAGGTCCAACGCGTGCACGCAGGACTCTACGCGCACGCGTTGAACTTTCTTCTTTTTGACAGGTTTGCCCGTGTGCAAGGGCCTGAACTTTTTACACATATAAAAAGGAGGCGTAAGGAATGGATTCTTGAAGGTAAGTGGTCTATTATTTAAAATGATTACATTTTTTCCACAGCTTCATTGTTTTTAAGGACTTTACAGTAAGGTAAGTTTATTTTTAGACCCGATTTATTAAAAAATTATTTTTTCAAAAATTTTATTAATTGTTTAAAATAGTTTTTTAAAGTTATTTATAGTTTATTTAATTATTGGGATGTTTTTTAAAATTTTATTTAAAGTTAAACTAGTCTTTTGGGCGCCCGTACTTTTCATGAGTTTGACAGTTCTTACTGTCAAACTCCTGAATGAAGTTTCCCCTCCCCTGATTGGCTGCACAGTGCTCACCTGATCCCAGCCGGCACATCGCACTAACTACGCCGCTGGATCAGGCAAGCACATTGCGCCGACATCTGAACTGGGCCAGTGACAGGAATTCCAAGCAGGCCCAGGCTTCAGATGTCGGCGCGCCGGGTGAGTGCACATCGGGGGATTGCACGTGCGGCAAGCCCCCGAACCTAATTTCTGGCCCATTATATGGTTAGATAACATCAAGTGAAAACGAGGAGTTATTAGAGTGCCAATAGGACTGGCGTAGAACTGGTATTTACTTGTTTAGTTGAAGAAGTTTCGGGTTTCTGGTTAAAAGTAGTTTACTTGAAGTTTTAATTGATTTCTGATATGGTTATGGGACTTTGTATATTGTGGTGTTATTTAGTGTTAAAGCCTTCCTTAATGTACGAACGATCGAATGAACGAACGCACAAGTGAACGCACGCATGTGGACACAACTAATACGCACGCATACACAATGGAACTTACATTCGACCGAATGAAGGGCCTTTGCTCCCCAGGAGAATTTGGCATCCTACTGGGTGAGCGTGAGGCCTGCCTGGACGGATGAACGAACTCACGCATGCACGCAGGTAGACAAATGATATGCACACACGCACGCATACATAATGGAACTTACGTTCGACCGAATGAAGGGTCCTCGCTCCCTAGGATGAAAGTTGGCATCCTATTGGGTGAGCGTGAGGCCTGCCTGGACAGATGAATGAACGCATGCATGCACACAGGTAGACAAATGATACACATGCACGCAGACATGCACAATGGAATTTACGCTTGAGCGAACAAACGAACGGAGGAATGAATGACCGAACGATTGAGCGATGCCAGTAGGACTGGCGTATACGGGTTCTTTCTTTCCTTGGTTTATTAAATAGTGGCAGTTTGTTCTGTAAACATTATTGATTTACCTGTAAAAATTTATTATTGTATTTATATTGTTGACCATCAAGCTGTTTTTTGAGGCTTTATCCTTTTTATTGTGGTCAGTGCATGTAATGGATTTACTATGTAATTGATGAGTTGTATAAGTACTGTTGTACTTGAATGTTAAAAAAAGGACAACAGGTAATACCAAGCAAAAACGAAGAGTCACTAGATTGTCAATAGGACTGGCGTAAAATTGTTTTTCATTATTGGTACCTGCACTGTTAATATTATTGGTTTATCTGTAAAATTTACCACTGCATTTATACTGTTAACCCTAAAACTGTTTTTAAGGCTTTGTTTTATTGCGGCTAATGAATGTAATGGATTTATTATGTAATTGATAAGTTGTAACAAGTACTACCATATTTAAATAAATATGTTTATTAAAAAAAAACAGTAAAGGTGAAACAAACAAAAGTTTGATTTTAGCAACTGGTTAAGCCCCCCTGACTCACCCAACTCGCAGCACACTGTTGAAACCACACTCAGTGCAAAATCGCATATCAAAGCCTGATTTATTGGCCCTGAAACAAGGGAGACTTCCTGAGCCCAGCTACAGGAGAAGCAGCTTAATCTAGTTTCCCTAATTAACTGCCTTCAGCTGCTCTGAATTGTAGGCCTTGTATATCCTTTTATAACCCTGCTTAAAGCTGGGAAATTTAGATTTTAAACAGTAGACAGTCACAGTAAATGTGGAGAGAGACACACAGGCTGCGAGATTCTCAGCAGCTCAGCTCTGTTCGGTGCTGTGTGAATGGGCTGCTCCACACCCTGGCTGCTCGCGGGGAATGCCAGTGCGGAGGGCCCAGTGTAGAAGGCCCAGGGTGGAAGACCCAGAGGAATGTCCTAGGCAGGAGGCCCAGCACGGAGGACCCTAGGCGGGGGGCCCAGGGCGGTGCGGCTGGTCAGCAGAAGCGGAGTCGGGTGATGCTGTGGGTGAGCATGCTGTACGGTTTCTAAGGTTGAAGAACGGTCTCGGGCCCGAATGAGTTCCAGTGGCCCCGCCTGTGCTCCGTCTGGTGGCAGCTGTGAGGCTTTGTTTTGGTGATGGGATCGGGTTTGTGCGCCGCCATTTTGGTGGAGGAAAGACAGACTGTTTCCATCTGTAGCATGGCGCATGAGCGGCCATAAGATGGGAAAAGAGAACGGAATAAAAGTGAAAAAAGAAGGAAAATAAAAGGAAGATAAAAGACAAAACAAAGTAATATTGACAAGGAATAATGAATATTTTGATGGTTGGGTCCCGTGAGCGATAATAGCAAGTAGAAGAAAATTTGAGTATTCGGTCTTTTTACGGGATTTGAGAAAGTGGTTGGCTTCTTTTCCGTGGAAAAGCTGAAGACCGCGGACAAGGATTATGACATTAAATGGTTAGACAACATCAAGTAAAAACGAGGAGTTATTAGATTGCCAATAAGACTGGCGTAGAACTGTTTTGTTGAAGTTTCTGGTTTTCTGGTTGAAAGCAGTCTACTTGAAGCTTTGATTGATTTTTGATAAGGCTATGGGACTTTGTACATTGTGGTGTTAATTAGTGTCTATGTGGAATTTACTTTGAGATTATTGTCCAGTAAATGGTATGTTTTATAAAAGGGAGAAAAATAAGTTAACAGGTGAAAATTAAAAGAAAGGAAAAAAAAGATAAAATAAATTATATTGGTAATAAATTTATGAGTACTTCGACGGCTGGGTTCTGGATCGAACGAATGCTCGAGTGAACGCACGCATGCAGACACAATGATATGCACGCATGCATGCACGCAAGATGGAACTTACATTCAACCGAACGAACGAGCAGATGATTGAACAATTGGGTGAACGATGTCAGTAGGACTGGCTTTATACGCATTTTTTCTTGGTTTATTGAAATAGTGGTAGTTTGTACTGTAAATGTTATTGATTCATTTATAAAATTTATCATTGCATTTGTATTGTTAACCATAAAGCTGTTCTCAAGGCTTTATTTTTTTCTTATTGTGGTCAATGAATGTAATGGATTTACTGTGTAATTGATGAGTTGCATAAGTACTGTTGTACAATAAAAAGAAACAGTAAATGTGAACAAAACAGTAAATGTGAAACAAACAGTAGAAGGAGCCAAACACATAAAAGTTCATCGCCATGTTCACCTTCACTGCCACTGGCAATGCTGTCCTTGCCCTGCTCTGAGGTTGCAGTTGTGGCTGTAGCAGTTGGCAGATTTCAGTCACGACCTCTTTAGTGAAGCGAAGACCTCTCAAGCATTGGGCGTTGCTAAAGTTCAGGAAAGAGAATTGCTCCCTAAACACCCTCCGTGGATATGGCCTCCTGCTGAGAGCCCTTCGTCCCCTCCTCCTCCTTTTCTCTTCCGCTTGTCCTGCTCTACGTGGGCTCTCTTCATTCTCCCAGTTATGCTCGATTCCAGAAGAAAGGCCTACTAGGCTAGCCATGTCTTGAAGCAACTGGATTCTGCACAAGTCTTTAAGTCACCAAATAAGTACTTCAGCACCTGCCTGAACATTCTCTGTTGACTATTGAAACATTAGACAAGTATGGAAAAGTTCCCAAAATGCGTAGAATTGCACAACAGCCAGAAGAAATAATCCAGCAACAAATGTATAAGTAGTTCATGATCCGTTTAAATACCGCTGATGGGGGCGGCTCCTTCATTCCATTTAACGTTGTGTTCAGCTGTGCAAAGTTAAGAGAGGGTGTAGGCTGGAGTGTGGCACTCCAAAATGGCAGCGCTGGTGTCAAATCAGCGTTGCACACTGATTAACTTCATGATCTGCCTGCTCTACATGGTTCCGTTGGTCATTAGGTGTGTGCGCGCAAACCCCTTTACAAATATGGCGTCTGACACACTTCGGAAGTGTGCATGTGCATCGCAGACGCTATTTTCAAACTTTAGGCGGCCTTGTAGCGCCCAAAAGACGGGTGCTACAGAACTCAAATTCTCCCCCCAAAGCATCTGAGAATGAAGTTAATACGGCAATTACTGACATGATTGAAGACCAATATGGGCATTTTCTAAAATGCCAAGACCTAAGAAAAAATCAGAATGACTTCCCATTGAACAACTTGAATCATAATAGACAAATTCATTTACTTGAGAAATTCCACCCAATGCATCTCACATTGATAATATCTCCGGAGCACTATATTTTATCACAGTGCAAAAGCCTCATGGGGAACAGAAGCTGGAATTTCCAGCTTAGTTTAAAGTAAAAGGTTAACATATTGTTTATTGATTTAAAGGCATTTCAGAACAAAATAATTTTCTTGATGAAGCTCTATGTGACCACATAATAGTTACAAGATCACAGGATGTGTTCAGATGATGAAGGTCTTTCAACCTGTTTGATTTTATCCTTCCAGGATACTACTCCTTACCTAGCAAGAAACCTGAATGAATTTCAAGCCCGCCAATAACAATTCAGACTAAAATGGGGAGAGGGGGACTTTTTAGAGGGGTTCCCCAATCTCTTGCCGTTAAGTCAATATAGTGTAAAATCAGGCAAGGTGTAAAATGAATGTCTGACCCAAACTCGCCTCACCCCTGTTCTCGCCAGATGGGTTAGGTTAAAATCGAGGCTTAAGATTGCCGCTTGAATGAGGCAACAGAGGACAACCAGTTCCTGTGAAACTAACTCCCGCAAAAGTTAGTGTCTTTGGGAGAGAGGGGGGCAAAATAAAATCACCTGTACTCAAGGTGGGAGAGAGGAGGGCAAAATAAAATCACCTGTACTCAGGGTGGAAATTAACAACCGAGGATCATTTTTTAAAACGGTAGTGCAAAATGCTATACTACAAACAAATGGCACTGGACACTGAATGAACAATCACTATATTCTTGATCTATCTACATTGAGGTAGCCTTTCATTGTATTTTTAAAGATTTTTCTGGACGTCCTTTCCTCCAGGCTTCTCCAGTTTAGTTTCTGGACAATCATTTGGTCAATAAAAAATTGGGTTCTTCTACATGAAGGACAATGCAAGATAAAAGTAATCTTATAAATTACTTAATAGCTTTCAATTTATAGATCTGTGAAGCCATCAGTTAGAGAAACTGGCAGCAGTGCTTTGACAGGAAAGGGTGGTTTAAGGCAAGTTCTGTTCTTCTCCATCTGTTCCATAACAATGGCCATTTGCAGGGTAAGATTATGTAAGCCTCACTGCATGTACTGCATGACTCTTCGGACCCTGCCTTCACTCATCCACGACCAGCAGATAGAGAGGTATGGCCAGCGAGACATTCATAGGTCTTACTTAGGCAAAGCTCAGTTAGTTACCTCAATCATCACCCACAGTTTACAGCTGGGTGTAGATTTATGAAGGTGTGGATAACATGACTGATCATGTCAATCATGCAGCATCTGTTTCTTATGGGTGCGGAGCTCCAGCAGGTTTGTTTAGGCACCGTGACTGCATTATGGGCCCATGACATTAATCATTTTCATGAGTCTTTAATGACTCGAGCACACACTTGGTGTGTAAGCCTTCTGTATAAAAGATGTAATAGCAGACTACTTGGAAAACAGTGACCGAATCGGACAAAGTCAACATGCATTTACAAAAGGTAAATCATGCTTGACTAATCTACTGGAATCTTTGAGGATGTAACTGGTAGAATAGATAAGGGAGAACTAGTGAATGTGGTGTATTTGGACTTTCAGAAGGCTTTCGATAAGGTCCCGCATAAGAGATTAGCATGCAAAGTTAAAGCACATGGGATTGGGGGTAAGGTACTATCTTGGATAGAGAACTGGTTGGCAGACAGGAAGCAAAGAGTTGGAATAAACGGGTCTTTTTCCAAGTGGCAGGCAGTGACTAGTGGGGTACCGCAGGGATCGGTGCTAGGACCCCAGCTATTCACAATATATATAAATGATCTAGACAAGGGAACTAGATGTAATATCTCCAAGTTTGCAGATGAGACAAAGCTGGGTGGGCATGTGTGCTGTGAGGAGGATGCAAAGAAACTCTAGTATGATTTGGACAGGTTGGGCGATTGGGCAGATGCATGGCAAATGCAGTATAATGTGGATAAATGCGAGGTTGTCCACGTCGGTGGCAAAAACAGGAAGGCAGATTATTATCTGAATGGCAATTGATTGGGAAAAGGGGAAGTGCAACGAGACCTGGGTGTCCTTGTGCACCAGTCGCTGAAGGTAAGCATGCAGTTGCAGCAGGCGGTTAAGAAGGCAAATGGTATGTTGGCCTTCATAGCGAGAGGATTCGAGTACAGGAGCAAGGATGTCTTGCTGCAGTTGTACAGGGCCTTGGTGAGACCACACCTTGAGTATTGTGAGCAGTTTTGGTCGCCTTATCTGAGGAAGGATCTTTTTGCCATGGAGAGAGTGCAGCGAAGATTCACCAGACTGATACCTGGGATGGCAGGAATGACGTATGAGGAGAAATTGGGTCGATTAGGCTTATATTCGCTAGAGTTTAGAAGAATGAGAGGGGATCTCATTGAAACTTATAAAATTCTAACAGGACTAGACAGACTAGATGCAGGAAGGATGTTCCCGATGGTTGGGGAGTCCAGAACCAGGGGTCACATTCAAAGGATAAGGGGTAAGCCATTTAGGACAGAGATGAGGAGGAATTTTTTCACCCAGAGAGTGGTGAACCTGTGGAATTCTCTACCACACAGGACAGTTGAGGCCAATTCATTAAATATATTCAAGAAGGAGTTGGATATATTTCTTGAGGCTAAAGGGATCAAGGGATATGGGGAGAAAGCAGGGACAGGGTACTGAATTTGAATGATCAGCCATGATCTCATTAAATGGCGGAGCGGGCTCGAGGGGCCGAATGGCCTACTCCTGCTCCTATCTTCTATGTTTCTATCACAGGTGCATTGTCAGCACATTATTTGCACCTCAGCGCCTGATGCATATCATCAGTCTGGGTCAAATCCCCTATTTTGTATTAGGTATTTTTTTTAAAGAAAAATGTTTTTCCTCTTCCAGTAATAGATTATCTGCTGCTTCTTGGAGAAAGAAATGTTAAAACAAAGAAAAATAGTCTATTCCTAAATGGCAAATAAAGACTAGTTTTCAATAAAATTCCTTTTTAGATGAAAAAACTGCAGAGCCGATTGTTCATTATAGATTTCAAAATACTGGAAAATGCACCAATTAAAGCGGTAAATCTTCCAAGAACTTGCACCACCAGAAGAGATGGGGAGGGGAATCTCATATGCAGCCAGCAACTTACAGAAAAATTGTAGATACACACCGTGCAATCATCTGTCCATCTATGGAGAGAATATTATGGGACGTGCACCAACGATTTTCTGATAAGCTGTTATGCGTGAGGTCCCACTGGTGGTGCAGGATTTTGGAAAATTTCACCCAAAGTTTTCTTGTGAGCCATGCCCCCAGAACACCATAGAAAGTAAATGTTGTGCTTTCAACAGTTGTATCCTCCTTCAGGTTTTCATGCATTGTGCTTTTTTATTTCCATGACACAATGGTATATTAGGTGTCAGCCTTGGCTCAGTAGTAGGACTCTTGCCTCTGTCAGAGGGTTCAAGCCTCTTTCTGGAGACTTGTACACATAATCTAGGCTGATTCTTCAGTGCAGAACTGAGGGACTCAGAGATGCCGTCTTTCACATGATGTTAAACTGAGACTCTGTCTGCCCTCTCAGGTGCATATGAAAGATCCCATGCACTCTTTGAAGAAGAATGGGGGAGTTCTCCTGTTTTTCCAGCATTTTCTGTTGTTATTTCGAGTTCTCCTGGTGGCCTGGCCAACATGTGTTACCCACATCACTAAATTTTGATATGGTAATTTATCTCGTTGCTGTTTGTGTACCTTGATATGTGTAAATTGGCTGCCACATTTCCCTACATTACAACAGTGAATACGCTTCAAAAGTACTTCATTGGTTATGAAGTGCTTTGAGACATCCTGAGGTCGTTAAATGTGCTATATAAATGCAAGCTCTTTCTTTCTATTACGTATATCTAAAGTTAAAAACTCACCTCACTCACTTTTACTCTAATTACTTGTTGACACAAATCATAGCCACATATCCAGGGCTATTGTTATCTCTTTGGGGTGCTGTTTCAGCTTTTATACATGTAGATCAAATTTTGCAAGTTTTGTAGATTGGGCAAGCATGTGTTTGAAAGAGTGATACCAATCTCTTTCACGCTCCCTTTGGTTCCCACCATTGAACACTTCTTTCGTCCATTTTTCACTTTATTACATTGCTTCACCTTTTTTGACTGATCTTTTCAGCAATATCTTTCAGTACACATGAGGACACATTGCCCTGATTGTTGGATACATATCCAAAATAAGTTGATTGTTTCTGGACTTCCTTAATTAACAGATTCCGACCTACATATGATGTTTCCTTTTTGTTCCAGCTCTCCCTCCCCTTTGCTACTCTCAGGCACATCATATTCCGTTAATTAATGTAAATTTCTCTTTGAGAGACATCAATGGTGCAAGTGAACGATTCTATTTCTTTGCAAGAACAATTTGAATCACTGTAGCACCACAGAAAATAGGGGCTACAATATCTTGTTCAAAGCAATTGTACAATCCTGGACCTTATTAAAAGCTGCTTTCAATTGAAATACGTTCTACCTTTGATACAGCGTCTTTGACATGATGATCTTTTATATTAGACTAGCTGGGGAGCCCTGCGTTGCGAGGGCAATTTTGGGGCGCTTGGTCTCCCTGCCCCTGTGCGTCCCCCCTCTCCCTGTCATGTCCTCTCCCTGTCCTATCCCTCCCTCCCCTCCTCTCCTTCCCCTCCCTAACTAATATTATATATTTATGTTCTGTTTTAATCAGCTATCTCTGGATTGATGTCCAGAAGATGTCATTAAATATTAATATATAACAAGTTTTACAAAGTTTAGAAATATACAAGGAAGCATTCATTTTTGAGTAGTTTAACTAAGATGTTGATAACTTCGAGTGTAATCCATTAAAAAATAGAATTTTGAAAATAAGGGCTTTGCCCAGATTTCTTCTGATACTTTTTAGGGGGGGAATTGAACTAGTGCAAACAGCACTTGTCCCCAATACAAGTACAGAAATTTGATTAGCTCCTCTGACAACACTGAAGGTAAATTGCTTAATGTATTAGAAAAGATACTGAAAATGCACAGCAGTTAGTCAGCAACTAAAATAGAAAGATTAAGATTTTTGTTGGGGCCATTTATTAAACTCTCCCTTTCTTTCAGATGACTGGCTGTTATGGTTTGTGATTCTTGACTATTTGCCAAGGAAGGATTTTGGATAAATTTATTTTAAAGTTATACTACTAAATTGAATTCAGCTGACAAGAGTATGGTAGCATAGTGATAATGTCACTGGGCTAGTAATCCAGAGGCCTGGACTAATGATTGTGAGGTGTGAGCTCAAATCCCACCAATTTACATAGAAACATAGAAGATAGGAGCAGGAGTAGGCCATTCGGCCCCTCGAGCCTGCTCCGCCATTCAAGGCGATCATGGCTGATCATCCAAATTCAGTACCCTGTCCCTGCTTTCTCCCCATACCCCTTGATCCCTTTAGTCTTAAGAAATATATCCAACTCCTTCTTGAACATATTTAATGAATTGGCCTCTACTGCCTTCTGTGGTAGAGAATTCCACAGGTTCACCACTCTCTGGGTGAAGAAATTCCTCCTAATTTCTGTCCTAAATGGCTTACCCCTTATCCTTAGACTGTGGCCCCTGGTTCTGGGCTCCCCAACCATCGGGAACATCCTTCCTGCATCTAGGCTGTCCAGTCCTGTCAGAATTTTATAAGTTTCAATGAGGTCCCCTCTCATTCTTCTAAACTCCAGCGAGTACAAGCCCAATCGACCAAATCTCTCCTCATACGTCATTCCTGCCATCCCAGGTATCAGCCTGGTGAATCTTCGCTGAACTCCTTCCATGGCAAGAACATCCTTCCTCAGATAAGGCGATCAAAACTGCACACAATACTCAAGATGTGGTCTCACCAAGGCCCTGTACAACTGCAGCAAGACATCCTTGTTCCTGTACTCAAACCCTCTCGCTACGAAGGCCAACATACCATTTGCCTTCTTAAACACCTGCTGCACCTGCATGCTTACCTTCAGTGACTGGTGCACAAGGACACCCAGGTCTCATTGCACTTCCCCTTCTCCCAATCTATTGCCATTCAGATAATAATCTGCCTTCCTGTTTTTGCCACCAAAGTGGATAACCTCACATTTATCCACATTATATTGCATCTGCCATGCTTCTGTCCATCTGCCATGCTTCTGCCCAATCACCCAACCTGTCCAAATCATTCTGGAGTTTCTCGTCATCCTCCTCACAGCACACATGCCCTACCAGCTTTGTGTCGTCTGCAAATTTGGAGGTATTACATCTAGTTCCCTTGTCTAGATCATTAATATATATTGTGAATAGCTGGGGTCCAAGGACCGATCCCTGCGGTACCCCACTAGTCACAGCCTGCCACTCGGAAAAAGACCCGTTTATTCCAACTCTTTGCTTTCTGCCTGCCAACAAGTTCTCTATCCAAGTCAATACCTTGCCCCCAATCCCATGTGCCTTCACTTTACATGCTAATCTCTTATGTGGGACCTTATCGAAAGCCTTCTGAAAGTCCAACTACACCACATCCACTGGTTGTCCCTTATCTATTTTAACAGTTACATCATCAAAAAATTCCAGTAGATTAGTCAAGCACGATTTACCTTTTGTAAATCCATGTTGACTTTGTCCGATCCTGTCACTGTTTTCCAAGTGCTCTGCTATTACATCTTTTACAATGGACTCTAGCATTTTCCCCACTACCGATGTCAGACTTGTAAGATTCGAAATTTTCAGGAATTCAATCACACAACAAAACAGGGTTGATAAGACAGTTTATTGACCAAGAGAAAGCTTGTACAGAAAAACCTTTGATAAAAAGGGGCATACAAAATGGCTGCCGGACCTCGTGATCAGTTTCTGGGACCATTTGATTTCTGTTACTGCAAGCCAGACAGGCTTGCGGATTGAGGACAGTAAGCCCGCGAAAGCCAGTATCGGGAAACCGAAACTCAGGGAACTGAGCATACATATTAATTGGATTCTAAGTACAAGACAGTTTCAGGTAACAGGATGGGGCCCATCAAGAAATGGGCGGACAATTGAATGAACACTTAAACCCATTTACTGTACAAAGGAAAGACCGTTTAACAGCCATCAAGCGCAATCTCCAGACCGATCAATATGCAAACCGAGTTACGGTGACAAAGTAAAAGACATTATCGGCCAGGAAGGCCAGTTAAGCTATCACCGGCTCCCGTTACAAGACAAAGTGCCCCTGCAGAGATTTCTGCCCGCCAAAAATATTACAAAGACTGGACTATGATTTGGCGGGAGATAAGACTGTCCCAAAAAGGTATAACTATGGATTGAAAAGTCCATCAGGACGCTTCGCTTCGCTTCTTCTACGATTCTACGCTTCGCTTCGCTTCTTCTACGATTCTACGCTTCGCTTCGGGAACTCGCTTCTTCTACCTCGGCAGCTTCGGAATTCGACCAGGACGTTTTCACGACGTGGTCGGTGTTCAGCCAGGCAAGGCTCGCTGACGACGGGAAGACGACAAGGGTGGCCCGGGTACTGGTGTTGGGAGATCATCGACGACCCAGGCCAAAGGAGAAGACAACCTCAGGAAAACCGACGAGCCAGGCCGGAGCGAGAACTAAAAGACACTCCGGGCCTAGCACTCCCGTGCCTCAACATCCCATTCTCAGCTTCCCAGGGATGGACTTTCCCATGTGCATCCAGTTCTTCAACAACTTTTAATGGATTCAGTCATGACGAGCGCTCATCGAGGCTGTGTCCACTGCCTCATCGCCTGAGAGAGAGAAAAACAAGCTGTGCCAGAAGTTTCCAAATCCACGTGACGACAGAAAGCTGTGCCAAAGTGGCTGCGAACCCCCTCTTTTGTGAATCTGAAAGTGGTGAGCATGATTCCGAGTTCCTCAAGTCGAAACTTAGTCTGGGTCTAGGGGAGGGGGTAAGGGTAATCGTAATGTGTTTCCCCTTTTACGATGTGCCGTGTGTTCCCCATTTCCATAGAGTTAAGTTTATAGATATGTGTATGCTTGTAGTTACATTAATCTGTGCTTATGACATGTACTTCTTAATGCTGCAAACTGTTTAATAATAAAAGCATCCATTTCGTGCTATTCAACCTGGTCTATTGAGTTTTTCTCTGCACTACAGTTCCCTGCACCTAAGTCCAAGGTCTAGAACCGTAGGGGAGAGTGGGTCGAACCACTCAAGGGTAATTATTGCACGAAGCCTGGTAGGAGACCAGAACGAGCAAGAGAAACCCCCTACAGAGATGGCGACCGCGGCAGGACCTTGGCAGCCGGAATGTAGCGTGTTAGATCAAGGTTTGATTAAGCGAAATGTGATGGATGAGAGAATAATGGATTATGTTTTTGGGAAGGTAAACCTTACAAAACAGTGGATATCTGACCTATTGAGAGATAGGCGCCCGCTAGACGCAACCATCAAGTGGACAGAAAGTAAAGAGCATAAGAAATCGGTAGAAAAGGCGGTCTGGCTGATGTGTTACAAGAAGCAAGTCCAGCTTTTGGACCAGGTCGTTGTGGCACAGACAGCCCAGATCAAAGGGCTGCTTACAGAAGTAGAGGAAAAGGTTGCGGGAGGTCAGAAACTGATTCAATCGCTTAACGCGCTGAATCAGGAGCGCCAATCCGCAACTCACCGCCATGAGACCCGGATAGAGTATTTGGAATGTCAGGTCATTGAGGCCAAGGCCAGTGAAGGTAGAATGAAAGAGAGGTGTTTCCGCCTAGCTAAGCAGATAGCGACACAGGAGGAAAGAATCTTGGGGGCTAGGGCAGCTTATAAGATGGCCATGGAGGATAGGTCTGAGAACACCGATCATAGCGCTTGTCACAGGGAGCTAGAGGACCTGAGAATGGCCCTAGCAAAGGCAACCGGCTTGGTGTGTCTCATAAACCCGCCAGCGAGCCAGTTACTGTTAGCCAAGGAATCAAAAAGACCAATTCCACAGGAGGCAGTTAGGGTACCAACCCCCGAGCCCTCAGCACCTCCCGCCTATGATGAGTCTTGGACTCCGGGGAAGGAAACGGAGAAGTCAGACACAGAGGTTCTTGAGGTAGAGCAACAACAGGTAGTAGGGTCGGGACCGGCGCCGATGTGTCCCACGCGACACCAGAGGCTCGGTCCGAACGAAGACAATGGCGATGACGGACCCCTCGTGAATCAGATCATAATGCCCCATAGCGCACGACAGCTAAGGGAAATGATCAGTAACATCCCGAAACTCTCCGAGTCAGGAGATCCCTCCGTGCATTTTAGGGACGTGGAGCAAACCGCAGCAGTTAATGACTGCGACGGGGCCGAACTGTCCAAAATGCTGCTGTTCTCCCTGGACAGCTCGCTCCTCCAGTGTCTCCCTGACGAGAGCAAAAGAGGGCGAAAGACGTACGAGGAGATACGGGATGAGATCCTGGAGATTATAGGGGAGGGTGACGGAACTCCGTTCCTCTGATTGGAAAGGACGGTACAGCTAGAGGGAGAACCCCCATGGGTTTTCGCTGGAAGGTTGTGGCCAGTGTACCAGCGCAGCTGCCCGGGAGGACCGGACCGGAACGCGCTAAATGATGACCAAAGGGCTCATTGGCTCCGGTGTCTGGTCGCCAATTGCTTGCCGCCGGTGAGGGAGCAGGCCAAAGCATGGTTTGACCCCACTAACCCCCGCTCCACGGAGGACGTAGTACTTGATCAGCTCACGATAAGTTACAGGAACAACAAGAGTAGGGATGTGCCTTCCTCAAAAAGAAAGGTGCATGAGGCGAGGCCCGCAGCTCCTGCTAAAAAGGAATGGCATCAGGAGGGGAATCGCGCCCCCCAAGCCAAGAGCAGTTGTTACGGGTGTGGAAAGGAGGGTCATTGGCGCCGAGACTGTAAAAATCCCTGGAGGGATTTAAAGGGAAAAACTTCCCCAGCCCCGGCACCAGGAGATGGTGCGGTTGTGGATCCCGCTGCGATTGAGTCAATCATATAGACAATGCGGTCCCTGATGACCTCGCAGGGGAAAATAGCTGTCACCACCGGCCTTGCTGCTCCCGAAACTCCGATCACTGTACCCAAGTGACTAGAGTCGGCACAGCACATCTACCTGTGTCCGCTTCACTACGATGCATGGAGACGACCCCTCATAGAGATGGAGGTAGAGGAGGTGAAGGAAACTTATCTGTTGGACACGGGAGCATCGTGTACCATAATCCACGCAGATAACCCCACCACCTCGCCCCTGTCCACCGGGGTCCCATATCGTCTGTTGGGCTTCACGGGCGAAGAACAGGCTGGCGCACATTCCCTTCCCCTCTCCCTTCGTTTAGGGCCACTCCGCACCACGTGGAAGTGTATCCTGATGAAGTGGGAAGAGGGAGGTGGAACGGGAGTCCTGGGGTCTGATTTCTTGGTGGCCCACGGGATCCACGTGGACCTAAGAAATCATTGTCTCTGAGGAGAGGGTACAAGTGTGAGGGAGGTGGAGAGTGTTAAGGAAACCCCTACGAAGGCGCGGGTTGGCCGGCGAGAAGTAAAATTCTTGGGTCTAACCCTATGCGCTGGCGAGAGAACAGTAGACCAGGAGGATGAGCCGGAATCGGTGCAAAATCCGCCGGTCTGCGACACTCGTACAGTAGAGGTGTCCCGACAAAAAAGGTGGTTTAGCATGAAGCGGTGTAAACTGTTTAAGTCGGGTGCACAAGGGCCAACAACAGTGGCCAGGTCTGAGGACAAAAATCCTCAGCCTGCGACAGAGTCACAGACCACACAGGCTGGAACAGTGGCCTGCATGAAGGGAGGAGTCATCCCATCGGAGTGGGAGGTCTCCCCTCTGATTTGGGATTCGGACGAGGAGGAGCCCGAACGGCTCGGCCCCGCCCTTGACCCGATCACGGAGGAGGATGAGTCAGAGGACGAAGATCCCGCCCTCGACTCAAGCTTAGGGGAGGTAGGAATTGGGGGCGGAGACTCACTACCTGTAGGGACAGGTGAGGTGGAGTCGGACGCCACAGATTCCGGCCCCGGGGGGGCGGAGCCTGAGGGAAGGGAGCCGGAGCCGGCAGCTGTGGTGGAACCACAGGCTGTGACGGTGAAAGTCCCAACCCCCGGTCCGTCAGCCCTGGGAGCCTCACCCAAGGCAGCCCCTCGTAGGTCGACTCGAACGCCCCAGCCCAGGAAGCAATGGCCAAATTCTCCCTATCTTCCCCAACCTCAGTCCCGAGCAGCCCAAGAAAGGCACGATTCCCGTTCAGCAGCGACAGGCTGCGGGGGATCAAAGCCGAAGGTCAGTGCAGCCCCGCCACAGGGAGCGGCACGCTGCAGCCCTCACAGGAATTAGGTTGGCCGCCCGAAGGAGGGCGGCGCTGTACATAGGTGTTAGGTAATGATAAGTTAAGTTAGGTAATTGTAATGATAGTTTAAGGTGTGTAAAGTTTAAGATGATGGGGATGTTTAAAAGGTAGTTTTCGGAGTCTGCCCAGAATGTGTGGTTGTTTGGAAGCGGGGTCAGGGGACCCCAGCGTCCGTTTAATTAAGCCAGCACCTATTGGGAGCCTGGCTACATCATCTTATCGATTACAGAAACCAGGGATACGATGGAGAGGATTCTCGTGATACTCGCGGCGATCGGGTGCGGGCTGGCCTACCGGGGCCACACCAAGGACGTCATCGTGTTCGGATGTTCCGGGGACACAGCCCCCATCGCGACGGATGGGACGGGGAAGCGAGAGGTTGAGGAAACCGCCACATACTTCCACCAAGGGAGATGGCCAGGTTGGCTGGGAACAAATTCTACGGAATACTCCAGCAATTTCGGTTTCGCCTACCAAGAGACTTCGTTAATGTGCCCTCGGGTGAGGATCCTTGCACCCAGAGTCAGCGTTACCGTGGGAAAGAGGATCTGTTTGGTGTGTAATGGGAACGTACCGTTAAGTAGATGGTGGTGGTTACGAAAGCTGGGGAAGGACATGAAGAACTCTACCATCGAGTGGGAACGACTGGGTAACAATACCCATCGGACAATTATGGGGACTCACGGACAATTACGTGTGTGTTGGGACAAATGGTGGGAACCAGATGAAGGGATATATGTCTGTATGTGGGGTTCGAAACGCGTTTGCCCCAAGGGCGTATCCATCTTTTTCCAGAGGCAGTGGCAAGATGAAGGAAAGGGGATGAGATGGGATGTCAGCACTCGGGCGTGCGGAGCCCCATACTCCCCGATTCCAGTAAACGCCACTGAACTCATCACCCGCCCACGAAAGCCCCTGCCCACGATTCCGGTAGCACTAGCCCAGAAGGAAGGGTGCCCCACCACCACAAAGGGACCTGGGAACGGTCTAGTATTTGTACCCACCGGTCAGGTGCTGTACCAAGGGGTACACTACGCGGTGGCCTCAGTGATTTTAAACCTCACTGAGGTACGATTGCCTGAGTGGTGCCCCAGGGAAACGGAACAGTTGTACCAGGTACTGTTAACCCGAATGTTCAGACAATTTTACGAGTTTGACTTTGCCGACATCGACAAGGCCAAATTATACACCACACCACAGGAAGTTTTGGATCAGGTAGGAAGGCAAAGAAAGGGTACTGTAAATGACATTTTCACTGCTTTTTACACCGGAACGTCTGTTGTCAACGCTCTAGACAACGTGGAGCTGCAGACACAGATCAATGGTTTAAAGGCCCAGTTAAGGAACATACTGACAAGCGAGAATAAGGTAGTGGGTTCTGAGCTGCATGAGGACCAAGCCATGACACTACACTTAAAGGAAATAATTGCTGAGCTGGAGAAACACGCTAGAACAGTAAATGCGCTCATTAAGGAGGATCGGAACGCGTCCGATCAGGCTGCACAGAACGAGGCCTGTGTGCTATACGGGGCGTGGTTACTGGGCGAGGGCCGCAGTAATCTGGAGGATTTAAAACAAGGTTTGGTCCCGTCCTGGATCAGCAACAAGCACTTGCAAGCGCTCCACCCCTTTGAGAACGCATTAAGCCCGTGCCAGCTCAGACTAGCTGCAGAGGCATACCCAGTCCCAGTGGACTGCGGACGCTCAAACCACACTATCATGGGAATAGTGGTGAGGATGCCGGTGTTGGGTCCCGCAGCAAAGCCCGCCCCGGTATACAGGGTGGAGAACATTGGAGTCATTCAGGGGGGTGCGCACATTCGTTACGCAGTGGTCCCGCCTTATGTCATCAGATGGGAGCGTACAATGACAGGCACCGACCTCTCGGGGTGTCGTAGCCGGGGAGTACACATCATCCTGTGTCCCCAGCACATGAACGCCTTTTTGAAACCACAGTGCGGGTTCAGAGCCGCTAGCGCGAAGCCGATAAATTGCACCATGGAGGCAATGGCAAAGGACCATGTGCCCCCGCAGGTGGCATATATCGGAGGTGGGACATACTGTGTCACCACTGCAGCGCCTCACTACCGCCACGGACAGCACGAGTGGTGTCCGGTCAACGACAGCAGTTTCTGTTTCAAACCCAGGGCTGAAGTTCAAGTGGCACAACAATGGATTGTCCCCATTCCTGCACCCTCCACCATTCACCTCACTGTAAAAGAGAATTTCAAGGACCTTTAGCGATTCGTCACGCATTTTGGTTATGTCATTCCCCCTCTCCCCGAACACCTCACCAAGATTTTAAAAGCCGTTATAGTTTCACAGAAGCATTTCTACACACTGGAGCAGAAGACATTAGAGATAGGGAAGGACATATTGGACATAGCCACCCCACCATGGTGGGACCTGTTCACCAATATAGAGATCCCGGCCTGGATTAGAATAGCATCCCACATCCTAGTAGTGTGTCAGGTTTTAATCGTAATATTTTTATTGTTCGTGCATTGCAAGAGAGGCAAACGCCTCCAGAGGCACGAGAACACAGGAGAATGGAGAGAACGCTATGTACGAGTGGGGGAAGAGGACACCCCAGTGTAAGCTACTAAGTATTAAAGGTTAATGCATTCCTCCACTCTTGGTTTTAGTTACTGTATGTTTTAAGTGTATGGATACTGTTGTGTTATAGCTGCTGGAAAGATTTTCTGTTTTTTTTTTATTAATAAAAGGTGTATGCAGGTGGTGTAAGGGGTATCGGCCCCTTCACATCTGAAAGATGAATGTGTTATAGTTTAAGATAATACTGCCTATGATTGTCCAACTGTACACAAGGTAATTTTTCTGAAATGGGAACTGCATGTGTCGTGAGGGTCATAGATAGTTAATTATCAGGAATGTTTGGACGTGAGGAATCAGGAAAATTTGCTCACCGAGGATTATTGATACTTTAAGCAAGCTATCAGTATCACAGGGGGGACTGTAAGATTCAAAATTTTCAGGAATTCAATCACACAACAAAACAGGGTTGATAAGACAGTTTATTGACCAAGAGAAAGCTTGTACAGAAAAACCTTTGATAAAAAGGGGCATACAAAATGGCCACCGGACCTCGTGATCAGTTTCTGGGACCATTTGATTTCTGTTACTGCAAGCCAGACAGGCTTGTGGATTGAGGACAGTAAGCCCGCGAAAGCCAGTATCAGGAAACCGAAACTCAGGGAACTGAGCATACATATTAATTGGATTCTAAGTACAAGACAGTTTCAGGTAACAGGATGGGGCCCATCAAGAAATGGGCGGACAATTGAATGAACACTTAAACCCATTTACTGTACAAAGGAAAGACCGTTTAACAGCCATCAAGGGTAATCTCCAGACCGATCAATATGCGAACCGAGTTACGGTGACAAAGTAAAAGACATTATCGGCCAGGAAGGCCAGTTAAGCTATCACTGGCTCCCGTTACAAGACAAAGCGTCCCTGCAGAGATTTCTGCCCGCCAAAAATATTACAAAGACTGGACTATGATTTGGCGGGAGATAAGACTGTCCCAAAAAGGTATAACTATGGATTGAAAAGTCCATCAGGACGCTTCGCTTCGCTTCTTCTACGATTCTACGCTTCGCTTCGCTTCTACAATTCTACGCTTCGCTTCGGGAACTCGCTTCTTCTACCTCGGCAGCTTCGGAATTCGACCAGGATGTTTTCAGGACGTGGTCGGTGTTCAGCCAGGCAAGGCTCGGTGACGACGGGAAGACGACGAGGGTGGCCCGGGTACTGGTGTCGGGAGATCATCGACGACCCAGGCCGAAGGAGAAGACACCCTCAGGAAAACCGACGAGCCAGGCCGGAGCGAGAAATAAAAGACATTCCGGGCCTAGCACTCCCGTGCCTCAACATCCCATTCTCAGCTTCCCAGGGATGGACTTTCCCATGTCCATCCAGTTCTTCAACAACTTTTAACGGATTCAGTCATGACGAGCGCTCATCGAGGCTGTGTCCGCTGCCTCATCGCCTGAGAGAGAGAAAAACAAGCTGTGCCAGAAGTTTCCAAATCCACATGATGACGGAAAGCTGTGCCAAAGTGGCTGCGAACCCCCTCTTTTGCGAATCTGAAAGTGGTGAGCATGATTCCGGGTTCCTCAAGTCGAAACTTAGTCTAGGTCTAGGGGAGGGGGTAAGGGTAATCGTAATGTGTTTCCCCTTTTACGATGTGCCGTGTGTTCCCCATTTCCATAGAGTTAAGTTTATAGATATGTGTATGCTTGTAGTTACATTAATCTGTGCTTATGACATGTATTTCTTAATGCTGCAAACTGTTTAATAATAAAAGCATCCATTTCGTGCTATTCAACCTGGTCTATTGAGTTTTTCTCTGCACTACAGTTCCCTGCATCTAAGTCCAAGGTCTAGAACCGTAGGGGAGAGTGGGTCGAACCACTCAAGGGTAATTATTGCACGAAGCCTGGTAGGAGACCAGAACGAGCAAGAGAAACCCCCTACAGACTTACCGGTCTGTAATTCCCCATTTTCTCTCTACCGCCTTTTTTGAATAGTGGGGTAACATTAGCTACCCTGCAATCCATGGGTACTGTTCCAGATTCCATCAAATGTTGGAAGATGATCAGCAATGCATCTACTATTTCTAGGGCCACTTCCTTAAGTACCCTAGGATGTAGATTATCAGGCCCTGGGGATTTATCGGCCTTCAATCCCATCAATTTCCCTAACACCATTTCCCTACAAATACTGATTTCTTTCAGTTCCTCCCTTTCATCAGAACCTATGTTCCCCGACATCTCTGGGAGGTTATTTGTGTCCTCCTTTGTGAGGACAGGACCAAAATATGTATTTAATTGGTCTGCCATTTCTTTGTTCCCCATTATAAATTCCCCTGATTCTGACTGCAAGAGACCTACGCTTGACTTCACCAATCTTTTTCTCTTCACATATCTATGAAAGCTTTTACAGTCAGTTTTTATGTTCCCTGAAAGCTTACTCTCACATTCTATTTTCCCCTTCTTAATTAATCCCTTTGTCCTCCTTTCTTGAATCCTAAACTGCTCCCGATCCTCAGGTTTACTGCTTTTTCTGGCCAATTTATATGTCCTCTCCTTGGATCTTATGCTATCCCTAATTTCCCTTGTTAGCCACGGTTGAGTCACCTTTTTTTGTTTTATTTTTATGCCAAACAATTAATTAAATAAATCTGGAACAAAAAGCTAGTATTAGTAATGGTAACATGAAACTACCGGATTGTCGTGAAAACCCATCTGATTCATTAATGTCCTTTAGGGAAGGAAATCTGCCATCCTTACCTGGCCTGGCCTATGCAACACTCCAGAGCCACAGCAATGTGTTTGACTCTTAACTGCCCTCTGAAATGGCCTAGCAAGCAGCAGGTGGTGAGAAAACCAACATGAAGGAAAAACCTACTTGACCTCGTCCTCAACAATCTACATGTCGCAGATGCATTTGTCCATGACAGTATTGGTAGCAGTGACCACCACACAGTCCTTGTGGAGACGAAGTCCCATCTTCACACTGAGGGCACCCTCCATCATGTTGTGTGGCACTACCACTGTGCTAAATGGGATAGATTCAGAAAAGATATAGCAGCTCAAAACTGGAAATCCATGAGGCGCTGTGGGCCATGAACAGCAGCAGAATTGTATTCCACCACAATCTGTAACCTCATAGCCCAGCATAACCCTCACTCTACCATTACCATCAAGCCAGGGGACCAACCCTGGCTCAATGAGGCATGCTGAAGAGCTTGCCAGGAGCAGCACCAGGTGTACCTAAAAATGAAGTGCCAATCTATGGATGCTACAACACAGGACTACATACAGCATGCTATAGACAGAGCTAAGCGATTCCACAAACAACAGATCAGATCAAAGCTCTGCAGTCCTGCCACTTCCAGTCATGAACGCTAGTGGACAATTAAACAACTAATGGGAGGAGGAGGCTCCATGAACTTCCCCATCCTCAGTGATGGTGGAGCCTAGCACGCGAGTGCAAAAGACAAAGTTGAAGCATTTGCAACCATCTTCAGCCAGAATTGCTGAGTGGATGATCCATCTCGGCATCCTCCTGAGGTCCCCACCATCACTGAAGCCAGTCTTCAGCCAATTTGATTCACTCCATGTGATATCAAGAAACAGTTGAGCACACTGGACAAAGGCTCTGGGCCCCAACAACATCCCTGCTATCGTGCTGAAGACATATGCTCCAGAACTAGCCGCGCCTCTAGCCAAGCTGTTCCAGTACAGCTACAACACTGGCATCTACCCGACAATGCGGAAAACTGCCCAGGTATGTCCTGTTCACAAAAAGCAGGACAAATCCAACCTGGCCAATTACCGCCCCATCAGTCTACTCTCAATCATCAGCAAAGTGATGGAAGGTGTCATTGACAGTGCTATCAAGCGGCACTTACTCACCAATAACCTGCTCACCGATGCTCAGTTTGGGTTCTGCCAGAACCACTCGGCTCCAGGCCTCATTACAGCCTTGGTTCAAACATGGACAAAAGAGCTGAATTCCAGAGGTGCCCAGGTATGTCCTGTTCACAAAAAGCAGGACAAATCCAACCTGGCCAATTACCGCCCCATCAGTCTACTCTCAATCACCAGCAAAGTGATGGAAGGTGTCATTGACAGTGCTATCAAGCGGCACTTACTCACCAATAACCTGCTCACCGATGCTCAGTTTGGGTTCTGCCAGAACCACTCGGCTCCAGGCCTCATTACAGCCTTGGTTCAAACATGGACAAAAGAGCTGAATTCCAGAGGTGAGGTGAGAGTGACTGCCCTTGACATCAAGCCAGCATTTGACCGAGTGTGCCATCAAGGAGCCCTAGTAAAATTTAAGTCAATGGGAATCGGGGGAAAACTCTACATGGCTGGAGTCATACCTAGCATAAAGGAAGATGGTTGTGGTTGTTGGATGCCAATCATCACAGCCCCAGGACATCGCTGCAGGAGTTCCTCAGGGCAGTGTCCTAGGCCCAACCATCTTTAGCTGCTTCAACAATGACCTTCCCTCCATCATGAGGTCGACATGGGGATGTTCGCTTATGATTGTGCATTGTTCAGTTCCATTCGCAACTCCTCAGATAATGAAGCAGTCCAAGCCCGCATGCAGCAAGACCTGGACGACAGTCAGGCTTGGGCTGGTAAGTGGCAAGAAACATTCACGCCACACAAGTGCCAGGCAATGACTATCTCCAACAAGCGAGAGTCTAACCACCACCCTTTGATATTCAACGGTATTACCATCACCGAATCTCCCACCAGCAACATCCTGTGGGTCACCATTGACCAGAAACTTTACTGGACCCGCCACATAAATACTGTGGCTACAAGAACAGGTCACAGGCTACATATTCTGCGGCGAGTGTCTCACCTCCTGACTCCCCAAAGCCTTTCCACCATCTACAAGGCACAAGTCAGGAGTGTGATGGAATACTCTCCACTTGCCTGGATGAGTGCAGCTCCAACAACACTCATCCAGGACAAAGCAGCCCGTTTGATTGGCACCCCATCTACCACATTAAACATTCACTCCCTCCACCACCAGCGCACCGTGGCTGCAGTGTGTACCATCTACAAGATGCACTGCAGCAACTCGCCAAGGCCTCTTTAGCAGCACCTCCCAAACCCACGACCGCTACCATCTAGAAGGACAAGGACAGCAGGCGCATGGGAACACCATCACCTCCAAGTTCCCCTCCAAGTCACACACCATCCTAACTTGGAAATATATCGCCGTTCCTTCATCGTCGCTGGGTCCAAATCCTGGAACTCTCTCCCTAACAGCACTGTTGGAGTACCTTCACCACACGGACTGCAGTGGTCAAGAAGGCGGCTCACCACCACCTTCCCAAGGGCAATTGGGGAGGGGCAATAAATGCTGGCCTTGCCAGCGACGCCCACATTCCAGGATCAAATTTTTTAAAAAGAGGTTAGATCCACATGACACACAATCTTCTGGACATGCAGATTACAGTCATACCAAGTGTTTGTCCAGACTGGTGTTTTGCCTATTGCACATTGCTTTGGACAATGGGGTTGGTTAAGACATTATAGTGGCCTAATATATTGGAATGGCTTAATTAATTGAAGCCTTGCGATGAAGGAGAGGGATAGCTTCCAGAGGGGATAAAAGTAGGTGGATAGTAGCAGGCTTGATTGGCAGCTCAACTGGCCAATCCTTGATACACAGAACTGGGAAAGGGTTACGTTTTTGGCTTCTGCCTATCTGGGACACAGGAAAGTCTGCTGAAAATTGGAGTGGAAACAGACAGAGAGATGTTAGAGCCCAAGAGCTTCAGGGATTTTCCCAGTCTGTAAAATGATTCTAGCCACTATCAGGGCTAATATTGTGTCCTTTATTATTTTTATGCATGCGTGTTGACAGGCTATGCAACTACAGGGGGCATCACAGTCAAGCTTCCCTGACCAAATATCTACATATATGCCTTTTGCTGCAGGGGTCACTGAATCGAACAGGAACCCAGCCCAATTATTCTCTTCCTACCCCAGGGACACATTGACCAATTGTAGCACCCTAGCTCCGCCCCAACTGAGGTGGTCCATGAAGAACAGAGCAAGAATTGAAGTTGGGACACTGCTTAGTCTACATGGTCTAACTATTTACTGGATACACTCACTGAGACATCAGGACAGCTATTTTATTTGGTTTTTAATGCATTCATCCATCACCCATCTAGGCATACATAATTTCAAGAATCAAAATGGGAGTTTGGTTAAAAGGAAATTACACATGTACAGCTGTTCTCCATGACCTTCTTTGTCCCACATTGGTTAGACCACCATAAATTGCTGCACCATTAAGTTTGATCTCCCAGGCTGGATTACTCTATATCCTCCGGTGAGACTAAAACATGCACGAGCCCTGAAACTCATCAGCTCAAAACATTAACCTGATAAAGAAAGATTAGAAATCATACCTTGTATAGGTTTACAAGATGAAGAAAGTAAACCCAAAACAATACTATCAGCTATGTCATAGCAGCAGAATGAGGGGAAAGGTTCAGCATTATAAAGGCAAGTTTAGAACAGATGTGTCAGGAACTATTTATTTACACAAATAATGGTAAAAGCTGGAATTTGTTGACAGATGACACTGGACTCATTTAGGAATGAGTTAGATGCTGTAATGGCAAATTGGCAGGGTTGGTATTCTGGAAAGATTAGATGAAATGGCCTTTTCTATATGAACCTATCTTGTGAATCCTTGTAAAAGTTTCAAAACAGTCCTGGAGCTTTGTTTGCTCAAACCCTAACTATATAGTCAAATAAAACTGATCTCAGTTGCTAAGGGCCTGGGTAAAACATTTCCTTTGTATGTGCATGAAGTCACTTTGGAAGGCAGTATTTATAAAAGCAAGGAAGTGATGTTGAATTTGTATAAGACATTGGATAGGCCACAGTGGAGTATTGGGTGAACATCAGGGCACGTATTATACTGCTATAGTCTCCTTGTTCATTGCAGTTTGCCATGCCCCTGATATGGTATCACTAGCAAACAACAATGCCAGAACTTCGGGTCCCCACGGGTGAGTACGCGTTGGATACTCATGCGTAAGCCCAATGAAAGTGCTGGTTTTGTGCATGCACTGCGCGTGCGCGGGAAACCGGAACTTCCGTTCCCTTGAAGGAAGGGGTTCACAGGTCGAACGCATGCACCGGAGAGGCAGCGCGCACGCCTGGAACTTACGTTTTTTTTGCAGCTTTCTCTGGGAGGGTAAGTCTCCAGGGGCTACGCTTGTAAAAAGCAGTCGCAAGGCCTGCTTTTAACAAGGTAAGTGGTGAATTAAGTTAAATTAAAACATTTTTTCCACAGGTTTATTATTTTTAAATACTTTAAAGAAGGGTAAGTTTATTTTTAGCCCCGTTAGAAACTGTAATTAATTTTTTCAAATTTAAATTATTGTTTAAAATAGTTGTTTTATGTAATTTATAGTTATTTTAAAAAAGTGATGTTTTAAAAAAAAATTATTTGAAGTTTTAGTGATGTTTTGGGGCTGATTTGTATTCATAGATTTGACAGGTCTTCCTGTCAAATCTATGAATACAGATTCCCTGCTACCATTGGCTCTCCATGGCCCACGTGATCCCAGGGGACGCTTCGAACTACCTGCGCCCCTGGGATATGCAAGCACTGCGCGCCGGCAGTTGGAGGAGGCACAGGATCGGAATCCCACGCGGGCCCACAGCTCACCGGCCGGCGCACTAGGTAAGTGCAGGTCGGGGGCTTGCACCCGCGGGAAGCCTCCGACCCGAATTTCTGGGCCAATATCATTATTCTTGTGCCTATGCCCAAATCACTATATAAATGAAAACAGAAATGGTCCGAGCACAGATCCCTGAACTAGACCAGAAGTCTCATCCAACCAATCTGAAAAACATCCATTTACCTCTTCTTTATTTTCTGTTCTAGCCAGTTCTTTATCTATACATCTACATTTCCTTTAATACTATTAGGTGCCTTAATTTTCATAACTAGCCTCCTATGTGGCACGTTGCCAAACACCTCCCGAAAATCAATATAGGTTTCCTTTATCTATGCATCACTAAACTCTGCCTGCCCGTCACCCCCAATCTCGGTGATCTATTTTGGATCCATGTTGCCAGACTCATTTAGATTTGGAATCCTCTTCAAATCTTTCCATGGTCTCACTCCACCCTATCTCTGAAGCTTCCTCCAACCTTATATTCCGTGCTCCACCTTTGATCTTTGAACTCTGGTCTTTCGTGTATCCACCCCTCCTTTCACTATTGGTAGCAGAGCAATAGTCTGGCTCTGTAACCCCCTTAGTAAATCGCTATGCCTCCAATTTCTATACTTAGAAACAGAAATTCATAGGAATTACATGAAAACAGGCCGTTTGACACAACCATCCATCTCTTGGTGTTTATCCACCACACAAGCAATCGTCCTAATCCATGAGCCCTCCCAGCTCCCATAATCTGTTAATTCCTTTACCTTCAAGCACCTATCTAACCTATACTTAAATGTTGATATGGTCTCTGCTTTAACCACTAACTCCATTGGTGCATTCTACAGCCTCGCAACCTTCTGTGTAATACATTCTCTCTATCATAAATCCCTTACATTTAATCTTGCATCTATGTCCCCTTGTTCTAGACATCTTAATCACTGGAAAAAGTCAATTTCTATCTACTCTGTTTGATCCTTTCATAATTTTAAACAGATCTTTCAAATCTCCTCTTAATCTCCTCTGTTCTACTGAAAGCAGCCCCTTCTCAAACCCAACTTTTCCACCAAGCTTCTGACCACCTTTCCTAACTCTCCCGCCATGACTCAATGTCCTTCCTGTACCACAGTTGTCTATTTTTTGCTCCCTCTCTCTGTGAAGTGTTTTGGGTCATTTTTTACATTAAATGTAAGTTCCACTACTATCAAAAGGAAACAGACATGCATATTGATTAAAAAATAATATTTATTTTTCTTTGACTTCCTAACCGCCAAAATCTAATGATCTGAGTTGTCAAGATTGAGGCAATATTGAGTGAGTATTATGGTCAAACGTCAGTTGGAAAAGGAGGTTCAGGAGCTGGTGAATCATTCAACTGGGGTAATGAGAAACTGGTTGTTTAGTCAGTTAAAAGGGAGTGAGGAAGTGGTGGATCAGCGAATTGGGGGAAAATATCCCTCCAGCTCCTTTCAAATACTGAAACCCTGGATATTTTATAGTTTCTTGTTTAATGGCACTGTGATCCACTGCAGCCTATCCAGAAATAAAATTTCTCCTTTGGGTATAAACTAATATATTTGTTTTTGTCTTTAAAATAGTATAGTAGCTCAACTGCAAAGTAAACATATTCCCTGGAGCTGTATTGGTCACTCCAAAAAGTGCATAACCAAAGGAATTATTTTACCACATAATCTGCTCTTCTCACGACTATACTGTAATGCCTCTCCACCGTTGTCCAGCTGGATGGGTCGGCACTCGTCTGCTTCCATTTGTATCTATCCAGTTGTAGCTAGAGAATCAGCTACAATGGCATCTCTTCCTGCTCCCGCACCATTGCCTCTGGTGTCCCCCAACGATCTATCCTTGGTCCCCACCTATTTCTCATCTACATGCTGCCCCTCAGCAACATCATCCAAAAATACAGTGTAAGTTTCCACATGAACACTGATGACACCCAGCTCTACCTCACCACCACCTCCCTCGACCCCTCCAATGTCTCTAAGTTGTCTGACTGCTTGCCCGACATCCAGTACTGGATGAGCAGAAATGTCCTCCAACTAAATATTGAGAAGACCGAAGCCAATGTCTTCAGTCCCCGTCAAACTCTGTTCCCTAGCCACCGACTCCATCCCTCTCCCTGGCCACTTTCTGAGGCTGAACCAGACTGTTTGGAACCTTGGTGTCTCATTTGACCCTGAGCTTCTGACCACATATCCGTGTCATCACTCAGACCGTTTATTTCAACAACGTAGCATCGCCCGACTCCGCCCCTGCCTCAACTCATCTGCTGCTGAAACTCTCATCCATGCCTTTGTTAACTCTAGATTTGACTATTCCAGCACACTCCTGGCTGGCCTCCTGTAATGTCCATGTGTTGATAAAGACACTGAAGACAGGAGTTGGTTCATAGGTGTTTACTAAGCAAAGTCTGGGGGGGGTTCTAACAGATATACACAATATACAGGCTTATATAGCCCGAGTGGCCATTACCGGCATTACAGCACACCTGGGGCTCTTAAAGGCACATACACTACAATTCCTCCCCTTTTAGCTAACCAGTACATCATATTTTAAGTAATTATTAATTACATGTTATAAGAAAAATAATATACACATTGCTGCAGTTAATTAATTATAAGCCAGTCTCTCAGGAGGCTTCCTGACTCGGTCCGGATAACGTCTCGGGGGTGTAGTAGTTTCTGGTGGTGTAGTAGGTTCTTTTGGAAAGGCTGATTCGGTTTGAATGCCAGTGTCGGGTTCATCGGGTTCCAGTATCACCGGATCGGAGGTAGATATGGGTATCTCTACTTCATCGTTAGACGTATAGAGTTGTGGTGTAGGTTGTCCCTTTTCGGATGACTCTATGATTTGGTCAGCATGGTGCCTTATTATGCTTTCTCCGATGTCCACGGTATACATCAGTAGTCCTAGTCGTGTGCAGATAGTTCCAGGCTGCCATTTCTCGGTACGGTAGTCCCGGGCCAAAACTTGTTGACCTATCTGGAAGGTTCTAGTTGGCCTTTCATTCATGCCTTGAAACTGCCGGTTCTCCACGTCCCTTCTGATGTTGGGCTTGACCAAATCCAGCCGGCATCTTAGGTTTCTATTGAAGAACATCATGGCGGGAGTTTGGTTGGTAACCGTATGTGTTGCATTCCTGTATGCGAATAAGAAGTTATCCACCTTGTGCTGAAGTTTTATGTCTTCATTACCCATGGCCTTTATGGCCTTCTTGAAGGTCTGGACAAACCTTTCAGCCAATCCATTGGTGGCGGGATGGTATGGGGCGGACGTGTAGTGCTTAACCCCATTGGTTTTTAAGAACTTCCTGAATTCTTCGGACACAAATTGCGGTCCATTATCAGAACAGATCTGTTCCGGCAGCCCATTCCTGGCAAATATGGTCCTTAATACTGTGATGGTTTTTTCCGTGGTGGTGGAGGACATCTTTATTACCTCCGGCCACTTGGAGTGTGCATCAACCGCGATTAAGAACATTGAGTCCATAAATGGACCAGCAAAGTCGATGTGCACCCTTTGCCAGGGAGATGAGGGCCACTCCCATGGATGTAGAGGGGCTTGTGGTGGAGCGTTTTGGGCCTTCTGGCATCCTAGGCAGCTCTTGGTCATTTCTTCGATGTCTCCATCGATACCTGGCCACCATACAAACGCCCTAGCTAGGTTCTTCATTTTCACTCCACCCAGATGCCCCTCGTGAAGCTCCTTTAGCACTTTATCCTGGAGTTTGGGTGGAATCACCACTCTGGATCCACACATCAAGGTTCCTCGGCACACTGACAGCTGTTCTCTTCTTTGCGAGAATGCTGGCAACAGTGGTTCGCCATGTGCTGGCCATCCCTTCACTGTTAAATCGTAGACCTGTGAGAGAGTCGGGTCATTTCTCATCTCCCTTTCAATGGCAGAATTTGTTACTGGTAGACATTCCACTATGGTAGCGTGGAACATCTCCACTGGGTCTACTGTAGGTGCCTCTTCTACCGTTGGCAACGGTAGGCGCGATAAACCGTCAGCATTTCCATGCTGTTTTGATCCTTTGTATTCTATGTTGTATTGGTGTGCCCCTAGAAAAAGGGACCACCTCTGTAGCCTTTGCGCTGTCATAATGGGAACATCCTTTTTAGGGTTGAATATGGAGATGAGGGGTTGATGGTCAGTCAACAAGGTAAATTTTTGTCCGTGTAGGTAATGGTTGAATTTCTTCACTCCCCATACCAGGCTGAGTGCTTCCCTGTCGATTTGGGCATAGTTACGCTCAGCTGAGTTCAATGAGCGTGACGCAAAAGCTATCGGCCGTTCTGAGCCATCAGGGAATTTATGCGATAATACTGCTCCTATGCCGTAAGGGGATGCATCGCACGCCAGTCTGATTGGCAGTGATGGGTTGTAATGAGCCAAAACTTCTTCGGATGTGATTAAGTCTTTGCATTTATGGAAGGCACGTTTACAGTCTTCGTTCCATTTCCAAATCACTCCTGTTTGTAGCAGTTCATTAAGAGGGTGTAGAAGAGTTGATAAGTTCAGTAAAAATTTATGATAGTAATTTATTAATCCCAGGAACGACCTTAATTGTGAAACATTTTCAGGTGCTGGGGCTTTTATGACCGCTTCAATTTTTTCAGGTGACTTATGCAACCCTCTTTATTAATTATGTGGCCACAATATGATATTTGATTTTGGAAAAATTCGCACTTGGGGCGATTTGCTCGTAGGCCCTGTTCTCTCAGCCTAGTGAGCACCTGCTCCAAATTGGCAAGGTGCTCGTTGTCGTTTTCTCCTGTTACAAGGATGTCGTCTAGGTAGCATTGAGTCCCCGGAATCCCTTGTAGGACTTGCTCTATAGCTCTTTGCCAGATAGCTGGAGCTGATGCTACTCCAAAAACCAGTCGATTGTACTGGTACAGGCCTTTGTGTGTGTTTATCGTGAGATACTTTTTAGATGCCTCCTCAACCTCCATCTGTAGATATGCCTGTGCCAAGTCAATTTTGGTGAAACGTTTCCCTCCGGATAGTGAGGCGAAAATATCTTCTATCCTCGGAAGAGGATACTGTACTGTGTGAAGGACCGGGTTTACAGTCACCTTGAAGTCTCCACAGATGCGAATTTTTCTCTGTTCTTCAGATTTATCATTATTCAATGCTTTTTTCATGACTGGAACGATGGGTGTTGCCCACTCGCTCCAATCTATTTTGGATAATACGCCTGCCTTTTCCAAATTCTCCAGCTCTGCCTCGACTGCTGGACGAATTGCGTATGGCACCGGTCTTGCCTTAAAAAATTTGGGAATTGCTGCATCTTCCACTTTTATTGAGGCGGTGATGCCTTTCAAGGTTCCTAGTTTCTCTTGAAACACTTCTTTGGCGTTGGCCAAGATGTCTTTTAATCGTTCATGTATGATGCCTTCATCGTTTTTTTCCTTACTGGTCACCGTCAGTGCCTGAATGGAGTGCCAGTCTAAACGTATCTTTCTGATCCATTCACGTCCCAACAACGGTGGACCACCATCTTGTAGAATGTATAAATACAACTTTTGCATTTCTTTGCCGTTGTATACAACAGGCACCCTTATTTTTCCTTTGGGGTATACTTTCTGCCCCGTATATGTTTTTAAGATAATGGATGTGTCTTTTAGAGGTATATGCGGAAATAGCCTCTCGTAATCCCGTCGATTTATTACGGTTAGAGCTGATCCTGTATCTAGCTCCATTTTAACTGGGGACCCTGCTATCATGAGGGTAACCCAAATGGCTTGGTAATCATCTTTGGCAAGTACATTATGTAATTTGAGACAGCTTAGTCTCTTGTTTTCGGAGTCGCTATCGCTCTTCTGGTCTTCGGAGCTACTGTCCGTCATCATTTGTACCTTTCTGTACTTTTCTTTATTGATTTTTTTTTCTGTCTGTGGATTTATTTTGTCCAGATCGGCATACCCATGCAATGTGTCCAATCTTTCCGCATTGCCTGCATGCTTTGTCCTTGAACCAGCAGTCCCTCTGGTTATGGGTGGATCTGCCGCAGCGATAAAATCTTTCGAAACCCTGTGTCATTTTATGGGTGCCGAAGTCCTGTGTCTTTTGTTGTATCTCTGCAGCTCCTCTTGCTGCTGCTTCGTATGATATAGCCATACTGAAAGCTTTGTCCAGCGTTAAATCTTTTTCAGAAAGCAGCCTTTTTTGTGTTCCTTCACTTAAGAGACCGCAGACGAATTTGTCTCGAAGATAATCTGCTAGTCCTGCCCCGAATTGGCAGTACTTTGATAGCTTTCTTAATTCGGTGAGGTAATCAGCGTTACTTTCATTCTTGTGTTGATTTCTCTTGAAGAATTTGAATCGTTCTGCTATCAGCAGCGGTGTTGGGTTTAAGTGCTCCTGCAGGGTATCAACAATTTCTTTAAAATTCTTGTCCTTCGTAACAGCCCGTATGCCTTTGCGCCCATTAGGTTCAGCAGTACTGAAGCTTTTTTTTCATCTTCTATTCCATTTGCAGTGCAATATACCTCTACTCTTTCCACATATGTGGTCCAATCCTCTATTTCGCTATCAAAAGCATCAATATGGCCAGACTTAGGCATCTTAGAAAAGATATGGCGCTTCCCGCGCTTTTCTTTCTTTTCTGCAGCAAAGATATGGCGCTTTCCCGCCGCTGCTGCCGATGACAACACTGTTTCCCGCGGTTTCTGTTTTTTTATTTATTATTTATTTACAGTTGGAGACTCGTTCCCGCCGGACTTTCTCTCCAGGTCTGAACGCCGACCTGCTTGCAGCGCCGGCTGTCTCCCGAGTGCTCCCTCCCAGTCCGTTATTGCTTGCCTCCGATTTCGCTGCCTGTCTCAGCTGTAGAGCCAGCCGCTGGAGCCCCAGCCTGACGCCCAGGAAGGATTAGTGCAGTACCTGCCACCAGCTTGGCCAGCTGGTGAAACCACAGCTTCTCTCACTTTCTTGAGTCTTCTGGATGCCCGAGGAATCGATGTCCTTGAGGTGCTGCCGAATTGCAGGTAAGTCCGTTTCCACTTCGTCGCCACTGTAGTGTCCGTGTGTTGATAGAGACACTGAAGACAGGAGTTGGTTCATAGGTGTTCACTAAGCAAAGTCTGGGGGGGGGGGTTCTAACGGATATACACAATATACAGGCTTATATAGCCCGAGTGGCCATTACCGGCATTACAGCACACCTGGGGCTCTTAAAGGCACATACACTACACCTCCCACATTCCACCCTCTGTAAACTTGAGGTCATCCAAAACTCTGCTGCCCATGTCTTAACTTGCACTATGTCCCGTTCACCCATGACCCCTGTGCTCGCTGACCTACATTGGCTCCCAGTTAAGCAATGCCTCGATTTTAAAATTCTCATCCTTGTTTTCAAATCCCTCCATGGTCTTTCCCCTCCCTAGCTCTGTAATCTCCTCCAGCCCCACAACCGCCCGAGATATCTGCGCTCCTCTATTTCTGCCCTCTTGCGCATCCCTGATTATAATCACTCCACCCTTGGTGGCCGTGCCTTCAGCTGCCGAGTCCCTAAGCTCTAGAATTCCCTCCCTAAACCTCTCCGCCTTTCTACCTCTCTTTCCTCCTTTAAGGCATTCCTTAAAGCCTAACTCTTTCATCTGCCCTAATATCTCATTATGTGGCTCGGTGTCAAATTTTGTTTGATAACGCTCCCATGAAGTGACATGGGACGTTTTACTATGTTAAAGGCACTATATAATTACAAGTTGTTGTTGTAGTTTGAATATGAAATCCAGGAGACATTTTTATGAAGCCAAATACCAATGAGCCAATGTAACATTTCTTGTTTAAAAACCTGAGCAACAGTACAAACTCTAAAGGAGACAGGTTTATTTCACCTCAAGACGAAGAGCTGTCAAGCCTGACCTGATGGTGTAGTCTGACTTTTCTCAAATCATGTAGCTCAGAGAAGGAAAGTCATTTATATTCTGAAAAAAGGTCTCTGCACAACATAGTTTGGACATTCTAACAGTTATAACCTGACTGAAAATTAAAAGATTTGTCTTGGAGTCTCAAACTCAAATGAAAAGGACTGACTTTACACTGACTGTAACGATAGGAACTCAACTTGTGAGACAGGAAATGCAGAGCCATTAGCAGGACCCTGTGGGCGACTGAAAAGGTAACCTCTCCAATGGAGGGGCATAATTATAGAAATTCTTTAATGCATCAATGACAGTTGTCAATAGTTTAAAGGGATTTCTTTTCACAGAGAGCACTGAAATTACTGTAATGGTCCTTACACATTGATGTATTAGCTATGAAGCACTATCTTATTTTGAGGAGGCAGTCGTGACATTTAATATGCTTTGAAGAATGGCAATACTGAGCTGATTTATGTGCAGTGTTTTTTCCTAATTGCTTCTTCTTCCAGTCTTTCATAGCTGTCAAGTTAGGTAGGTGGAAATTACTGAGAGAACACAGAAGAGCAAGATATCTATAGAAGGATAGGAGTTGTCAGTGGCAGAAGCAGCCATTTATCCATAAATGCTGACTCATCAAATAATCTCTCAAATGAATACAATAGTCATTAGAACTAAGCAAGGAAATGAAAGGAAAAATCCAGGTTTCAAGCTACTTCTATTCAATGCAAACTCCTTTAGCATCTGTATTTGAAGTATAATTTGTTTATATGCATCTGGTGCTATATTTTGTGCTCAGTTGGTAGCTCCCTCACCTCTGAGTCTGAAGGTTGTGGGTTAAGACTATAAGAACATAAGAAGTCCCACTCCAGAGACTTGAGCACAAAAATCTAGGCTGACACGCCAGTGCAGTACTGAGGGAGTGCTGCACTGTCGGAGGTGCCATCTTTCGGATGAGCCATTAAACCAAGGCGCCGTCTTTTCTCTCCGGTGGACGTAAAAGATGCCAGGCACTATTTTGAAGAAGAGCAGTGGAGTTAGCCCCAGTGTCCTGGCCAATACTGATCCCTCAATCGACATCACTAAAACAGATTATCTGGTCATTATCACATTGCTGTTTGTGGGAGCTTGCTGTGCACAAATTGGCTGCCGCGTTTCCTACATTACAACAGTGATTGCACTGCAAAAAGAACTTCATTGGCTGTGAAGCGCTTTGGGTCATGAAAGTTGCTATATAAATGCAAGTCTTTTATTTTCTTTCTCAACATGATGGGAGATGGGAGCGTAATATTATCCACACTTTCTACTTATTGGACTGAATTTTTATCTTTCAGTCAGGTCGGATGTGTGGGGGCCGCGTAACGGGTTGCCATCATGAGCTTTTCATCAGCGCAGTCTCCACTGTGTGTTTAACTGAATTAGATCAATTGAATGAGTCATGCGGGTTTCCCGGCCAATTAACTGGAGTTCGTCTGATGATGTCACCACTGACCGACCTTCAGCTCAGATATTTAAAGGAGCCTTGCACACATCACAGTTCAATGTTGTTGTAGGAGGCTCAGAGGTGGTTGGGAGGGGTGCCTATGCTTATCCATCCAAGACTTTGACTGCAAGGGTGCAAGGAAGGATGCAGTCTCAGACCAGAAGGCTCCACCCAGGTTTTCGGATTCCTCATTGGAAGTCCTGGTCCAGGGAGTCAGAAGGAGATCCTATTCCCTGGTAATGGCAGGAAGAGAGCAGCCAGTGATACCAGAGGGCATGGCTGGAGATCGCACAAGAAGTCAGCAGCAGGGGTGTAGTGAGCCACTCCTGGATACAGTGTTGGAAGAGATTTAATGATCTCATGAGGTCAGGAAAGGTGAGTGCAATGCCACGTTCACCTTCATCCTGATGTGCGTGTCACCACAACCCCATCACTCTGCCTTCCCAAGCCTACTCCTGCACATCATTCCTCACACCAACCTACCTTGCAGGTGCACCCATCTCTCTCTGTCTATGCACCTACTCACATCCCCATCTGACTAACCACCACTGACACTCACCCTCAGCCTAATGCAATCCTAGAATGTAATGCCACAGAAAGAGGCCATTTGGCAATGTAATGCCACTCCCTCATAGTCAGATGTAGCTCATCCATCCCTTACACTCATTCCATCAATCTCACTCAAAGTTCTCTTCTTTCCAGCCTTGCAGGAGAAGAGAGCCCAGAACAACAAAGACTTTGACACCAGCAGAAGAGGAGGTGCTGGAATTAAATGGAGTGGCAGAGCTGTTGGCGGTGGGAGATGGAGAGCGGGGGACCCCTCAGCAACCTGGTGACAGAATTACATATCCCACATGGCATACAACAGTCACTCATGGTGACTGATGTCTGCAGCCAGTGAAATATCATCGTGTGCATAATGGTAACATTACACATTCTTATCATAAGAGGTCTCATTCATGTCTTTCCTCTCCCACAGATCCATCAAGTGCCCCCCACCACTGTCCAGCCGAAGGCGAAAGACAACTCTTCAGAAGAAGCTCCACTCTCTGAGGGTGCACTGTCACTAGGTCCATGCGCACCCAGCACCAGTGCAGATACGCGCAGCTCGGTGGGTCCTGCGAGAGATAGAGTAGTGTTGTCACCTGGAGTCTCACACATCACAAGTGAGCAAGAGGAACGGCAGTGGAGAGTCCTCGCCGAAGGGTGCAGGACACTCCAAGCTCTGCTCAGCTGGATGCAAATGCTGAACCTCGGGGGCCGTTGACAAAGAGGGTGATCTTGGAGGAGCAGCAACAAATGCACGAGGCTCTGGCAGCTTTTCCAGCCGCAATGTACACAATTGTAGAGAGAATGGAGGAGTCCATCTCCAACATGAGCAGCACCATGTCGCAGGCAATGGCGATGATGCGCTCCTCCATGGAAAAGATGGCCACCTGCATGGAGCAGCCAATGCGCCAGTCAAACAAGAACATGCTTGCTGTGAACAACAGCTTGCAGACTCTTATTGGACTGATCTCTAGAAGGGATACCAACATAGACTTGGGCGCTCATCACCCCACTGATGTGCAGCAAGGTGCTCTCCAGCTCCTTGCTAGCAGGGAAGTGTGGGTGGCCCATGAGGGGAATGATGGTGAGAGGGGACATGGAAGTGGGGGCTCTGCTCAAAGCACTCCCACACCTCCCCCATTGCCCCCTGCCCCCCTCAGTCAGAGCCCCACATGCTGCCTCAAATCCTGATGGTCAAGTCTGCCCCTGCACAGTTGCAGGAGGAGCAGTCTTTGGCGGGGCCCTCACAGGCTCCAAAACCCAGAGGACGTCTGTCAAAAATGTCTAAGCAGTCAGAGCAGGGAGGTGAGCAGCCTGCCTCTATCTCTGCCGAAGCCACAGGGGGTGCACCTCGTAGAAGCACTCGGAAAAGTAAAATGACACAATCGTAGATGCACAAGGGTGTGCAGATGGGTGTTTGCAGAAATGTTAGTGTTAAGTTTCAGTTCTATTTATGACCCACATACATTTTTTTTTTGTCTTGCCCATTTTTGCCTCCTACCTGGGAAGTGGCCTTGTCACTTGGAGTGAATGGTGAGACATTAATTAACCTCGAGCAATGGGGGTATGTGTGACAGGAATGGTTTGGTCATTTTGGGACTGGTGTTGGTGTGGGGTGGGGAGTTGGTGCAGCATCTGGGAGCCAGCTGGATGCAGTGGTGCAACTTAACTAAATTGGGCCATTGTGAGGTCATCCCGGGCCTTCCAGGCAGCAATGTGCCTCACTGCTGGTGCCATGTCCACCTCAGGTTCTTCCTCCTCTTCCTCGTGTTCCACCTGCTCCTCCGCCTCCTCTGAAGAGGCTGTGCGCTCTGCGCCTTGCTCCTCCTGCAGCTCAAATCCTCGCTGCTGCGCTATGTTGTGCCATGCGCAGCAAACAACAATAGTTCTGAAGACCCTGGCTCTTGCGTACTGAAGGGGTCCTCCAGATCTGTCAAGGCATCTTCAGCATGCCAATTGCTTGCTCTATGACACATCTGGTCCTCATGTGGCTTTCATTATAGTGTTCCTCAGCCTCATTGCTTGGCCTCCTCAAGGTTGTCATCAACCAAGACTTCAGTGGATAGCCCTTGTCTCCAAGCAACCAACCGATAAGTCTGTTAGGAGGACGAAGAGCTGAGGGAGGGTGGATTGGCACAGGATGAAAGAGTCATGACAGCTCCCTGGGAATCTGGCGCACACATGCATGATGATCTTTTTGTGGTTGCAGATGAGCTGCACATTGAGGGAGTGGAAGCCCTTATTGTTCACAAACACTCCTGGGTGATCTGGGGGTGCCTTGATGGCCACATGTGTGCAGTCGATGATGCCCTGCACCTGTGGAAAGCCAGCCAGAGCCGCAAAGCTGAGTGCCCGCTCAGTAACACTGGCCTCATCAATGGCAAAGTGTACATAAGTCGCTGATATGTGAAACATGGCATCGGTCACCATGGTGATGCATTTTTGGGTGCCCGACTGCTGGATCTTGCAAATGTCTGCTGCAGATCCCCGGAAGGAGCCTGAGGTGAAGAAGTTGAGGACGGTGGTGACTTTGACTTTGGCTGGTAAGGCATGTCCACCAGGTCCTCTGGGCATAAGGTCTTCTTACAGCAAGCTACAAATGTCTGCAATGACCTGGCACAATAGCCTGAGCCTTCTAAAGCACTGCTGCTCAGTCATGTCCAGGAAGCTGATCCTCTGCCTTTATACGCTGTGTTGTGGGTATCACCTCTGGTGCAGTGCAGCCCTGTGCTGATCCCCTCTCTCCTGTGGAGTATCAGGTCGGTGAGGAGAAGGCTGCTGTTGTGGTTGCTGCTGCTGGTGTTGGGACTCATCTTGGTTCGAATCTGTGGTCTAAGGTGAAACAGCATTAGCGACACCAATGCTGATTTAATAGATGGCAGGTAAAGTGGAGCTCAGAGGCATAATCTTCCAATTTAGCGAGAGTGACTTGCAATGTAGTGAGAGTGGCTTCCGAGGTTGCAGAAATCACCTGCAAAATCTCTGCACAAAATAGTGTCAGCAAGATCCTTTCCCTTAGGCAAGGAAGCAGGTGTAAGGTATGTGTATTTATGTGCTTTTCCAGCTGTCACTTAATGAACTCGTACAATGGGCACTGACCTCATGTCTTGCCTTCACAGGCGAGCTTCACGAAGTCCGTGAATCCCGTGCACAAGCAGTAAAAGATGAAACCTCACGTTAAAAAGACTCTTAAGGGTCACTCGAAGAGCTGTTAACTACTTCAACGAGGTCACCCTCCTCTCCCAAGCGGGCCCGTGGCACGCTTCAAAATGTGCCCCGGTTAAACGCGGAAGTTGGCGGGATGAAGGCGGGTTCCCGACATGCTGTCAATTTCAACACTTTCAACTGCCGACCCGCTCCCAAACTTGCACTCTCTGCAATGTGAAAATTCTGCCACTGTCACCAGTAAGTGCTCCTAGATCAAGTATAATATTTAGATGAGGCAGATTGTGACGACAATGAGTATGCAATGCTGATTTGACGCACCATCTGCCATTTTGGCCGTCGCTGCTCCATTCAATGCCCTCTGCTAATCACGACCAGCTGAACATGTGTTCAGCAGCAGGAAGGGCCTTTCAGCAGCACTATTTAAAGGGATCATCAACAACTTGCAGCGGACTTGTTTTTTCAGTTCTACTGGCTCTGTCTAAGTTTGTGCAACCATTTGGAGCTTTCTACAGTTATTTAATGTTGCTGAGGCGACAGAGAGTGTTGCTGCAAGTGGAGAATACGTTGATTCTCATTTAAAGGGTTCTGCTCACACCACTTGCTCACAGTCGTGGGAGCTCTACGTGCAGTACCCCTCGCACTCGAGTATGATCGGGAGATGGAACGGAGGCAGCGAAGAAGAGGACAAGATGCTCGCAGCTGAAAATGGGCTCTCAGCAGGAGGCCTTACCCACCTAAGGTCTTCCAAGAGCACTTCTCCTACCTGTACTTAAACCAGGAGCAGCGTATCAGGAGGCTCCGCTTTATCAAGGGGGTGGTCACAGAACTCTGCCACCTCCTGCAACCAGAGCAGGGCGATGACAGCTCTCCCAGTGGTCCTTTCACCATCGGATCCTTCCAGTCCGGAGCAGGAGCCATAGGGAACATCTCCCAGTTCGCCGTCCATCGTTGCATCCGGAAGGTCACAGAGGTTTTCTACTCCAGAAGAAGGGACTTCATTGTCTTCTCTATGAACAGAGAGAAGCAGGACGAGCAGGCATGTAGTTTTGCCAGGATAGCGGGCTTCCCCATGGTGCAGGGCGCCATCAACTGCACACACGTCCCCATGGTGCAGGGCGCCATCAACTGCACACACGTCCCCATGGTGCAGGGCGCCATCAACTGCACACACGTCCCCATGGTGCAGGGCGCCATCAACTGCACACACGTGGCTTTGCGGGTGCCGTATAACAATCCTGAGATGTTCCATAACTGCAAAGGCTACCACTCACTTAATGTGCAGTTGTTGTGCAACCACCCCAACGCACCATGATGGTCAATGCCCACTATCCTGGCAGCAGTCGTGATGCCTTCATCCTGCGCCAGTCTGGTGTGCCAGCAATCTTCCAGCCACCATGTCAAACCGGAGGGTGGCTGCTCGGAGACAAGGGCTATCCGCTCTGCACCTGGCTCGTGACTCCCCTACGCAACCCCACCACTCATGGCCAGCACTCATATAATGACAGCCATGCTGCCACCAGGAACGTCACTGAGCAGACCATCGGGGTGCTCAAGCAACGATTCTGCTGCCTTGACCGCTTGGGAGGAGCCCTCCAGTCACCGAAGCGGGTGTCCCATTTCGTGGTGGTCTGCTGCATGCTTCACAACTTGGTCATCATGAGGGCGCAGCCCTTGCCAGCAGGGGTTTCGGAACCACCACAGTAGGAGGAGGAAGAGGAAAAAGAAGGAGGAAGAGGAAAAAGAAGAAGAGGAAGAGGAGGAGGAGGAAGAGGAAGAGAAGGAGGAAGGGAGGAGGCAGGTAGCACATACCCTTTCCGGACAGGCTGTCCATAAGCACCTTTATCAGACTCCGGTTCCAGTGACTGAAACCACAGATCCCCGTTGCTCACCACTTTCCCATCTTACCATCCCTCTATTACGGAACATTACAGCGTCCTCCTGGGCACAAAGCTGAAATGAGAGCCACCACAAAACATACATTCCAAACATAATTTATAAATTTATCAAATTCAAATCAAAAGAACAAAGTCAATTTATCACCCTTGTGCATTCCCTTAGTGTCTATCTTTCATGTGCCTTTTCCTACTCTATTGTTCCTACGAAGTGTTACCCCACTAGTGACTGCACTATGGCTGGTGGAAGGCTGCTGACTTTCAGTGGGGAAGACTACGGATGGCCTTGCAGGATGACCTCAAGCAGCTCTGTCCCGAGAAGTCCCGGCTACATACTGCACCACCTCAGCATGGGTGGCAGCAGTCTGCGCTGGCTGGCTGACAGGCAGCAGCAAGGGCACTGGCGGAGTGGCACTGGTGGGAGTAGGAATGACGTCATCCTGAGACAGGACAGCAGGTTCTTGCTCCACAGACCTACTGCCACTCCCCCGGGGCGGCACCTCACCATTTCTAGCCACCTGTTGCAGCACAGATTGCTGGACTGCTGTGAAACCTTGCAAGCCTCTTTCGACACTCATAAACTCAGCCACTCAGAGCAGTCTGTGCTTCCACTGAGACGTTGGGTTGTTTCTGTTAAATCCGTGAATCTTGATGTATGGTGTCCTTCAATAAATAGACAGAGACTGCAGAGGAACAATCAACAGGTGTTTACTGGATGAGGGTTACTCTAAAACTAACAGTACAGATCCCTACTCAGGGTTTATATACAGGTGTGGTCACTGCCGGTACTACAGTATACAGGAGCTGTAAAAAGTAGTTCTCCCCTTAAAGGTACATACACTACAATTCCTCCCCTTTTAGATTAACAGTACCATAACATTCATTCAACAGTTAACACTTTTAACATGCAACATTAACTGAAAATAGTCCATTTATAAATTCAGTCTTTGAGGCGGCTTCCTGATCCTTTCTGGATAGCGCCTTTCCTGAGTGTCTTGCTCTTGGTGCGGAGGCGATTCTGCCCCCCTGTCGTCGGTTGGTTCATCAGCTCCCGATGCTATTGTTTCTGGGGTAGATGCTACCTGTATGTCGGGTTCATCACCAGGTACGCGAGACACGGGGTTGACTTGTTCCTGTGACACTAGGATCTGGTCGACATGGCGTCTCACAATGTTCTCACCAACATCCACTGTGTACATTAGTGGCCCCTGCCGTGTGCATATCGTTCCTGGTTGCCATTTCTCTGTTCGGTAGTCGCGGGCCAAGACTGGTTGCCCTACATTGAAGCTCCTTGTCGGCTTCTCATTGATGTGCTGGAATTGCTTATTCTCAACATTTCTTCGTACATTTGGTGTGAGCAAATCCAGACGAGATCTCAACCTTCAGTTAAAGAACATCATGGCCGGGGTCTGGTTGGTAACTCCATGTGTCGCATTTCTGTAGGCTAACAGGAAATTGTCCACCTTATCCTGCAGTGGAATGTCGTCATCGCACATGGCCCTTACTGCCTTTTTAAAGGTTTGTACGAAGCTCTCAGCCAATCCATTTGTGGCTGGATGATATGGGGCGGATGTGTAATGCCTTACCCCATTCCTTCTCATAAATTTCCGAAACTCTTCGGACACAGACTGTGGTCCGTTATCAGAGCAAATCTGCTCTGGCAAGCCGTTCCTGGCAAATATGGTCCGTAGGACTGCAATCGTTTACTCCGTGGTGGTGGAGGACATTTTGATCACCTCAAGCCATTTCGAGTGCGCATCCACGGCTATTAAGAACATTGAGTCCATGAATGGACCAGCAAAATCAATATGCACCCGTTGCCATGGAGAGGAGGGCCACTCCCATGGGTGTAGAGGGGCATGTGGTGGTGCATTTTGGACCTTCTGGCATCCTGAGCAGCTCTTTGTCAGGTCCTCGATCTGCTGATCGATCCCCGGCCACCACACATAAGCCCTAGCAAGGCTTTTCATTTTCACCCCTCCCAAATGGCCTTCGTGAAGCTCATTGAGCACTCTCTCCCTTAACTTGGGTGGAATTACCACTCGGGATCCACACATCAAGGTCCCCTGGCATACTGACAGCCGTTTTCTTCTGGATGAGAATGCTGGCAACAGTGAGTCGCCATGTGTTGGCCATCCCTTCACCGTCAAATCATATACCCGAGACAGTGTCGGAGCATTTCGGGTCTCCTTCTCTATACCAGCGTTAGTTACTGGCAAGCGTTCAATTATAGTCGAATAAAATATTTCGACAGGATCCACTGCTGGTGCTTCCTCCGCAGTAGGCAGTGGCAGGCGTGATAGCCCATCAGCGTTTCCATGCTGTTTCGTGCCCTTAAACTCGATTTCATATTGGTTCGCCCCTAGAAAAAGGGACCATCTTTGTAGCTGTTGCGCAGTCATCACCGGAACGCCCTTCTTTGGATTAAAGATGGAGACAAGTGGTTGGTGGTCAGTCAGCAAGGTGAACTTCTGCCCGTGCAGATGGTGGTTGAACTTTTTCATTCCCCACACTAGGCTGAAGGCCTCCCTGTCAATCTGGGTGTAGTTACGCTCGGCTGAGGTTAGTGACCGAGACGGAAAGGCTACTGGCCGCTCCAAGCCGCCCGGGAATTTGTGCGACAGCACCGCTCCAATACCATAGGGTGATGCATCACACGCCAACCGAATTGGTAGTGCTGAGTTGAAATGGGCCAACACCTCTTTTGATGTGATCAATTCTTTGCACTTCTGGAAAGCTCGTTTACATTCGTCATTCCACTTCCATGGTACCCCCGTTTGCAGTAGGGTGTTCAGTGGGTGTAGTACTGTAGACAAATTCGGCAAGAACTTATGGTAGTAGTTCACCAGCCCGAGGAACGACCTCAGTTGTGACACATTTTCCGGTGCTGGAGCCTTGACTACTGCCTCAATCTTTTCAGGGGACTTATGTAACCCCTCTTCATCAATAACATGGCCACAATACTGTAGTGTATGTAACTGTTCTACCTTTAAGAGAACTATTGTATGTAACCGTCCACCTTTAAGAGAACTATTTTAGGTGTGGCACTACTTTATCCTGGCTGCTGTATACTGTAATACCGACGGTGACCACACCAGTATATAAGTGCTGTGGCAGAATTTATTGGGCAGATTCGCCCTGACCTTCGAATAGTAAAGTCCTGTTTAAGTTACTCTTGTAGTCTGTGTATTACTTCGCTATACAACCCACAGACTTTACAGTGGCGACGAGTTCAATCTTACCCTGCTGCAACAATACTTCTGAAGAAGTAAACGAGCGTCGAGAAGAGGCACCTGCCCTCGTCGTTTTGCTGAGAGAAAACTCGAGTCTGCAGACCAAGAAAGGAGGAAGATTTCAAACACGAAGTCTTCCATCAGCAACAGGCACGGATTGTCCCTTCTGCCACGGTGGTGAGTGAGCCGATCAACACGAGAAGCAAGTCGGCCACGGTGACTGTGAGTAAAGGGAAAATAGAAACAAATAAATGGAGGGTAAGGGCGGTGCACTCGACCACGGTCGAGGGGGAAAGGAGCCGGACAGAAGTCGGGCCCAGAGGCGCTGAGACTGGGGCAGCGTGGAGCAGAAGCCACGGTACAAGCGGGCTGGGGAGCGTCGTGAGACGACTAGACTGCGATGGCGAAAAAGGCCGGACAATACCGCGACCACGAGGCGCTGCGACCGGGATCGTAAGGCGTGGGAAGATATAAACATAAATAAGCCACGGAGAACTCAGCCACAGCCGGGGAGGAAAGCACCGGACTGTGAGAAGCTGGGAGGCGCGATTGGGGTGAAAAAGGCCAGACAGTGACTGAGGCCACGAAGCGCTGCGACCGGATCGTAAGGCGCGGGAAGAGATAAAAATAAATAAACCGCGGAGAACGCAGCCGCAGCCGGGGAGGAAGCACCGGACTGCGAGAGGCTGGGAGGAGCGATTGGGTGAAAAAGGTCGGACAGTGACCGAGGCCACGAAGCGCTGCGACCGGGATCGTAAGGCGCGGGAAGAGATAAAATAAATAAATCGCGGAGAACTCAGCCGCAGCCGGGGAGGGAAGCACCGGACTGCGAGAGGGCTGGGAGGTGCGATTGAGAGCCGCGCGAGCGGGAGAGACAGAGCCCGAGCGAGAGCCGCGCGAGCGGGAGAGACAGAGCCCGAGGAAGACTGAGCGAGATCCAGCCCAGCGGCTGAAACTGTTCGCCGTCAACGGGTTGTACCCAGCACCGGCTGCCCTGCCGAGAGAAGGGAACGCGCTGAAGCCGACGCGCAGGCTGCAAACCCGAAAGCCAGCGGCCGTCGCCCGAGGGAAGCTTACCCCTCCTGCCAGGGGAAGAAACGCGGGAAACCGCCATCTTGGAAAAAAAAAAGAGTTAAAGAAATATTTCGTTGTTGTTTATCAGGGAGGTGAAGATGCCTGAGCGTGGTAACATCAACCATTTCGATTCCAAGGTAGAAGATTGGGCCACGTATGTAGAACGCATTGAGATATATTGTGAGGCCAATAAAATAGAGGATGATGATAAAGCTATAACCTTGCTAAACTCGATGGGGGCGAAGACATACGGGCTATTGAAGCATCTTCTAGCACCAGTTAAACCGGCGGATCAAACCTTCGATAATATTGTTGCTGTTCTGAAGGATCACTTGAACCCCACACCGCTGATGTTGGCGGAACGATTCAAATTTTATGCGAGAACGCAACGGAAAGAGGAAAGCAACGCGGAATACTTGGTCGAACTGCGTAGGCTAGCGAAATACTGCCAGTTTGGAGGAAATCTGACAGAGGCATTGCGAGACAAGTTCGTGTGCGGGTTGTCGAAGGAAGGAACGCAAAAGCGACTGCTCGAAGAGAACGACCTTACACTGGATAGGGCTGTCCTTATTGCAGCATCACACGAAGCCGCAGCGAAAGGAACTGCGGAAATGCAGCTGAAGGCAGCGGTCCTCAGTGTGGATCAAATTACTTCGGGTGCAACGAAATGTTATCGTTGTGGGAAGACAACACACGACCAGAACCAATGCTGGTTTAAAAACCAGGACTGTAGGAAATGTGGCAAACTGGGTCACATAGCCAAAGTATGCCGGTCAGGGAAGAAGACCAACAACCAAAAAAAAAAGCCATCACAGGAAAAGTACAACAAAGTACACAAGGTGGTTGAGAAGAGTTCAGATGAACAGAATTCGGATTCAGACCCAAGCGGCCAGGAACTGGGTAGTCTGAGAATTCATAATGTGAGTAAGGAAGCTGACCTACAAACTATCTGGGTCATGCTAAAAATAGCCGGAGTCCAAGTGAGAATGGAATTGGACACTGGATCAGCCCTATCAGTCATAAATCGAAGGGATTACAACCGGCTATTCTCACATATACCCTTGAGAGATACCAAGTTCGTATTGCAGACATACACGGGGCATAAAGCATACCCCATGGGAAAGATAAGAGTCAAGGTGAGAGACAGGGGCAAAGAACACCCCGGAATGGACTTATACGTACTACCTGAGGGAGGACCACCACTTCTAGGACGGGAGTGGATCAAGAAAATAGACATGGAATGGCACTACCTCAAAGCAATAACGAGTGAGGACTCGGGGCAGACAATCAGCTCAGACTCTGAAACGGATGACGATAAGACCAGCCCAAGCATGAAAGACAAGTCTAAAATGAACTTGCTGACTAAGGTTGGTAGAACGAATGTGGGCATAAAGGCTTATGCTCCAGAGGAGAACAAAGTTTCAGAACAGAATTCCTCTGAACAACAACAACATAGCTTGACAGAGAATTCTGAGTCTGTTCAAGTTACAGACATATATATTACTGAGGAACATCGAGCTCGAACGCAAACTTATTTCAGATTACGACAGCAATTAGAACAATTGAATTGCCGTCTCGAGCAAGAGATGAAAGCAATGAAAAAGTTCTATGATACCGAATGGGAGAATCTGGAAAGACAACAGAAGCAGCTGGGGAAGAAAAGGGAGCAGGAGCACACAAACCGTCTGCACGAGGAGGCCAAACGAATCAAAGCTGATTCGGCTTCTGAAGGGGCGTGCTCCAATCCGATGGAACAAGATGTGCTGCAACTGAAGGCGCTGGTTAGCAGGTTGCAGGCAGAAAAAGCTGAGTTGGTCGACATGACTTCCGAGCTCCTACTGAAGTTGGGTGCAGCATCACCGGGCGATTCATTTGTGGAAATTCGAATGATGGGGGCTGCGGATGATGGCGAAGTAGAAGCAGCAAAGGAGCCCCAGGACAAGGTTCTAAACAGCCCTGCAGCTAATGGAAAAGGGATGAGGACAGAAGAGTTAACAGTCAGCCAACTCCTCCAGGGCAAGGTTATAAACAGCCCTGTAGTTAATGGAAAAGGAATGATGGCAGAAGAGTTAACAGTCAGCCAACTCATTCATATGCTGAGGGATAAAACTCTAAAATGGGAAAAACTTAAATACGAGCCTCAATCTTCAAAGGGAAGGGAGCTCTCAAAAGCCATTGGAAGAGCTGAGGTGGCAACCCAGACTGAGAAGTCTGCAGCAGAACAGCCCTTGGATGCCAAAAGTACGCTGACGCACGGCAATGTAGAACAACAGAATACTGAAACAGCTACTTCAGTAGAGGGATTGAATAGTCCGATCAATCAATCTCCGAATCACAGAATCACAGAATCACAGAAACCCCACAGTGCAGATAGAGGCCATTTCGGCCCATCGAGCCTGCACCGACACATATCCCACCCGATCCCCGTAACCCCTACACCAACACATATCCCACCCTATCCCCGTAACCCCACGTATTTAATCCCCCTAACACTAAGGGTCAATTTATCATAGCCAATCATCCTAACCCGCACATCTTTGGACTGTGGGAGGAAACCGGAGCACCCGGAGGAAACCCACGCAAACACGGGGAGAATGTGCAAACTCCACACAGACAGTCACCCGAGGCCGGATTCGAACCCGGGTCCCTGGCGCTGTGAGGCAACAGTGCTAACCACTATGCCACCGTGCTGCTCTGAAGTTGAAGTATTGAAATCACAAATGAGGTCATTAGTAAAAGACTTGCAGGAAGCCCAGAAAAAGCGGGATGAATCTGAACGCATGATGAAGTCTCTTCAGGACAGATGTCGGGATTTGGAACAAAAGTCGGCTAACGTCCAGCTGGGTAAGGAGGAATTAGAAGACCCTCTCGCTGGCCTAGCTCAGGACGACACCGAATATTACCATGATCTGTGGAGTGACACTGAATATTACGAGGACCTGGTCTGCCCAGCTTGTGCCGAGAACTCCCAAAGTGCCGAAATCAGGATGAATCACTTAAAGTCTAAGGAACATAGGGAGATGGTGGCGTTACAGCTGGCAGCTGACAATGGAGCCCCGAGAGTCTCCAAGAAGCAAAAAAGGAAAAGACGAAGCAGAAGATGATAACCATCTGAACCATTATTACCTCTACCCGATCACACACGTGGTCCCCCGAACGGAGCCAAATCAGTTGGAAAGTAGGAAAATTTCCCAAGGCAATCCAACTGTTTTTTTTTTTTGTTTGTTTAAAAAGTCAGCAATGCTGGTTCAGAAGTGATGGAAGTAAAGCTGTTAAGTCTAGGGAAGGACTATGGGATGAGTCCCTCTAGCAAGGTGACCCGACTACACCATGGAGGCGTGGTCCGGACCGAGTCAAGAAGATCAGAGACTGAATCTGTGAACTGTTTCCCGCAGAGACTGAATCTGTGAACTGTTTCCACAGAGACTACCTCTGTGAACTGTTGTAACATGAAGTTGGATATGTTTAAGTTACTCTTGTAGTCTGTGTATTACTTCGCTATACAACCCACAGACTTTACAAATACGAGATCTGCTTCTGGAAAAACTCGCATTTGTGGCGATTAGCTCAGAGCCCATGTTCCTGCAATCTAGTGAGCACCTGCTCCAGGTTGGCGAGGTGATCACTGTCATTTTCTCCCGTGACCAGGATGTCTTCCAAATAACACTGGATCCCTGGAATCCCTTGCAGCACTTGATCCATTGCCCTTTGCCAAATAGCCGGAGCTGATGCTACCCCGAACACCAGCCGGTTGTATTGGTAGAGACCTTTGTGAGTGTTGATCGTGAGGTACTGTTTCAAGGCTTCTTCTACCTCCATTTGCAGGTACGCCTGGGCCAGATCAATCTTAGTGAAGTGTTTTCCTCCAGATAGCGAGGCGAAAATATCTTCAATCCGCGGAAGCGGATATTGTACCGTGTGAAGGACTGGGTTCACTGTCACCTTAAAGTCCCCACAGATGCGAACCTTCTTTGCTTCCTCAGGCGTATTACTCAACGACCTCTTCATTACAGGAACGATGGGTGTAGCCCACTCGCTCCAGTCCACTTTGGACAGTACTCCAGAATGTTCCAAACCTTCCAGCTCTGCTTCGACGGCTGGGCGGATCGCATAAGGCACTGGTCTGGCCTTAAAAAACTTTGGGCTTGCATTTTCCTCTATTTTGATCGTCGCTGTTATGCCTTTTAGTGTTCCGAGTCCCTCCTAGAACGCTTCTTGTGCGTCAGTTAGCATTTTTGACAGTCATCCAGGTGTGACGTCGTCATCCTTTTTGGCATCTACTGTTAAGTCTGTGTGTTATAGTGAGAATTACTACACAGACCACAAGAGTAAATTCAACAGGTCTTTACTGGTTGGAGGTCGGACTATACTGAATACAATATTATTACACTGTGCTTATATACCGGTGTGGTCACCACCGGTATTACGTATACAGCAGCCAAAGAAAGTAGTACCTTTCTTAAGGTGGACCAGGCTTAAGTTCTCTTAAGGTGGAACAGGTTACATACACCACAATCCTCCCTTTTTAGCTTAACAGTCATATCCCCAAATAAACATAACATATATACATATATAACTTCAGGTATAACGGTTCAAAGGTTCAGTCTCTCAGGAGGCTTTCTGATTCGGCTTGGATAACGCCTTTCAGTGGTCTCTGATTCTTGTTGTTGAGGTGCCTCCTCTAGTTGGTTGCCAATGTATTGGGTGTCATCATCATCAAATACATTCTCGGCCGAGGTAGATGCTTCAGGTTCATGAACGTCTTCCACAGCTGTCTCTGTCACAACCATGGGTTCGACCCTTGCTCTCGACTCTACCAGTTGATCCGCATGACGCCTTATCACATTATGACCAATATCTACGGTGTACATCAGAGGTCCTTGTCTGGCCCGGATTGTTCCGGACTGCCATTTGTCGTTTCCATAGCCCCTTGCCATCACAGGTTGTCCTACGTCGAAAGTTCGAGTGGTCTTGCTGTTAATATGCCGAAACTGTTTGTTTTCCACTTCCCTCCGCACATTTGGTTTTAACAAGTCCAACTTGGACCGCAACCTCCTGTTATAAAACATCATAGCAGGACTTTGGTTAGTCACGGCATGATCGGCGTTTCTATATGACATCAGGAACTTATCGACCTTGTGCTGCAGTGGAATCTGATCATCATTCATGGCCTTAATAGCCTTTTTGAATGTCTGGACAAATCTTTCAGCCAACCCGTTTGTCGCCGGGTGATATGGGGCAGAGGTATAATGTTTAACTCCATTCTTCTTTAAGAATTGTTGGAATTCTTCCGATACAAACTGTGGTCCGTTGTCCGAACAGATCTGTTCTGGCAATCCGTTCCTTGCGAATATTGTTCTTAACACCGCAATTGTCTTTTCTGAAGTAGTGGTATTCATCTTGATGACTTCTGGCCATTTGGAATGTGCGTCCACCGCGATTAGGAACATGGAGTCCATGAATGGACCAGCAAAGTCAATGTGTACGCGTTGCCATGGGGCTGAAGGCCATTCCCATGGGTGTAGCGGTGCTATCGGAGGTGCATTTTGCACTTTTTGACACCCAGCGCAGCTTTTCGTTAACTCCTCAATCTGTTGGTCAATACCCGGCCACCATACGTAAGCCCTAGCAAGACTTTTCATTTTAACTCCCCCCAGATGACCTTCATGTAGTTCTTTTAAAACTCTTTCCCTTAACTTGGGAGGAATAATCACTCTTGTCCCGTACATCAAAGTACCATGGCAGACGGACAGCTGGTCTCGCCTTGCCGAGAATGCCGGTAACAGAGGATCACCCCATGTTGGCCATCCTTTCACTGTCACCTCGTAGACTCTGGACAGTGTCGGGTCATTCCTGGTTTCTCTTTCAATACTTGCGTTGGTGACAGGTAAACACTCGATAATGGTCGAATGAAATAACTCAACAGGGTCAACTTCCGTCGTGTCTTCATCTTCAGGTAGTGGCAGGCGCGACAGGCCATCAGCATTGCCATGCTGTTTCGTACCTTTGAATTCTATCTGATATTGATGTGCCCCTAAGAAAAGAGACCATCTCTGGAGACGCTGTGCTGTCATCACCGAAACACCCTTCTTAGGGTTAAAAATGGACACCAACGGTTGATGGTCCATCAGAAGTGTGAATTTTTGGCCCTGTAGGTAATGATTAAACTTTTTCACTCCCCATACAAGGCTAAGGGCCTCCCTATCGATCTGCGCATAGTTGCGCTCAGCGGAGGTCAATGATCTGGATGCAAACGCGACTGGCCTTTCCGTGCCATTTGGCAATTTATGTGAGAGTACTGCCCCAATACCATATGGAGAAGCATCACAAGCCAACCGAATAGGCAGTGTCGGGTTGAAGTGAGCCAACACTTCCTCTGAGGTGATCAATTCTTTGCTTTTGCGAAATGCCTTCTTACAGTTTTCGCCCCAGTCCCATGGTACCCCTTTCTGTAAAAGAGCGTTCAACGGATGCAGCACCATGGATAGATTTGGCAGAAATTTATGGTAATAGTTAATTAATCCTAGAAACGACCTCAACTGAGAGACATTCTCCGGAGCGGGAGCCTTTACAACTGCCGCTATCTTGTCAGGAGACTTATGAAGCCCCTCCCGGTCAATGACATGACCACAGTACGAGATCCGCTTCTGGAAGAACTCACATTTCTGCCGATTTACCCTAAGTCCATACTCTTTCAGTCTGTTGAGCACCAGTTCCAAGTTAGCGAGATGCTGTTCATCACCATCACCTGTGATCAGAATGTCGTCCAGGTAACATTGTGTGCCTGGAATTCCCTGTAATACCTGCTCCATGGCCCTCTGCCAAATTGCTGGAGCCGATGCCACACCAAAAACCGGCCTGTTGTACCGGTACAACCCTCGATGCGTGTTGATCGTGAGGTATTGGCGTGACTCTTCTTCAACCTCCATCTGCAAGTACGCCTGCGCCAGGTCTATCTTGGTGAAGTGTTTCCCGCCAGACAGTGAAGCGAAAATATCCTCAATCCGTGGAAGCGGATACTGCACCGTGTGAAGCACCGGATTAACGGTGATCTTGAAATCTCCACAGATGTGAACCTTCCCTGGATCTCCTGGCTTATTGTTCGCAGGACGTTTCATAACGGGAACAATGGGCGTAACCCACTCACTCCAATCTACTTTAGACAGTACCCCTGAACGTTCTAGTGCTTCCAGCTCTGCTTCAACCGCAGGTCGTATTGCATACAAAATTTTGGTTGTGCATGTTCATCAATCTTGATGTTTGCTGTAATTCCTCTCAGTGTTCCCAGTCCCAGCTGGAACACCTCTTTAGCCTCATCCAATATTCTGGACAATCGTTTAGGTTTGACAGCTGTTTCCCCGGAATCTACCGTTAGTGCTTTCAAGGAGTGCCAGTCCATATTCATTTTCCTAATCCACTCCCGTCCTAGTAGTGGTGGACCTCCTTCAGGTAGCACATATAAGTCCATTACTTGGCTTCCTTCGCCCTTGTGGACCACTTCTACCTCTATTTTTCCGATGGGGTACACTCTTTGCCCCGTGTACGTTTTCAATATAATCTCCGTTTCCTGTAAGGGAATATGTTGGAATAACCTTCTGTAATCTTTCTTATTCATGACCGTCAATGCCGATCCAGTGTCCAATTCCATTTTTACTTGGACTCCTGCTATCTGAAGAGTGACCCAAATTCACAGAATCACAGAAATCACAGAAACCCCACAGTGCAGATAAAGGCCATTTCGGCCCATCGAGCCTGCACCGACACATATCCCACCCGATCCCCGTAACCCCTACACCAACACATATCCCACCCTATCCCTGTAACCCCACGTATTTAATCCCCCTAACACTAAGGATCAATTTATCATAGCCAATCAACCTACCCCGCACATCTTTGGACTGTGGGAGGAAACCGGAGCACCCGGAGGAAACCCACGCAAACACGGGGAGAATGTGCAAACTCCACACAGACAGTCGCCCGAGGCCAGATTCGAACCCGGGTCCCTGGCGCTGTGAGGCAACAGTGCTAACCACTATGCCACCATGCTGCCTGGTGGTCTGGAGGTCTGTATCCTTACCAACGTTGTGTATTCTTAAGCTATCCAGTTCATTACTGCTAGCGTCTGAATCTGACTTCTGTTCGGTCAAACTGTTCTTTGTCACCTTGTGTACCTTTGCATATTTTCCTTGCGGTGACTTTTTATTGCTGGTCTTCTTTCCTGACCGGCATACTTTAGCTATGTGGCCAAGCCTGCCACACGTTCTGCACTCTTGGTTTTTAAACCAACACTGGTTCTGATCGTGTGTTGTCTTTCCACAATGATAACATTTGACAGAACTCAAACCCAATTTGTTTGTACCGAGTTCCGGTGGCCGTAGCTGCATTACTGCCGTGCCTCTCGCTGCGGCCTCGTGTGCTGCTGCCATAGTGACCGCCTTCTCGAGAGACAGCTCATTCTCCTCGAGCAGTCGCCTTTGTGTATCCTGTTTAAATAAACCACACAGAAATCTATCTCGAAGTGCTCCTGTCAGTCCCGTTCCAAACTGACAATATTTTGCTAGCTTACGTAATTCCATCAAATATTCAGCATTGCTTTCATTTTGCAGCTGTCTTCTATCGTAAAATTTAAATCGTTCCGCTAGCATCAGCGGCGTGGGGCTAAGATGATTTTTTAGGACAGTAACAATCTGTTCGAACGTCTTATCCGCTGGTTCATCTGGTGATAACAGGTGTTTCAATTGCCCGTATGTCTTCGCACCCATTAAGTTTAGTAATGTTAGTGCTTTATCTGTCTCAGGAATTTTATTTGCCTTACAATAGTTTTGTATGCGTTCTACATACATAGCCCAGTCTTCTATATCACTGTCGAAGGCATTAATGTTCCCATGTTTAGGCATCGTAGCAATTTATCGTATTTTTAATGTTATCTAAGATGGCAGCTTCCCGCTCTTGCCGTTGTCCTCCGCCCACAAAATGGTGGTTTTCCGGCGCTTGGCGGTCTTCACCCATCCCCCGACGCTGTCTCCACTTCACCGTGTCTCTTGCGCCTTCAGTTTCCCCAGACGCTGCGCCTTTAGCCCGAATGCGGCCCTTATCTCCGGTCGCGATCGATGTCCCGCGCTGCGCCTCTCGCTCGAAAGCGGCCCGGCCCGTATCTCTGGTCGCGATCGACCTCACCGCCCTTATTCCTCCGTCTTCCCAGCCCCGTCTGTACAGCCAACGCGGTTGACTTTCTGTCGCGTCGCTGCCCGGCTTACCCACCACGAGGTAGTAGAAGAAGCTGACAGTCACTGATGGAGGCTTCGAGGTCAGGATGTCTTCTGCACTCCGGTTGCTCGATGCCTGCCGCTCGACGTGTCTTCCCGTAGGTGATGAGGGTGGAAACCTCTCTTCGACGTCCTGTCCGTGGATGAAGTCGCCGTGGAAATTACTGCAGCAGGGTAAGAATCGGACTCGTCGCCACTGTTAAGTCTGTGTGTTATAGTGAGAATTACTACACAGACCACAAGAGTAAATTCAACAGGTCTTTACTGGTTGGAGGTCGGACTATACTGAATACAATATTATTACACTGTGCTTATATACCGGTGTGGTCACCACCGGTATTACGTATACAGCAGCCAAAGAAAGTAGTACCTTTCTTAAGGTGGACCAGGCTTAAGTTCTCTTAAGGTGGAACAGGTTACATACACCACATCTACCGTCAGTGCTTGTATGGAATGCCAATCTAACTGTATCTTCCGGATCCATTCACGTCCTAGTAGTGGTGGTCCTCCATCTGGCAATACATATAGGTCCATTTTTGGTGTTTCCTTGCCGTTGTATATCACGTTTACCCTTATTTTTCCTTTGGGGTAGACTTTTTTGCCCCGTGTACGTCTTCAAGACAATCTCTGTATCTCTCAAGGGTATATGTGAGAATAGCCGCTTGTAGTCCCTTCGGTTTATGACTGTTAGGGCTGATCCTGTGTCCAATTCCATTTTCACTTGGACTCCGTCTATCTTGAGCGTGACCCAGATAGTTTGGTGATCATCCATTTTGATTACATTATGTAGTTTCAGACAACCCAGCTCCTTGTTTCCGGAGTCTGTATCACTTTTCTGTTCGTCTGAACTACTCTCCGTCACCTTATGTAACTTTTTGTACTTCTCCTGTGGAGATTTCTTGCTGCTGGTTTTCTTTCCCGACCTGCAGACTCTTGCTATGTGTCCTACTGTTCCACACTGTCTGCACACTTGGTCCTTGAACCAACAATCCTTATGGTCATGTGTTGTTCTGCCGCAGCGATAACACTTCACTGCTCCATATGACATTTAATTTGTGCCATATTCTTGCGGTCTCCGTTGTATCTCTGCAGCGCCCCGTGCGGCTGCTTCGTGTGATACTGCCATGCTGAAAGCCTTGTCCAGCGTAAGATCCTTTTCTGATAGAAGCCGTTTCTGGGTTCCTTCACTTTGAAGCCCACACACAAACTTGTCCCTTAAAGTATCTGCTAGTCCCGTTCCAAACTGGCAGTGTTTCGATAGCTTGCGCAGTTCCATTAAATACTCAGCATTACTTTCGTCTTTATGCTGGTTTCTTTTGTGAAACTTAAATCTTTCTGCTATCAGCAGTGGTGTGGAGTTTAAGTGGTCCTGTAGGATTGCCACTATGCTTCCAAAATCCTTTTCCACTGGCTTCTCTGGGGTTACTAGGTTTCGCAGTAAGCCATACGTTTTTGCACCCATGGAATTCAACAATACAAGTGCTTTCCTGGCATCTGGCACTTCATTCGCCTTGCAGTACACTTCTATGCGTTCTACATATGTCGCCCAATCTTCAACTTCATTGTCGAATGCTGTGACACTGCCACTATTCGGCATCCCTGGGTGTGGTTAGACTGGCTAAAAATGGCATCGCCCGCGCTCTCGCTTCTTCTCCGCTGGCTCAAAATGGCGTCTTCCGTGCTCTCCCTTCTTCTCCGCTGCAGCTCAAAAATGGCGTCTCCCGCGCTCTCCCTTCTTCTCCACTGTGGCTCAAAAATGGCATCCCCCGCGCTCTCCCTTCTTCTCCACTGCGGCTCAAATGGTGTCTCCCGCGCTTTCCTTTCTTCCCCCGCGGACGCTGCTCAGCCCTTGAACACTGGCCGTGCTCTGTGCGTTTTCCTGCGCGCCTCTCTCATTGACGCCGCTCGGTCCTGAACCCCGGCTGCGCCCTGTGCGCTTTACCCTCTCTCTTACCACATCGACGCTGCTCGGCCTTCCCCTGTGCCGTCGGTCGGCTCCAGCCGCCGCCGTCCGGGAAGGGTCTGCGCTGTATCTGCTGCCAGCCCGTCTTGCTGGAGTCTTCGCCGGATGGTTGACGCCCGTGCCCCTGAAATCGGCCTTCTTCTGCAGAGTTGCAGGTAGGTTCGAATCGACTCGTCGCCAATGTTAAATCCGTGAATCTTGATGTATGTTGTCCTTCAATAAATAGACAGAGACTGCAGAGGAACAATCAACAGGTGTTTACTGGATGAGGGTTACTCTAAAACTAACAGTACAGATCCCTACTCAGGGTTTATATACAGGTGTGGTCACTGCCGGTACTACAGTATACAGGAGCTGTAAAAAGTAGTTCTCCCCTTAAAGGTACATACACTACAGTTTACGCCTGTGCTGCAATGGAAGCTTCGAGATCACCCACCACACCTAGCATCATCTCTGGGTCCACAAGGTCTGTCATGGAGTTGCCCATCATTTCCATCCTGGAAATCATGGGCTCCAAGCTCTGCACAAAACTGCATACAATGTTGGAGCCGGACTCTTCCATGCACCTTGACACTGACAAGAGGCTCTCTGGCAGGCTTGCCATTGCACCGAGCATTTATGTGTGCATGCCCATCACCCTTCTTCTAAAGGCTGCCCCATTGAGGTCATCATCTGGGTCCTGTGGAGCAGAACCCGTGCGCAGACTCACCCTCCGGGGAGCTGGCACCCAAGCTAACATTTCCCCCTGCCCTGGCTGCAGCCCACTCATGCCTGGTGACTCACCACGTGCAGGTCCCGTCTCTATACTGCAATCTAAAATACGTGTAGTGCCAGTTATAAGATTTGCAAAACTTCTGCATTTCCCCAAAGGTTATTATTAATAAAAGGGACACTGCGTGGACATTTTAAATCAAAAAGGGTACCCAAGATGGCGTCCGTGCCTCGTGGCAGAAAGCCTGTGAGATTTTAAAACTTGGACTCTGCAACGCAGGCAGCTTGTGGAGAAATCGAAACCAAAGCTGCAGTTTCTGTGAAGAGAGACTTTGTATTTTGAAAGCAGACAGGACTTTGAATTATGTATTAGATCAAATTGGAGACAAATCTAAATCCAGTTAGGCCTATAGTTAAGGCCATCAAGCAGTTTGCATAAATAATTGGCAACAGGTTAAGGAAGCCATCGAGGCTGGACAGGCCCATCAAGGAACATTCATAACAAAACAGGTCAATTATCGGGCCAGTAGATGCGATTACCAGCCATCTAAAAACAGTTAGTAAAGATTGCTACCATTATTTAAAATAGCCCGCCAAGATTAAGACAAAGAACTAACGTGATTTGGCGCGCAGATAAGGGTTTTCGAAAAGAGTATAATTGAAGGCCCCGGGTAGCAATCGCTCTCTCGCTCTCTCTCTGCTCTGCTCGCTCTGCTCTTCTGCCCCTCGCCCTCGTGGCTGTCGCTCTTTCCCCGTCCCACACTTACCCCCTGGCCTTTGCCCGTGCTTTTCCCCACTCCATCTGGAAATCGCCCAGGCACTGCATCGGGCAGACACGGACAATTCAGGCCAGGCGAGGTGGGACGCGACGAGGGAAGGAGGAAGGACGAATTGAGGAAGACAACTGAGGAAGACCAACTGAGGAGACGAACTGAGGATAGGCTTTGAATCATCGGGCCTTCAGTCTCAGCCAACCTGCGACTATCTTTATGCAAACTCAAACTGTCAGCCAAGGAAGAGGAACCATCATCCCTGCAAGGTAAAGCACCCAAACAAAGACTTTAACTTTGGGGTACTCAAACCTGGACAACGCCCTTGCAGCACCCAGAGACCACGTGACGACGGCAGGCTCCAGAGAGCACCAAGAGCGAACCCCGAACTCCACCGCTGTTTTGATTCCAGCAGACCCTTTTTATTGGTGAGCATGAAATTCTGGCCCCTCATAGCTTAATCTAGTTAGGTTTAGGGGGTGAGATAAGGATAAGGGGATTGTTAAGATAGTTGTTTTCCCTCGATGTGCCGTGTGTTCCCCATTCCCTGTATAAGTATATAGTTATTTGTATTTGCCTGTAATTTTATACACGGGTAACTTCTCATAAGACTGTGTTATTTTTCTGTTTAATGAAATCTTGAGTTTTGCTTACATCCAAACCACCTGTCTACTCGAGTCTTTTCTGTATCGCCGCCTGTACCCAAGTCCGGTGTCTAGAACCCAAGGGCGTGGGAGCGATTTGAACCGCTCATAAACAGTCAGAGGCATAACTGATTGGGCGTACGCACCAAACAGCACCACACGCCACCCCGTACACAGTTTCTGAGCTGGTGTCTGCAAGTGTTAGATGCAATGCCAATGTGTCGTCTTCTTCTCCTCCATCACTCTCCTCCATAACTTTAGGAATAAGCTGGCCAGATTGGAGTTCTTGCGTATCTGAAAGCAGAAAGATACAAGGGTCGGGTTGTGGTGAGGGGAGCGGGGGGGTGGTTAGCAAGATATCCATGCATACACCATCAACAGCTTGTAAGTGAGAAGAGATTGAGGGATGAGGGGGGAAGTGGGATGTGAGAAGAAGGATTCGGTATGAACATACCGTCATTATCAGCAATGCTTTCCAGTTCTCTGCTCACCTCAGACTCTGTCACAGCCCCTCCAATGATGTCCAGCACTGCTTCCTCCAGGTCCATCAGGTTGTCAAGTCTTGCTTGGCCACCTCCCGTCTGCTGGTGCTCTCTCCAGTTGTGTGCCACCTTGGCCTACAAGAGAAAGGGAAGTATGTGGGTGAGTGTTGTGCAACGTGTTTGGGTGATGTGCCTGATATGGTTGAATAGCTGGCAGTGTGTGCAAGGTGTGAGATGTGGGTGTGGACGTTGCAGCAGTGGTAAGTATGAGAGGGTGAAGTGAAGCTTTGATTATGAGGTATAAGTAGTGATAGCTAGAGATTGTTGGTAGGTGAGTGATGGGGGTGTGGTGCATTGAGCAGTGTGTGAGGCTTGTGGTGAAGGTGGTGGGATATGGCATTTGCTAATGCATTCACTCACCTTGACCACTTGTGTGAGGTCATTAAACATTTTGTGGCACTGGATCCAGGTCCTGGGGAATACACTTATTGCCGTGACTGATTGAGCGATCTCCTCCCAGATCCTTCTTGTGGTCAACCTTGAAGGCCTGTTGCCCCCCTGTGGGTAGAGGAGGTCCTGGCGTCATTGGACCCCCAGGAAAAAAACCTCCAGTGCCGTATCAGAAAATTGTATCGCCCTTTCTCTCGGCTGTTGAGCCATGGCTTCCGTTCACCTGACAATGAGGTGTTTCTGCAACAAAGTACCTCCCGTTTAAGTAGTGGAGAGAGCCAAGGCCAAACTTTATTGGCCAGTAGACAACACCTGATATTGGCCCCCTCGTTGAGCGCTGAGCCAATCAGCAGCGTGTTTAGCGCTGAGATCAGCGCTGCAATCATGTAAATGAGCAGGCAGCATGAATTTTGTGTGCTGTCTGCACCACTTGGAATAGGTGCTGGCAAATAGCCCTGGATGATGCCCTGGCCCGTTTTAGGGCCTTATCCAATTTCGAGGCTGTAAAATCTTCCATGAACCAGTGCAATCGGGCAGCGTAATAGATTGTAATAGTTTATTTTTTCTTCCTTGCATTAAAAAACTATTCCTGATGTATTTAAGAGTGGTAACCAGGTGTAGTTTTATTAATACAGCTGAAAATGGGTTTATCACTAAAAATAAGCATTTTTAATATGAGCGTCTAGTCCTCCACCTGTAAGTAACCTGATTTGAAGTCACTGAAAATGACTTTAAAAAACTGTACTGAACCATTTAATAGTTTCATCAGTGTACACTAGCCAGTTTCTTAGTAAATTGAACATTTTTTAATATTTAATAACTTTTAAAATATATCTTTGCACCTAAAAAAACAAGCTTACCATTTGAAGGGCCTCCTCGTAAACAGGCGCAATTGGCGGAAAATCGCCTTGCACATTAATTCAATCTGGAGCGTGGCCAGATTATGGGCGGAGCCAGTTTCCAGCGCAATGTTTTTTAAAATAGTGTTAAAGATCATAGAAGCCTGATTTACGCTCGACATAACTTGCGTTTAAAGTTCCTCGATCTTTTACATTGGTTTAGCCAATTTCAGGCGAATTGCGAGGCCACATTATTTAGTGTACAAAAAAGACTTGGGGGAGAATTTCAGTATCGCCCAGTTTGGGGCGCGATTATCAGCCGGGCGTAAAGTTTAGTGCCTGGTGCTAATTATCGCCTCCGACTGCAAGCTTGGCTTTGATCGCCTCCCCTGGAGGTGATTGGAGTGCTAAATCAGGTGCTGCACACCTGTCTTAAGGCGCAAAGGCCGAGAAACGAGGCGCTAACTCAGAGCGTGGGCACAGCGCAGGTGATGTCAGTTAGCGATGGAACACAGACACACTGGCGCCGGACAGTTCTTAAAGGGTCGATCTTGCTCTCCATCCACACCCTGCTCATTGGAGCCTTGACTCTCGGCCTGGAGTGACCTGTGACTACATTTTTCAGCCAAGGACTATGGAGCGAGTGGGCCTTGGAGGCTCTGGTTAGTGCAGTGGAGCGCAGAGGATCTATAATCTACCCTGAGAGTGGCAGGAAGCCTTTGCCATGCGACTACAGAAGAGTGTGGAGGGAGGTGGCTCAGCACGTCTCCTCCAGGAGCATGGTGACCAGGACCCATACTCAATGTCGCAAAAAGTTCAATGACCTCACTCGGGTCGTCAGGGTGAGTGGCTTTTTTTCAATACCTTTCCATTCCTCCATCTCAACCTCACTCTATGGTCAGAGGGTCTTAAAACCTCAATGCCCAACACTCATCCAACACCTATGGCCCTTTCATGAACCACACATGCATATTCCACACTTTGCATACAGTAAGGACTATTCAACTATGGGAGGCACATCAGGCAAGACCATGGCTGTATATTTACTCAGATGCCGTCCTTTTTCTTGCAGGCCAAACTATCTCATAATAGGAGACAGCAGCAACGGTCGGATGGACGGTGGCCTCAGCTGCACCCATCAGCGATCTTGAGGCGTGCGTCCACAGGATTGTGGCAAGCCAGGTGATCGGTCCCATCACCCCTGGAGAGGCCGACCCCGTTCGGGACAGCAATGGTAAGTCATCACCTTTTTCTCCTCTCTCCTTCCACTTGTCCCTCGCAACACCAGCCTTTGACACTTTCAATCCAACTTACTAAATCGCTGCACTCCTTCCTCCCTTACAGCCCCCCTGTCCTCACGCTAAAGCCACTCTTGTACCTCCCTGCTTTCAGATGGTGATTCACCAGGTGAGGAGACTGGCCCTCAAGCTGCCAGTGGGAGCGAAGCTGCAGGCGAGGAGGAAGAGGAAGCCGGAGCATCAGGACCACCCTCTCCCCAGGAAGCCCATGCCCACACTGGGAACACGCCTTCCCTGGAGGGGAGCAGGGGGGAAGGGTCTGATGAGGGTGAAGCTCCAGGACCCAGCGGGCTGCAGCAATGCAATGTGGCTAGGGAAGCTCAGGGGCCTTCTTCCCAGAGGGAGAGTAGACCAGCGAGTCTTGCTGCACTGGACGCAGAAGAGGAGCGGCTCATCGCTGAAATGAACACCCAGGTGGTGGACATGCACACTCAGCTCATGGGTGCAGTGGGAAGGGTGCCCGAATGCATTGATGCACTGGCAAGGTGTGTGGAGAACTTTGCTGTAGCACAGGCGGATGCCACGCTAATGCTTAGTGCTACAATTCAGTCACTGGCTGCCGATATTCCATCTCAGACTGCTCTCATGCAGACTCAGATTGAGGCCACGCAAGCACTGACTGCTGCCATTGTCACTGGTTCGGACACATTTCCCCGGGGCTCTCACCGCGCCACAGAAGGCCAGCAATCTGTGCTCCAGCAGATTGCTCCGGATGCTGATGTGCTGTCCCGTGGGAGTTCCAGTGTGTCGGTTGAGCAGGGAGTTGCTGTCCTCTCTCAAGATGACAGCATTCCTGCTGCCACCACTGGCACTTCCCCATTTCACTTGCCACCACCTGTAGCCCAGACTGCTGCTGCCCATGCAGAGTTGGTGCCGTCTGCAGCCGGGCCCTCCAGGCCCAGAGCTGGTCGAGGCCATCCTTCAAGGGCATCTACAGTTTCAGGTCCTGACAATCAGCAGCCTTCCAGCAGCCTTGCTGCAACCACTGGGGCCCCACTATGGAGGAGCAGTAGGGTGGGAAGGGGGGAAGTGCTCAAGGGAAGGACATCACCCTCGAAGGGCAAAAAGTAGGAGGTGTGACGAAATGTTGGTCAATTTTTTATTAATGGCCGAGGTTCGTATTCAAACTTTTGTTTAGTGTTTTGGACATTATCTCCAGGTTGTGAGAACCAGTTATGTTAATGAATGATTTTTTGTGTTTGTTTCTATTAGTTTGTCATGAAGAAATGAAACACACAGAATTTGTAAAATAAAAAAGTTTTTGTATTCAAAATGTACTGGTTTGGCCTTTGGAATCATTGCTGCCTTGGCCGGCTTAGGGGTTGCGGGTTGGGTTCATTCATGTTATTCTCCATGCCAGAAGCCATTTCCTCAGTAGGGGCCTAGAAGCAGCTTGTTATCAGCTGTTGACGGACAGCTCTTGCCGTTTCAACATTGTTGGCCTCCCTCCTGCCTTGGTGTTGATCATCCTCCTCCTCTTCCTCCTCCTCTTCCTCCTCCTCCTCTGGTGGTTCTCCAAGGCCTGGTGGTGTTGGCTGGGTCCTGAGGATTGCCAGGTTATGCAGCATGCAGCACACAACTATGAAGAGGGAGACTCGCTCAGGCGAGTACTGCAGGGCTCCTCCTGAGTGGTCCAAACAGCAGAACCGTTGCCTGAGCACGCCGATCGTCTGCTCAACGATGTTCCTGGTGGCGAGATGGCTCTCGTTATACCACAGCTCAGCAGGGGTGTTGGGGTTACGGAGCGGTGTCATCAGCCAGGTGCACAGTGGATAACCCTTGTCCCCGAGGAGCCAACCATTTGGCTGATGCTGTGCCTGGAAAAGTTCTGGCACAGCAGTCTGGCACAGGATGAAAGCATCGTGGCTGCTGCCAGGATAGCGGGCATTGACTGCGAGTATCAGCTGTCTGTGGTCACAGACCAACTGGACATTTAAGGAGTGGAACCCCTTGTGGTTTCGGAAAACCTCTGCATTCTCATGCGGTGCCCGCAATGCCAGATGTATGCAGTCAGTGGCGCCCTGCACCATGGAGAAGCCTGCTATCCTCGCAAAGCCCAATGCGCGTTCATACTGTTTGGCCCGGGTCATCGAGAAAGAGATGTACTGGTGTTTCCTTATACAGAGGGCATTTGTGACCTGACGGATACAGCAATGGACCGCGAACTGGGAGATATTGGCGATGTCCCCAGTAGCTGCTTGAAAGGAGCCGGTGGCATAAAAGTTCAGAGCCACTGTGACCTTCACTGCCACCGACAGAGACGTCCTGGTCCTCAGTAGAGGCTGCAGATCTGGCTGCAGCAGGTGGCAGAGCTCAGTGACCACCTCCTTGCTGAAGCGCAGCCTGCGCAAACACTGCTCCTCAGACAAATTAATGTAGGAGAATTGTTGCCGAAATACCCTGGGAGGGTAAGGTCTCCTGTTCAGAGGCCTGTTGGCCTTCCTCCGTCTGGCCATGATTGCCACTCTCTCTCTGCGTCTCTGTTGCCTCCGATTCTGCAGGCACAGGACGATGCCCCGAATCAATGCAGCCCCCAAAGTCTCTTGGTAATCGAAGTATTGAAGGTCAAATCCAAAAGTACTGGAAAATGATGCTCAGTAGCCAAAACTACTTGACACAGCATTGACTCTATGCAGAAGTCTCTCCTTCTGTCTCTCAGATTCTCTCTCTCTTTCAGAATGAGTGGTGCAACAATGTCTACCACAGAAAAAGCCAGGAAGAGGCCGCCTTTAAATAGCGGCCCCCCCCCCAACCCAGCCCTTCACCGACTGGGAAAGGTACCAGTCTCCCTGTCGTTGCTTGCACTAGGCGGAAAGGAGGGGGGCGCCACTCAATATCCAGTCTGGGGCGCCACAAGGGCGTTGCACGCTCGACTGACGTCAAGATCTGCGGGCGGTAGTGTTTAGCGCCGCCGCAAAATATCTGGTTAATTTCGCGAGCGGCGCAGACATCGCCGTGCCCGGTCGCTAGTTGCTTTGTGCCCCATTAGTGCCCTCTTAAGGCACTAATGGGAGGCGCAAACCAACCGAATTTTCCCCCCTTAGGAAATTGCAAATTTATCCAAGTCCAACACCAATTTTGTACACCCTACTAAATGAACTTTAAAATTCTGAATTCGCTCAAATCACACCCACTTCCCCACCCCAGCTCTCAGACCCAAGACAATTCAAAGACACGTGGTGTAAATGGGCAGTTGAACTCCACTGCTTAATCCTGCACACGCAAATACATTCTTCTCCCTAGTACAAAAGCAAAATACTGCGGATGTTGGAAATCTGAAATTGAAACAAAAAATGCTGGAAATATTCAGTAGGTCAGGCAGCATCTGTGGAGAGGGAAACAGGGTTAACGTTTCAGGTCAATGACCTTTCATCAGTAGCTGCAGGATCATAAGGCGCTAATATTTTTATACTTATTTTGGCTCTTTAAAGAGTGACCGATGTGCACTGCTGTCCGATGTTTACTCAGTAAGGTGGTGTCAGTCTCCGAGTAAACCAGACCAGCTCCCAAAATGGAAAGCTTCTGGTTCATGCAAGTGTAGGTGAAGGGATAATTACAGGTCCTAGCCCTTTTGGGCTATCCCAGATCAGGCGTATTCCCCAGATGTTCACCCTCAACTTAAGTTAGAGATAGCCGAATTCCATAAGTAAAAGAATGGATACAGGAAAAGAAGTTTGAGCAGAAACCTGGTTTAAGACTGAAGTGGAAAAAATGTTCAAATACATTAGTTTGGGGTAGATCTAAGAGGTCATGATTTAATTGGATAATGCGATTGACATTATCCCATGTTTGTTGGTTATCTCAATAATCATTTAGAGCACACTCACAGGCAAGTTTGAGGGCTGTATTTTGATATTGATTGGCCAGGCAACCATGAACAATGTCCCAAGTGTAAGTACTTTGCCTAATCTGTAGGCAGCTACCAGCCCTTTAGTTGTGGCTGTATTAGTGAGTATTTCCTTGATTGAACCCATTACATGCCCACCCTGAGTTGCCGTGAGAACATAAGAGTATATTTGAACCCAGTTGTTGCACCGGTTTAATGGGGGAATTAAGTCTGAACTTAGTATCATTTGTAGTAGTTGCCTCAGGTGTTGAGCATTCCAATTTTGGCAACAGGTTTCCAATTTATCAAGGTTAGTTAGAATCCAGCAGGTATTTTCCTGGCTGGTGTTTCCTGGTTTACCACACATTGGCCCCGATTTTTGGGCAGCTGTCGGGCGGCTTTTCATGCAGCCGTGGTCCGAAAATCGCGGAAAAAGCGGGTCGGGACCCCCCCCGCCTGATTCCCCGCCCCGTCCGACTTTCGGACTGCCGTTTTCACGCGCCCTGCTTCAGTCCCGCCCGCCGCTGGTGGGACTGGTCGTCGGAGCACTAACAAGCAATTGTCTGCTTGTTGAAGTGGATTTTCCCGTGCCGTTGCGACTTTGGGGCTTTCCCCACCTGAAACCCGCCTGCGGGGAACCCCGCCGATGAGAGCTGGCGTGAAAACAACTGGCTTGCTTGCTTGCAGCAGCAGGTCGTTGAGGGCTGAAGATATTTAAAGAGGCAGCATTTGCAGGCTGCAGGACCTTGTTGATCAAGGCTTGGGGGAACTATTTGAAGCCTTAGGAGCAGCTGCAGAAAGTTGGAGCCTCACACACTTCTTCAGTGTGAGCTCCTGGGAAGCCCCTCTCAGCACCCTAACTCAGGACCTCCTCAACCAGGCATCTGCTAGAAGCATGGGAGGCCTTTGGCACCTACCCTTCCTGGCATTAGAGGATCTCCAACAGCAGAGGTGGCAGCAGCAGAACCAGGAACAGCAGGATGATTACCAGGAGCACCAGGCTGCTGCTCACTCACCTGAAGCTGCATAAGCCAGAAGGGGCCAGCGCTTGGAAGTGGCTTGAGAGCACCTTGCTGCGCTTTAGGGGGCCAGTGGGACCCGTTTCTGCACTGGCAGTCCTACTCAGAAGGACTTCCATGAAGACCTGGTTTCTCTGTTCAACAGATGGCCAACGCTCCTCAAGTGATGTCATTCTCTTATGAGCACTCACCATGTTTTCCGTATGCTGGCGAGTTATCTCCTCCATGGAGGTTGCCAACCTTTCCATGGTGCTGCGTTCGTGCACCAATGACTCCACAAAGGCTCTGCTCATGGTCGCTATGGACTCCTCCATTCGCTCCACACTCGCAGTGACCCTGGAGACAAAACCTGCCAGAAACTCCTGCATCTGCGCATGGAGATCCATCACCTCTTCTCTTGCGGATGGACCCAGAGGCAGAGGGTCGAGATGCAGCGCAGCTGAGCTGAGCTGGCAGAGTCCTGCGCCCTCTGACGAGGACTCTCCACTGCTGTCCCTGTCTCCAGAATCTGCTGAGGCTCACTTGTCAGCTGTGAAACACCAGGTGACAACACTACTCTATGTCCCAAAGGTCCCCCCGAGGTGTGAGTGTCTGCGCTGGTGCTGGGTGCGCTTACTTCTGCTGACGCTGCACCCTCAGAGGTTGGAGCTTCCTCTGAGGAGTCTGGCTGCACGGCCTCTTCCTCCTCCACAGTGAGGGCGGGGGCTCTGGATGGTACTGTGGGGGAGTAAAGGAAGGAGTTAGAGATATAATGCCAAGGTTCCTCTGGTGACTCCCAGCGAGTTGGCATCTGCTGACTCCTGCATCCATGCAGCATTGGTCTCAGTGGGAGGCCTCTTCCTGACCTAGGGAAGAGGACCTCCCTGTGGGCCCTAACCCCATCCAATAATGCCTGCAGTGAAGCCTCGTCGAATTTGAAGGCAGCTCGGGGTTTGGCACTGGCCACAGCTGCTGCAGGCTCCTTATGCCATCCTGTATGGTTCATTTGGAAGCCTTCAGAGGATGCAGTGCTTGCCATGGACCTTGAAAGCACCACGAATGATGACATCATACTGTGGGGATTTCTGACTCGATTTAGACAATTAGCAAGGCTTCCCACATGCTGGGAATTAATTGGCCAATTGAGGGAAAATTGCGTGGGGCTGGCTGACACTTTTTTACGTGTGTCAGAAACCCCACATTCGGGGAAATCCGACCATTTCCCACACAAGCCGAAAATCGGGGCCATTGTGTAGCTAGAACTCAGGTTTACTTGACCCAGGGGTGCAATTTGTGGTTGCTGGGGTTGGTTTACTGGACCATTATTCATTGCGCCACCAGCATTTAGATAAGAGTGAGCTAGCGCCTGTCAGCATTGATTATAATAGATTTTAAGCTCTCTATAGTTTTCTCGAAGATTGTTGTCATTTATTTCATCATGAGTTTGCCACATTAACCAGAATCCATGGCCCCCAGGAACATAGGCTGCTCCGGGTCCTGCTATTCAACCATGGTTGCCACCACCATGTTGTGCACCATTCATTAGGCCTCCCAATTGTGCAGGTGTGCACGTTATCATTAAGGAATTTATTGGATTTGGAGTATTCATTTGATTCTCCCACAGGATATTCTGTATCCCCTGGTTCTGGGGATCAACATTAATCGCACCATGATTTCTATCAGCTCCTTCGGCATCAAAGCCTTCTATTTCAAAAATTATCACTTGGTTTTGTGGAGGTACAGGGATAGGATTATTTCCCCTAATAAAGCAATCGTTTAAATTTTCTAATAAAAAAACTTGGCCAATTCTGACAGGATTTGCCATTTCTTCAAGACCTAACCTCAGTTAGGTTTAATATTTCATCAGGACCTAACCTCGGTTAGGATTTAATATTTTGTCAGGACCTAACCTCGGTTAGGATTTAATGTGAACTTTATAATAAGCTTCTAGACCTCAATGGTATTTTGAGGGAGTTCTGATTTAAGTTCTACAAGGCCTGATCAGGTTCTTGTCATCTCTAGAGGCTTAAATCTGGGTCTTAGAACCACTGTCAGTAAACACTCCTTCTATACTTATCGATCTACAACATGGATATAGATGTAAATATAAGAATAGGTTATGTATCAACTCATTAACACACTCGTTGGGTGCCATCTGAAGGGATAATTACAGTCCTAGCCATTTTGGGCTATCCCAGATCAGGCGTATTCCCCAGACGTTCACCCACAACTTAAGTTAGAGATAGCCGAATTCCATAAGATGCTTAAATGGGTCTAAAGGTTCAGGCTATCTCTCCCTAAAGGAAAGGAACGACTGAAGATGTTACCATCCTCCAGATTGTACTTTTAATAAGTTGAACTAGATTGTAACCTTCCGGATATTATGAGGGTCCGGAATACTCCCCCAGAATTCTGCAACTCCTTACAAAAGAGTGTACAGAATTTGGGTTCGCTAGTTTATACAGAATTACTCTTTGAGACAATTCTAAAAATATATTAGTTTTATTTAAGAGCTGACTTTCAGTTTACAGTTGTTGAATCAGTCGCAACATTAACAATTCAAAATACAAATAGCTAACATTTCTTATTTCTCAGAGATCCTTATTTTCAAATCTTTACTTCGTTACATTTCTTATTTCTTACTTATTTCTAAATCCAGAATAGCTACCAAAATCAATTACTTTGATACCCGAGACTCATAGTTATAGACTTACAGAGATGCCTCTGAAGAGTTGAGAAACGCTTTGCCCGTTCAGCGAGTTCTGCCTTTCTGTTGAAAAGGTCTATGTTTTATGCTCTTTTTGCATTGGTTTATTCTTTGATGTTCTCTGCTGATGTCAGCTAATTGTCTTTATTGATACCTCTTTCGAATGTTTTCTATCTTATTGTCAATTCAACTATTGCATGCATAATTATTTCTCTATGTTTAGGTGTTCCAAAAACCATCATAATAACAATGACAGCTATGGTTTTTGTTTGATGTCATTCTTACAAAATGCTTTCATTCAATTCTTAATATTGGCTTTACTGGTTTTTAACGGACGTTGTGACTCCGTGCTGTTGCAAATTCATTACAAACACAATGTAATTGCTTGGTGTATCTATTGAAGTCTTATCTTCAAAGTGTCCTTGTTGGTATGGTTTTTACTATGCATATATTAAAGACACTTTGACCAGAGTGTTTCATGCATTTCTAGCTATCTCAATTGGTTGCATATTTAATCGTGTTTCCTGTCTTCCAAGTTTAACATAAAAACTATTTGAGCAGCAGGCGTTTCTTTACTTAATGTCATGTTTTCAAATGCACATGGTTCTTTTAATGTTTGTGCTTCTGTTTTATGTGTTAGTTCTTAAAACTTTAAACTGGGCATTTTCATTGTGTTGGTTGCAAACCGTAGGCCTTTCGGAAGCACCAATGGTATGTTACAATCTTTCATTGTTTTAGTATTTTTAACAAATTCCCATTTCAAAGCTTGTTTGCAACTTTGTTATCAACTGATCTTTATCTCAGGAACCTATATTCTGTTTGCAGCCTGTGTCTCCGAGGCTTTAGATTTTTAAACCCAGTATATCATGTATTAATAATATCAGTATTCTGTTCATATTATGGTGTATCTGTCTGAAATATGGTGTTCTGGACCGATGGACATTGTGACATCCTGGATATTTTTACATGCAATAGCACCCTCTGGTGGCGGTTATTGTGTTAACAGTTTGTAAGCTGGAAAGGTCATCTGTTCCTTTCTTCCTGTGTGAGGTCATTTGACCTTTGTTCCTTTCTTCCTGTGAGAGGTCATTTGACCTTCTTACCTTTCTTCCTGTTGACCCCAGGAAGCAGTTTTACCAGGAAGGACCTGACTTAAGTAATGGAGAATTCCATGAGGGATTTTCAATCCAGTGTAATCTGACTTCATATGTTAGGCCAAACGCAATATCTGTGAGTATCTTTAGTTCTTAGCATAATAGCAATGTTGTCAGAGTAATATTTTGATAATACTATGTTTGTAAAAGGTTAATATTTAATAGTTACAGAAGTTAGTTCAAATGTTAGTTAGTTATACAATTAGTCTATTCTACTGTTGTAAATATGTTTATATCTTGTGTAATATCGAATGTGTAGTACTCAGTTTATGTACAAAACATACTTTGTCTTTGTTTACAGTTTCACAAATTTGTTCAAGTAAAAGCTTCAAAACAGCAAACGGCTTCAGAAGAATTATTTTGAATAGAATGTTTAACTTGCTGGATAACTAGATAGGAGCACGTCTAGCGCGGCCAGTACAGTGAAAAGATATCAGTGAAAAGATAGCAATACGGCTAGCTGTGAAGAGCGGAGCAGGAGGAACCCAGTGTAAGCCTTAACCTCGTAGAGCACATCTACCTCACATCAACATGTCAGAAGATAATAGCGAAAATGCTTTGCAGCAAGTAGAAGACCTTAAACAGGCAGACGAAACTGTAGAACGTGACAATCGGTCTATAAGCACCGGTTACTACAGGTCGCAAGTTGGCTCACGGTCATCGGGTGGTTCTAGAGTAAGCATAGCCCTCGCCAGAGCACGGGCTAAACTAGTAGCAGCTCAAGCCAGAGCTGCGCATACGGACAGTGAAATAGAAATAAAAGTAAGTCAGGCCCGTCTCCAAGCTGAACACCAAGCAGAACAGGCCCGACTCCAAGCTGAATCACAAGCCGAACAGGCCCGACACCAAGCTGACCTGGCCAGTCACCAAGTTGAACGCCAGGCTGAACAGGCCCGTCACCAAGTGGAATGCCAGGCTGAACAGGCCCGTCTCCAAGCCACATTAGAGGCTCTGCAGCAACAAAAAGAGATAGATGCTGCATTAGCCGAGACACAAGTATTTGAGGCAATTTTGGAGGGAGCTGATCCCGAGACAGCTTACAAACCTTTAATTCCCGTTCCGTGGCAGAGTCCACGACTGCGCACCATAGATTACGTGAGCGACCATGCCGACATACAGTTTACAGGAGAAAGGGATGGAGGCCCGCACATCTCTACAGACGCAAACACTTCGTATAACATGCCACAAGTTGCCAACCAAGGTCAAAGCAGACGGCGTGCCTCAAGCCGCAGAGTCTCCGCTAGCAGAACGGAAGACACGGTGCAAAGGAATAGGACGCCGAATAGAGAAAGTCGGAGGCAAATCCCCTCTCGGTCCCTTGAGACCCCCAACAGAGCCCCCAGCCAAGGCAACCCTGGCCCAGGTCCCAGCACCTACGACCTCGCCAAATACCTTGCACGCACCCAGCTGGTGACTTCGGGGTTAATCAAGTTTGATGACAGGCCAGAGAATTATCGGGCTTGGAAGTCCTGCTTCCACGATGCCATATCGGGCTTAGACCTGTCGGCAGGAGAAGAGCTCGGCCTCCTTATCAAGTGGCTCGGCCCAGAGTCCGCCGGACAGGCCTGCAGGATAAAAGCGGCCAATGTGGGGCAGCTGCCAGAGGGGTTGAAGAAGGCTTGGGTGAGGCTGGAAGAAAGCTACGGCTCACCCGAAGCCATTGAAAGGGCTCTCTTTGACAGGTTGGCGAACTTTCCGAGGTTGACGAGTAAGGAACCCCAGAAGCTCCGCGACCTTGGAGATCTGCTGTCGGAACTCGAAGCCGCAAAGCAGGACGGCTACCTACCCGGTCTATCATACTTAGACACTTCCAGAGGGGTAAGTCCCATCATTGAGAAGCTTCCATTTAACCTGCAGGAGAAGTGGATAACGTTTGGATCAAAGTTCAAGCTAAAGCACAACGTGGCGTTCCCACCATTCTCTGCGTTTGTTAAATTCATCCGTAAAGAAGCCAAAGCCAGGAACGACCCCAGCTTCAACTTCTTCTCCTCCCAACCAGCACTTGCCAGAAGAGACAAGTTCGACAGACATGGAAAGACACCAATATCTGTCCACAGAATGCAAGTGTCCTCAACTGAGCACACAAAGACTCAGAAGAAACCGGAGGATATGAGCAAACAATGCCCTATCCACAACATGCCCCATCCTTTAAAGAAGTGCAGAGGCTTCAGGGAGAGGTCCCTGGAAGATCGGAAACAATATCTTAAAGAGAACTCTATATGTTTCAGGTGCTGCTCGTCCACGAGCCATCTCGCCAAGAACTGCAAGGTGGATGCAAAATGCATTGAATGTGAAAGTGATCGGCACGTTTCAGCACTACACCCAGGCCCAGCTCCTTGGAAGTCAGAAACGCCTCCTCCCGCATCAGAGCACGGCGGGGAGAGAGAGGGAGCTGCTGGTACGGAGATTACATCCAGGTGCACCGAGGTGTGTGGAGAAGGAGTGAGCGCAAGAGCATGCTCCAAGATATGCCTCGTTAGAGTGTACCCTGCAGGATGTCGCCAGGAATCTGAAAAGATGTATGCCATACTAGATGAACAAAGCAATCGTTCTCTAGCAAGATCCGAGTTCTTCAACATCTTCAAGATCAAAGGAAGTCCATCGCCTTACATGCTGAAGACGTGTGCTGGACTTTCAGAGACAGCCGGCAGGAGGGCCTGCGGTTACATTGTTGAGTCAGTCGACGGGAAGATTAGTCTCCCCCTTCCTACACTCATCGAATGTAATCAAGTCCCCGTCAACTGTTCCGAGATTCCCACTCCGAATGCAGCTCGTCTTCACTGTCATCTGAGACGCATTGCAGACGAGATCCCACCTCTTGACCCAGATGCAAGCATACATCTGTTGTTGGGAAGAGACATCCTGAGGGTACATAAGATAAGGGAGCAGATCAACGGTCCACATGACGCCCCTTTCGCCCAAAGGCTAGACCTCGGCTGGGTCGTTGTTGGAGATGTGTGCCTCAAGGGCACTCACAAGCCATCTCAGGTGAGCACACTCAAGACTTCCATCTTGGAGAATGGTCGTCCAAGCTACCTTACCCCATGCAGTAGTCAGATCCGCGTGGTGTTTGACTCCAGTGCACCATATCAGGGAGTCTCTCTCAACGACGTACTCCTCACAGGGCCCGATCTTAACAACAGCCTCTTGGGAGTGCTTATGAGATTCAGGAAAGAGCCCGTCGCCATCACTGCCGATATCCAGCACATGTTTCATTGCTTCGTGGTGAGAGAAGACCACAGAGACTTCCTCCGCTTCCTGTGGTATCGGGACAATGACCCTAATAGAGACATTGTGGACTACAGAATGCGTGTCCATGTCTTTGGGAATAGCCCATCCCCTGCTGTCGCCATATACAGACTAAGGAGGGCTGCCAAGGAAGAAGACGATGACTTTGGCAGTGATGTGAGAGGGTTCATCGAACGAGAATTCTATGTCGACGACGCACTGAAGTCATTCCCGACCGAAGCAGAGGCCATCAGTACCCTCGGACGAGCCCAGGAACTACTTGCACTATCCAACCTCAGGCTGCATAAGATAGCCTCTAACAGACCAGCAGTGATGGAGGCATTCCCCCCTGAAGATCGTGCTAAGGACGTCAAGAACCTAGACCTCTTCACTGATGACCTCCCCCTACAGCATAGCCTAGGGGTGTCGTGGAACATAGCAACAGACACGTTCACGTTCCAAGTCCTAGATGCCAAGAAACCCTTCACACGTAGAGGAGTGCTCTCTACAGTCAACAGCCTATACGACCCTCTTGGCTTCTTAGCCCCTGTCACCATACAAGGCAGGCTGCTCCTCAGGGAACTCTCCACACGCGCTGAAGAGTGGGATTCACCTCTCCCTGAAGAGATGGAAGCAGAGTGGGACAGATGGAGAGACTCACTCCAAGACTTACAGGAGATCCGAATACCTCGCTGCTATTCATCTTTCTCTCCCTTAAATGCCCAATTCAAAGAGCTTTGTGTCTTTGTAGACGCATCCGCTAAGGCCATTGCAAGTGTGGCTTATCTGAAGGTCACCACTCAAGAAGGACAAAGCAAAATCGGCTTCGTCTTTGATAGAGGCAAGTTGGCGCACCAGCCAGACCTCACCATACCCAGATTGGAACTGTACGTAGCAGAACGCAACCTACCCCCTCACAGCAGTCTAATGAAGCTGCATCCTATCATTGACACCAACGGACCGTCTCCGAGGTGGTTCTTCTTTGTCGCCAGAGGACTCCAGTGACAAGTAGAGTTCGGACGATGTGGAGTCATTAATGACCCCAGACGGGGAGTGTTCTGGACCGATGGACATTGTGACATCCTGGATATTTTTACATGCAATAGCACCCTCTGGTGGCGGTTATTGTGTTAACAGTTTGTAAGCTGGAAAGGTCATCTGTTCCTTTCTTCCTGTGTGAGGTCATTTGACCTTTGTTCCTTTCTTCCTGTGAGAGGTCATTTGACCTTCTTACCTTTCTTCCTGTTGACCCCAGGAAGCAGTTTTACCAGGAAGAACCTGACTTAAGTAATGGAGAATTCCATGAGGGATTTTCAATCCAGTGTAATCTGACTTCATATGTTAGGCCAAACGCAATATCTGTGAGTATCTTTAGTTCTTAGCATAATAGCAATGTTGTCAGAGTAATATTTTGATAATACTATGTTTGTAAAAGGTTAATATTTAATAGTTACAGAAGTTAGTTCAAATGTTAGTTAGTTATACAATTAGTCTATTCTACTGTTGTAAATATGTTTATATCTTGTGTAATATCGAATGTGTAGTACTCAGTTTATGTACAAAACATACTTTGTCTTTGTTTACAGTTTCACAAATTTGTTCAAGTAAAAGCTTCAAAACAGCAAACGGCTTCAGAAGAATTATTTTGAATAGAATGTTTAACTTGCTGGATAACTAGATAGGAGCACGTCTAGCGCGGTCAGTACATATGGCTTATTCCCTCACACCCCCTTCTTGACCAAAAGATGAGCTAATAACATCAGGGCAGAGTTTGGTCAATGATCCACATGAGGTTACAATAGCATATTAAGTTCACGAGATGTACAATCATGTGTTACATAAAAATTCCTTTGAAGTCATCCTAGGACACAATTTAAAAGGATGATAAGTACATAGTCATGCTAATAGCGAAACAGCAATGTCCTTAGAATGTCCAATCAGCAGATGCACGTTCCGTAGAGGTGAGTTATTCATACAAGCCAATAAAACATCAATTCAAACTTGTTGAAGCTTGACACGCTGTTCCTTCGATCCGGCGTGTGTACAGATGCATGTTGTTGTAAAGGCCTTGCCATGCTCTCAGTTGATTCCTTCTTTTATCCGCGGTGTCCTCCTCCTTCGCTGAAGTAACTCATTGATCTTTCCTTGTTTTGGTTGTTGCTTTTCGCAAATCCAATTACTGATGCATTGCCAAGCAACGTGTGGAAGTGTCGGCAACACCTTCTGACTTCCCATGGTCAGTATTTCGATCGCATCGATTTCCTGTGTCGTACTCCAAGCTGGCTCTTTAAAGACAAGTGTACCAATGCACCTTGTATTGTTCCTCCTTTCTGGTATCCTTCAGGACATCTTTTGATATTGTTTATGGAGACAGTTTTAAAAATAGACTTGCCATTTGGCTGATTAATATGTATTTGAACTGTTATTTTGTTAATAACAGAATGTATTTGAACAGGTTTTTCCACTTCAGCCTTAAACCAGTTTTCTGCTCGAACTTCTTTTCCTGTACCCATTCTCTTACTATAGGTTGCCATACTTTATTTGTCAATTTTTCTGCCTATTTGCTTCCCTTATCCTCTGATCATTTTGATGAATCTCCTTTGTTACTTTTTTTTAAAATTCTAACTGTCGCTGTCGGGTCAAGGACTCAGAGTGTGTAGAGGCAATAAAAGAACTATGAGTAAGCAGTGTATGCATCTCAACCCCATACATCAGATAATATGGAGTTTCTTAGGGGACACTGTCCCTGATGCAGATGTGGGCACATTATTGAGTGATAGCTGTACTTCTGGAATGCTGGCAGTCCACTTATTTCTCTGATTCTCAACAGTTTGACCAATAACTTCCCGATTTTTACATTGCACCAGCCTCAAAGGCATAATGGGCAGCCCTCCTCATGCAGCAATGCCACTGGCATGATCATCAGCAGCACTTTCTGCACTGACCACACTGGCCAGGCTATTCCACCATGGGAGGCAGTACACACAGCAACAGGGCACCACACTGTACTTAGAGTCCGTCCTTTCTCTTGCAGGCCAAGCTGGCAAGAAATGCGCGCAGCCGGCTGGAGACCGGTGGTGGACGGCCCCACTACCAGGCTCTAAGTGCTCTGGAGGAGAGCGTCGCTGGACTCCTGCGTCCCCGGGTGACTGGCCCTGTAGCCATCGGGGATGCGGACCCTGTGCTGGAAGCCACTGGTAAGGAGATGACCGCTTGCAGCTCTCTCGTTGCCCTAGTGCTTCCGATCTAAATCCTTTCCCACTGACGGACAAATGCGCATAATGCCACCGCTCAGGCGTCCCTCGCTGACGCCCTGTCCTCACTTTAAAGCTACTCTTGTGCCTTCCTGCTTTCAGCTGCTGAGGAGGAGGTGGTCCCTGAGGCGCCGGGTGCCAGGCCCTTGGAGGAGGAGGACGTCCAGGACGAGGAAGAAGCCGGGCCATCGGGCGAGCCCTCAGCCGTGCCAGGGGATGGCAATGAAGGGGTGACGTCTGGCATGCAGGAGAGCCAGGGGGAGGTGTTGCAGGGGAGGGCAGATCCTGCTTGCAGTGGGGTCCAGGCAGGCGGCAGGGGTCGGCCAGCTCGGCCGGCTTCTCCCCAGCTGCAGAGTCCTCTCTCCAGTCCGGAGAGTGGCCTCGGCCAGGAGGTGCGCCTCCTGCAAGAGATCTCGGTGGCGTCTGACCGGCGCCACCATGAGTTCATGGGGGTTGTGCAGCAGATGCCGCACGCCATCGAGTCCCTGGCTCAGAGTGTGGCAGCATTCGGCCAATCACAGGCCAGGGGGGTGGAGCAACTGGCCGCAGCGCACGCCAGGGGGGTCGAACTACTCGCGGCACTGCAGGAGGAGAGTCGCCAGAGAGGTGGTTCCTTCGACACACTGTCACAGCAGCTGGAGGCACATACCCGGGCAGTGCGGTCACTGACTTCTGCCACACTTGCTTTGACGCAGAGGCGTCGCACCCACACACGCCGCCCTGCTGCAACACAGCGGGCTGGCCTCCAGCACATAGCTGCGCCAGCTGAACTGCCAGGCCGGACGACTGCCACTGTGTCTGCTGAGCCTCGCGCGCCTGGCAGCAGCCAGCTTGCCCCCCTTGGAACATCCGACACTGCCACTCCCCCAGCCAGGGTGCGAGGAGCTGCTGCTGCCACTGATGCTGGCCAGCCACAGCCGAAGCAGTCAGCAGCCGGCCCCTCCCGGGACGTGCGTCGTGTTGGCCGAACCCCAAGGGCATCTGTCGCGACGCATGGGGGCCCTCATGAGCCTTCCCCCAGCCTTGAGGCCGCCACAGGGCCCACGTTGAGGCGGAGCAGCAGGCCGGGCAGGGGCCGGGGAAGGCTCTCTAAGGACTCGCCCTCTCGGCACAGCCGCTAGAGTGTGGTCTCTGCGGCATTGTATATATGGGGGGGATTGTGTTTTGGGGGCTGATTTTTGTGGATGCCCGATATTGAAGGCATTTTTTGTTTTTATGGGGGTCTTTCTGTTGGCGAGGGGGGCCCTTTTTTTGTTACGGCCAATGTTGAAGGCCATGTGGATGGCCAACTTTTGTTAGTCCTCCCCAGGTTGGGGGAGTGACATATGTTTGTGACTGTTTTTTGGGTGTGTTCTGTGTTTTTGAGTTTCATGTGGGAAGGGGCCTCAGTTTGTTAAATAAAGGTTTTTATTTATTCAGCTTGTCCAGGTGTCATGTTTCAAGTGTTTGCTGCATTAACCGGCTGACGGCTTCCGGAGCGGCTGCCTTCAGGTGCGCTCATTCCCACAGGCCATTCCCTCACAGCGGGCCTAGAAGTGTCGAGCAATAAGCCCCCGGCGTACGGCCCTTGGGCCTTCTGGCCCCCTCCTGGCCTGCTCCTCCTCCTCCTCCCCCTCCTCCTCCTGATGGTCCTCCTGCTCGTCCTCCTCAGGTGGTGGTGCAATGTCAGGTGGCAGTGCCTGCGTCCGGCGGATAGCCAGGTTGTGCAGCATGCAGCACACGACGACGAACTGGGACACTCTATCCGGCGAATACTGTAGAGAGCCGCCGGAGCGATCCAGGCAGCGGAAGCGTTGCTTGAGGACGCCTATGGTTTGCTCTATGACGTTCCTTGTTGCTTGATGGCTTTCGTTGTATGAGTCCTCCGCTGGGGTCCTGGGCGCGCGGAGCGGGGTCATGAGCCATGTGCACAAAGGGTAGCCCTTGTCCCCGATAAGCCATCCCCTTGGTGGAGGCTGTGCCTGGAACATGTCAGCCACAGTAGTCTGGCGCAGGATAAAAGCATCGTGGCTGCTTCCTGGGAAGCGGGCATTTACAGCTAGGATGCGCTGCCTGTGGTCACACACCAGCTGCACATTGAGGGAATGGTAGCCCTTGCGGTTGCGGTAAACCTTGGGATTGTCTATAGGTGCCCGCATAGCCACATGCGTGCAGTCAATGGCGCCCTGCACCATGGGGAAGCCCGCGATCCTGCCAAATCCCACTGCACGCTGCTGCTGCCTCTGTTGGGTCATGGGGAAGGAGATGAACTGGTGTCTCCTCACGAACAGTGCATCGGTGACCTGCCGGATGCAGCGATGTACGGCGAACTGGGAGATGTTCGCGATGTCCCCAGCAGCGGCTTGGAACGAGCCGCTTGCATAAAAGCTGAGAGCCACCGTGACCTTCACTTCCACCGAGAGAGACGTCCTGGACATGAGCTGTGGCTGCAAATCTGCGTGAAGCAGCTGGCAGATCTCTCCAACCACCTCCCTTCTGAAGCGCAGCCTCTTTACACAAAGTGCCGCAGACATGGTGACATAGGACACCTGCTGCCGGTATTGCCTGGGTGCGTAAGGCCTACGTTGGCGACGCCTGATGGCCCTTCTGTGTCTACGCATGGCTGCCCGTCTCTCACAGCGTCTGCGAGCCCTCCGCACATAATGCTGCAACTCAATGTTGGCCCCCCATGCAGCCCCCATAATCAAGGTCGCAACAGTGAAATCAGCAAGAGTCAAATGTCAAAGCACTGGCCAGAAGCCAAAAAGACCTCTCCTATCTTGTCCCAAATCTGGAATCTCTGTCCCTTGGTCTCTGTGTAGAAATCCAAAGCAGTGAAGTCATTGCAGCAAAATGGCTGGGCTTTATAGGTCAGTGGAGGTGCCCTTTAATTTGCGCTCCCCGAGGCCCACAGGGCCTCTGCAACGTTCCATTTTACAATTCCTAATAGCGCCACGCCCACATTGGGCGGGCGCCACTCAATTTCCGGGTTGGGGCGCTAAAACAGCGTTGCGCGAGGATATGACATCATAAGCTGCGCGCGCACCTGAGCGGGCGCTAACACTTTGCGCCGGCGCCAAATCTCAAATGAATTTGGGCGTCGGCGCAGATCGGTCTGCATTCCGGCGCTAAGTCTTTATCGGCGGAAATATAGCCCTTTTTTGGCGTTAGCGCCTGGCGCAGCCAACTGAATTTCTAGGCCTAGGAATCTCAAAGTCCCTACTACTATCCCCATCCTAGCTGAGGATTGTTGGGATGTCTCTTTTTTAATCGCCATTGATGTTCCATCACGGTAAATAAGTTGATGGTATTCTGTAAGTGGTTCATAGATATTTGTTTGATTCTCTCCTCCATATTATCATCCTCCATGATGGAGAGCTGCTCTATCTTTCCACATTGATTTGAATGGCTTGTAGATAAGGATAGTATTTATTAATGAGTTGCTCAAGGAGGTCTTTGCCTCCCCCTTCTGGACAAGGTTGATCAAGCTGTGTTCATTTGTGGGCAAGGTTGCCAAGGTATAGGGGAGTTTAAAAGGTCCTGGCTGGGTGCCAGACCTTCAATGCTGGGATTGATCATCCTCAAGATGCTGAGGATCATTTGCTGTTTTATCTTTAATTATTTTAACTGATTTTTGTTCCTCCCTCTTGGGGATTACATGTTTTCCAGATCCCTGATGGGGTTTATCGGACTGTTTACTTTCTTGACGATCCTCCTGTTGAGGTGGACGTTGGTTCTGCTGGGAATCATTTTGATCCCAATTTCGGTTTTCTCAGTACCCTCCCATGGCTCTTTGATAGTTTTGGCCAGTGTAAAAGCTGTCCCCATAGGTAGTCCACTGTCCTTCGCTTTCCTTTCGAGGTCTAACCCCTCGTCTATCCCATCTTTCTGGGGAGAAATCTGTCTCATATTGTGGGCGGGTTGGGGTGTAAACCTTTTGGAATACCCTCTTGTGGGTCCCGAGCCATGAGTTTGTGCTTGGGCAGGGTGGACTTGAGATTTGGGTCTATACAGTCCTTCTTTCTGAGTACCTTCTCCATTTTTTTTATCTCTAGTTTCTGATCTCATTATAGGTTTAGTTTGGGGTAGACCGAAGAGGTCATGATTTAATTGGATAATGTGATTGACATTATCCCATCTTTGTTGGTTATCTCAATAATCATTTGGAGCACCCTCACAGGCAAGTTTGAGGGCTGTATTTTGATATTGATTGGCCAGGCAACCATGAACAATGTCCCAATTATCCTGTGTAAGTACTTTGCCTAATCTGTAGGCAGCTACCAGCCCTTTAGTTGTGGCTGTATTAGTGAGTATTTCCTTGATTGAACCCATTACATGCCCACCCTGAGTTGCCGTGAGAACATAAGCATATTTTTGAACACAGTTGTTGCACTGGTTTAATGGGGGAATTAAGTCTGAACTTAGTATCATTTGCACTAGTTGCCTCAGGTGTTGAGCATTCCAATTTTGGCAACAAATTTCCAATTTATCAAGGTTAGTTAGAATCCAGCAGGTTTTTTCCTGGCTGGTGTTTCCTGGTTTAACACACATTGGGTAGATAGAGCTCTGGTTTACTTGACCTTGGGGCGCAATTTGTGGTTTCTGGGGTTGGTTTACTGGACCATTAATCATTACGCCTCCAGCATTTAGATAAGAGTGAGCTAGTGCCTGTCGGCATTGATTATAATGGATTCTAAGCTCTCTATAGTTTTCTCGAGATTGTTGTCATTTATTTCATCATGAGTTTGTCACCTTAACCGGAATCCATGGCCCCCAGGAGCATAGGCTGCTCTGGGTCCTGCTATTCGGCCATGGTTGCCACCACCACATAGGTATCTTCAGCAGGCACTGCAGGAAATGAACATGTGTGAATGGTCAATGAGAATTTACTGATCTCCCCTGTAATCAATCATAAATAAAATTCAATAACACTCCTGAGGAATTGATTGACATCATATGTGGCAGATTAACTAGAAAAGGCATTATGACACTGAGTGGATTCTGTGCATCCGTGTGCTTGCATCATGATGTAAACATGCCGACATGATGAACCATTATCAGCAGTGAAGGTAGCTCCAAGTGCTGGTAGAAGAGCAGGAGACCCAGAGAAAATTAGATCATCTTTACAGGTGACTTAATGCAGACCAGTAGATCAACATTTGAAACTTCCCTTAATATGTAAAGTTGGTGCAATGAGAGTTGATCGTAATATTCTTAAAGCTCCTATACATTACATTGTTAACAGGGTAGAAATTGGATCTAATTGCTACCATTTTCCAGGCAGAAAATGCGGGCAAGAAGGACCAATTTTGCAGGACTATGCCCCGTGCTCCAAAGATGTTTGAAATGCGTGCAACCCCATATTGGATCAGGTGATTCCCTGGCAACTGCCTAAAACAGGCGTTAGGCCCATTGCGTATGATAATAAGGCATCTAATGCCTGTTTTGCAACCCGTTCCTAAAATTTAGCCTGCTCTACTCAGGATTTCCTGCTTTGGATGCGGCCTATCAAGTGGCTGCCAATGAAAGGTAAATGTTCTTTATGAAAAAACACTTTCATGTGGAGCCAGGAGGAGCAGGTGTGCTTCTCCTGGCTTCATAGCACTCCTAAGGGCTGTTGCTGACCACGATTGCCCCCTTCCCATTCTCCTTTCCCTCCCCCCAGGACTTATCTGAGGACCGCTGCCAACAGGGCAGGCTGCCCAAATTGGATCCATCAAAATTATTTTGATAAGGCCCACGGCCTAATTTCAATCGGGCCTGAGGCCTACCTGTTCGGGCACAGGGATAATTCCCTGTATCAAGTTCGTGCCCGTCTAGCGGTGCAAATAAATTTCTATCCCAATGAGTCCTGCAAGCGAACTCCATAGCATGTATGCCACCTAGGTTTGCGCATTAGCAGCTGGAATAAAGTATATTCATAATGACCATTTAATTAATATTGAACTAATGCAAAGTGTACCTTATGATTAGTGATTAAGATGGTGCAACATAGTGCAAACAGAATGATATCTGGTCCTAGGAATCAAATTATAAGAATGATTTAGGAAGTTGAGCTGATCATTAATGGAAAAGTATGATCTAATAGCAGTTTTCAAAACTGAAGGGTAATTAATAAAATTGATTTAGATAAAATGTTCACACTAATGAAGGCTTCAAAAACTACTGGACATAATTTAAAGATTAGGTCATTCGGAGCAAAGAGGGAACTATTTTATATAAGGAGTATAGATCTATTGGGATAAGAATTGTAATTGCAGTCTTTGTATGAATTTCACCACAATAAAGGAAATCTCCTTTGGAATAAGTTACCAAAGTCATTGCAACAAATTGTATAAATAGATTTAAGAGGCTACTTGAAAGAAGAGATTGGGGGAGATAGTGAGTAGGTAGTGTTGAGATCAATCAAAGAAGGGGCAGGCTTGATATCCCAAATGCCATTCATGTTCCTAAAATTCCCCCTCTTCCCATTTTTCTACTCAATGGCTGCATTTACTTCCATTAATATCTACCTCCAGCATTGTGCGCTCTGAATTCTTGGTCTCATTCCAACAAAATGTAGTGCCATCCATTGACTAACATCAAATTCTGTAAAGTTTTGAAAGAATTTAGGCCGTGATTTTATCATCGGTGTTGGGACGGTGGCGGTGTTAAATCTCAAGAGTTTATTAACCTTGCTTGTATAACAATTAAAAGAGTACGCAGGAGACAGAGTTCAGTTAACAGCCATTACTTCCCGAAGAATCTCCTCCACTTAATGCACTCTATTTCCCATAGTGCATTGCACATCACAACTATGGTAAGCTATGTGGAACAATTCAAATACAACATTCAAAATACACAACATCTCCTCCCCTCTTACATTAGATGTCCCAATAGAACCACAAAATTTTAAAACACAATAACCTGTTATACCCATGGGGATTATTCTGCCCCAGATAAAGGGTAAGTCTCTGAACTATAAGTTCAAACGTATAGGGGGCCGCCGCTCTCTGGTAGGATACCGGCGGTCAACCTGGCTTTCCAGTTCATTGTCTCTCACAGGTGACGTCACCACAGGTGTAGGCGGCTGAGGTGCCTGTATACAGGTCTCCCTTGCTAATGAGATAGGGGCTGAAGCGGCTGCTTCCTCAGAAGGTGAGCTTCTCGGTGTAAAAGGCGGATGACCCACAGCGTCACCCAATGGCAGATAAACTGCTGTTGGTGGTTCAGTGGGTGTTGCTGCAATTCGTAGAAGCTGATCGGTGTGTCTCTTCCAGACAATGGCCTCGGGTGTCTGTACAGTGTAGGATACTGGACCAGTCTGTGCAATGACAGTAGCAGGAACCCACTTAGGTCCACCACTGTAGTTCCGTGCCAACACATGTTCACCTGGACTGAAGACTCTGTCTTTGGAGCGTTGTTCACGTCGCTTGATCTGCTTGTCCTGTTGATACTGTACCACGTATTTCACCTTTGGCGGTTTCAGCAGGTCGAAGTTGGTTCGTAGCTCTCTTTTGAGCAGTAGAGTGGCAGGTGATGCTTTTGTGGTTGCATGTGGTGTGTTCCTGTAACTCAACAGGAAACTATTCAGGCACTGATGAAGCGTTCCCTGGCCTTGCGATGCCTTTAGAGAGTGTTTCATGGTCTGAACAAACCTCTCAGCTAGACCATTGGTCGCAGGGTGGTATGGTGCAGCCCTGATATGTTGTACGCCATTCACCTGCCGGAATGTAGCCATTTCTTGTGACACCCACTGTGGACCGTTGTCTGAAACAAGTTGCATCGAAGATCCAAATCGGCTGAATACCTCACCTAACTTCTCGATGGTCTTCTCAGCGGTGGTGGACCTCATTATAACAACCTCTGGCCACTTACTGTGCGTGTCAACAGCCACCAGGAACATTCTCTCCTCGAATGGACCTGCAAAGTCTACATGAATGCGGTGCCATGCTTCCTTCGGAAAGTCCCAGGGGTGAAGAGGTGCAAGCTGTGGCACATTACAAACTCTCTGACATGAGGAACAGGTTTTAGCTTTGTCCTCAATCTGTCCATCCATACCCGGCCACCAAAAGTAGCTCCTCGCTATTTCTTTCATACGAACCATTCCACAGTGTCCGGAGTGTAGTTGCTGTAACACTGGTTTCCGTAGCGATGGTGGAATAACCACTCGCCTCCCCCACAGCAAACATCCAGACTGCACCGACAGTTCGTTTCCCCTTAAGAGATATGGTTTCAGGTTTGGGTCATCGCTGTCAAGCTTGCCTCTGACGATAATGTCCAGCACTGCAGACAACACTGGGTCATTTCTGGTGTTTCGTCGGACCTGTGTCGAAGTAACAGGCTCGTTCTCCACCTGCCTAAAATAGCAGATGTCCATGCTACTCGTCATAGGCTTGGTGACAGGCAGCGGCAACCTGGAAAGACCGTCGGCGTTGCCGTGCAGGTCAGACTTACGATATCTAATGTCAAAGGTGTGTGCAGACAACAGCAGCGCCCACCTTTGCATTCTGCTCGCAGCAAGTGACGGAATCCCTGTATGTGGCCCGAAGATGGTCATGAGAGGGCGGTGATCTTTTGGTAGGGTGAACTGTCTCCTGTACAAATATTGGTGAAACCTGCGAACGCCAAAAACGATGCTCAGTGCTTCTCATTCTATTTGGGCATAGTTAGTTTCAGCTCTGTTCAAAGTCCTAGATGCGAATGCTATCGGCTTCTCTTCTCCATTTGGCATGATGTGAGAAACGACCGCTCCCACACCATATGACGATGCATCACAAGCTAACTGTATTGGTAATGAAGGTTCAAAATGCGTCAAAGCCTCTGACTTCAGGAGCGCGTCCTTTGCTGTCATGAACGCCTCCTGGCACTTGTTAGTCCATTCCCACTTCTTGTCTTTACATAGCAACCAATGCAGCGGCCTCAGCATCGAGGCTAGGTTCGGTATGAACCGTCCATAGTAGTTCAGTAACCCTAGAAAAGAACGCAGCTGACTGATATTTTCAGGTGCTGGGGCATCCACGATTGCCTTGGTCTTGGACGGTGCCTTGTGAAGGCCTGTGGCATCGATCACATGACCGAGGTACTCAACTGATGCCTGAAAAAAATCGCATTTATCCCTGCGAACTCTGAGTCCATAATCCCTCAGTCTCTGTAGCGTTGCGTCCAAGTTACGCAGATGAATTGGTCATCACACCCAGTAACTAAGATATCATCTAAGTAGCACTGGACTCCAGGCAATCCACTAAGGATCTGGTCCATAGCACGTTGGAAAAGCACTGGAGCTGATGTAATTCCGAAAGGAAGTCGATGATACCTAAATAGGCCCTCGTGCGTCACAATAGTCAGCATTTCTCGTGACTGTTCATCCACATGCATTTGCAGGTAGGCTTGACAGAGGTCAATTGTGCTAAACTTCTGGCCCCCAGCAAGTCCCACAAACAAATCATCAATATGGGGAAGCGGATATTGCTCCACTGACAATACAGGGTTAACAGTTACTTTAAAATCTCCACATATCCTAACTCCACCCCCTTTCTTGAGCACTGGTACGATGGGTGTTGCCCATTCACTCACGCTGACTGGTTCTAGTACTTCGCTTTCAACTAGGGCTTCTAAGTCAGCCTTGACTTTTGGTCTGATGGCATAAGATACGGGTCGTGCCTTCATGAACTTGGGTTTGCTATCCTGCTTAATACGAAGCTTCACAGTAATATCTTTCATGCTACCCAGTTCTCCATTAAAGACTTCTGCATGTTTCTTTAAGATGGCGGTTAAGCCTGGATCATTGTGTGACATCATGTAGACTGATGATCAGTCTAATTTTATTCTCTCCATCCACGAACGTCCCAGTAGGGAGGGGTAGTCTCCTTTAACTACGTAGAATGGTAACTTCCTAGTTTGTCCATTCAACTGAACTGTGACCTCAGTGACACCTCTCACGGTTACTGTTTCACCGGTATATGTCCTTAACGCTAGGTTAGCTGGCTAAAGTGGAAGGTGCTTTAATGTCTTTTTGTAGACTGTCTCTGACATAAGAGATACTGCTGCCCTGGTATCGATCTGCATTCGCACAGGCTGCCCCTCTAACAAGGGTGAGACCCAGTAGCCATGCGAATCCCCAGCTACAGTCAGCACATTCAGTGATAATTCCTCCTCTGAAGTGTCACTTGCCTCTGTTTTGTCCTGTTCTACAGAGCAGACATGCTTCTTTGTCTTTTGTCTGAATGTTTGTTTTTTTTCTTCCTTCCGTCTTTGACGTTTTCTCTGTGTCCTTTTTATTTCTGCATGCGCGCTGAATATGTCCCTTTTTACCACAGCTGTGGCAATCCATGTCCACACACCAGCATACAGATGCAAGATGCCCCGTTTTGCCACAACGGAAGCATGGCCCTTGGCTCTCTGTTCTTACTTTGTGCACTTTTTCTGTTGCACCCAACTGTTGAGCTTCCTTAGCTGCCAATTCCATGGAAATACTGATTTCAATGGCCTTTTGTAGAGTCAGATTACTCTCCGTTAATAGTCTCTTCTGTATGGCTTCAGTTCTCATACCACACACTAGCCTGTCTCTATAGTATCATTTAGCACGTCATTAAACTCACAGTGCTCTGATAGTCTTTTTAGTGCAGCTACAAACATGGCCACTGTTTCTCCTTCTTCCTGGTTACGCCTGTGGAACCTAAACCTCTCAGCTATGACTAGGGGTTTGGGTGAAAAATGCCCTTTTAGTATCTCCACAATTTCGCTATATTTTTTAGTCCCTGGTTTATCTGGATGCACTAAAGTATGCAAAAGATTGAAAGTCTTTGGTCCCATCATACTTAACAATGTAGGTACTACTTTGTTCTCTCCAATGTCATTTGCTTGTGTGAAGTATTCAAATCGTTCTGTGTATGAGCTCCATTGTTTGACATTCTCATCAAACAGTCCAATGTTACCGATAATTCCAGCCATTTTCCTTCTCTCAGGCTCCTAATTATCATTCACTAAGGATCCTTCCAATGTTGAACTCAGCTAAAATCACTATCAGTTGTTTAGTGCTTCAATTCACAGATCGTTTCACAGCTGAATAAGTGTCCTTCCCGATTTACTCACTGCTTTTCCTCCCCTTCCTCAAGTCGTTAGTACCTTATACGTCGTCTCGTCTTCTCGCCATTGCAAGCTCCTTTCCTCGAGCCAGCCTCACTTTAATTAACTGTCCACGGCAAAATAAACAGTTTTAAACACGTAAAACTCGACTATCTTCCGCACAGCAGAGCCACGTAAGTTCAGACGTCCTCGTCGCCACTTTTGTTAAATCTCAAGAGTTTATTAACCTTGCTTGTATAACAATTGTACGCAGGAGACAGAGTTCAGTTCACAGCCATTACTTCCAGAAGAATCTCCTCCACTTAATGCATTCTATTTCCCATAGTGCATTGCACATCACAACTATGGTAAGCTATGTGGAACAATTCAAATACAACATTCAAAATACACAACAGGCGGGAGAGCTGGTTTCTGGGTTCCAGTCATGATCCTGGCTGCAGCCGCTCTGTCAAAGGGATTTTCCCTTGATTGGCTTTGTTAAGCCCGACCTGCGGGCTTCCCAGCCAATTAACAGGAAGCGGGTCTGATGATGCTATTTGATGACGTGTCATCAGCCGGTTTTCTTAAAGGGACCACGGCCACATTCAATTTTACAGTTGTTCTGTCAGTGTTTGGCAGCATTGAGGTGCTGCAAACACTGACAAGCACTGCACAAAGGTGGATGGTTGCATCCAGGCTCACCAATGACATCCTCCATATGCTTATGGAGGGAGGCACAGCACACAGGGAGGTTCTCTTCCCTTCCAATGGCGGAAGAGACTTCCCCAGGACACCAACGCAGCCTGGTTGCACATTGTACAGGAGGGCAAAGGCAGGGATGTCGTCAGGGGTCCCTGGCTGTAGTGGTGCCAACCTTTCAATTATCTCAGTGGATCACAAAACATTACTGCAAAGCCACACTCAAACTCACCCTGCTGTGCCGCTCAACACATCCCCATCACTCTGCCTTCCGTACCCTTCTCCAGCACATCCGTACACACACCAACTTACCTTGCACCTCCACCTAATCCTCTCTATCTACTTGATCACTTCCCCATCTCACTAGCCACCCCTCACACTCACCCTCATCCTACTGCAAGCATACCAACTAATAACACACAAAGGTAGGCACTTGAGAGGTTTAGCCAATGTCCATGTGAAGTTTCTGTTAATGTGTTGTCATACAGTGAAATCTATTTTTCCAACACTGCCCCTGATTGGACAGATCTGAGTGCACCTTGAGAAGTGTCTTACGGAGTTCCAGTGAATGTTCAGACATATCTTCCCACCCCCCACCGCCCCTCCACCCCCCCCCTGCCCGCTGTAGTGATGTGTGTGCATGGAATGGCTTGGACATTAAAGGGATACTTCACGGTGCTGGTGTGGGATGGTGTCAACCTGGCACATCATGTGGCAGCCAGGGTTAACCGAGTCAAGTGAAGCAAATCTGGCCATGGTGATGCCATCGCTGGCCTCCTGGGCAGCAATGATGTCAGGGGCTGATGCCCTGTGTACTGTGCAGCATCAGGTGATGGTGGAGAAGGTTGGTGATGTTGTTGGTGTGCCTGGTGATGTTGGTGTTGGGGCTGATCGTGGAAGGATTCAGAGGACCAAGGTCTGATTTTTTCAAGGGCACCGATGTTGCTGCAATAGATGGCAGCTGACAGGTGAGCTGACAGAAGCAGTCTGTCAATGGTGAGAAAGGTTGTTCCAATGAGGTGGCACTGATTATACAGTTGGCTCTAAAGAAATCTCTATGGGGGAGAAATTGGGTATAGCCCCGTTTGGGGTGCTAGTTCTGGTGAAGCGCAAAGCCTAGTGCCAGTTGCGATTTAGCGCCACCTGGCACGATATTGGGTCGTTGCACCCCTGAGGGTGATTGCGGCGCTAAATCAGGCACTGCACGAGGCTCTTAAGGCGCTAACTCGGGGGCACAACCCAATTTAGCGGCGGCAGGGCGCAGCGCAGGTGCTTTCAATAATCACTTTCCCTGAGACACACTGGCGCCGGCCAGCTCTTAAAAGGGCAGGTCAATTGGCATCACCAGACACACTCACTGCCTTGTAGGCCTTCAAAGCGGTGGGAGCCTACCTGTGGCGCACCAGCCTAGCAAGAAATGGAAAGGGTGAGGCAGAGGGTGGAACGCCTCACTGATGGGGCATTGGATGCTTTGGTTGGCGCAGTGGAATCAAGGCCAAGGAAGATGGTCGGGATGTGATTTATGTTTTGGACAGTCTCCCGGTTGTGAGAGGCAGTTATGTGTCAGTGTATTAGTTTTGCTTTCTGTTGCCATAGCTTTCTCATGTTTGAAGGAACCACATTGTGTGTAATGAAACACTTTCTTCATTTACAATGGCCATGCCTTCTATTTACATGCATCTTGCCCTTCACAGGCTTGGGGGTATCAGACCGGTTCCATTCCTGTTCTTGGAATGGCAGTAAGCATTCCGTGAGAGGGTCCTAGAAGCTACTTCTGATCAGCCTCTGACGCGCAGCCTAAGAAGAGCTGCTCGCGTAGAAGTTCAGGCCAGCAGGCATCTTCTCAGCCACCGACAGAGATGTCCTGCACCTTATCTGAGGCTGCAGATCTGGCTGAAGCAGCTGGCACAGCTCAGTCGCCACCTCCTTTCTAAATCGCAGCCTTCTGACACACTGCTCCTCCGGCATGTTCATGTAGGAAAACTGCTGTCGGAAAACCCTGCCAGCGTAAGGTCTGCTGTGGCGACGTCTGTTGGCCCTCCTCCGTCTGGCCATGCCCGCCCCCCTCTCCCAGCGTCTCAGTGCCCTTTCCAGATGATTCAGCAGCAGGAGGTTCCCCTCCAATGCAGCCCCCATAATAAGTGCCCATAGGAAGGTTCCCCGTTGTCAAGGCTCACCAACAGCAAGGTGATGGTCAGAAGGCTGAAGATCGTCTGCCTGCGCTGGCTCAGTGGTCAAATGGCTCTCAGTGTGCAGCTCAGCAACTCTTTGTAGCTCTCGAGGAAGTTGTGCACCAAAAATGGCTGCCGCTTTTAAACCACACCAATCCCCTTTAAATAACGCTCCTCCAGCCCGAGAGCTGTCACTATTAACGTCAGGCGCTACGGAGGGGGCCGCCACTGAATTTCCAGTCCAGGGCGCCCAAAAGGCGTTGCACACTCAAATGACATCATAATCAGCCTGCGCCCATGAGCGGGCGATAAGATTTAGCGCCGGCGCTAAATGCATGCTCAATATGGGGTGAGGCACTAGGCGCCTTGCGCCCACCCGGAAATTGGCTAACGCCCCACTTCTCGGCCTCTTTAGGCATTAATTGGTGGCGCAACCAATCAAATTTCTCCCCCTATGTGTCTTACAAATGCAGTAACCAAAATTTTCTGCACTCTGAAACTGACCATCTGCAACATGGCATCCTTTACACCACTTCTGCAGCTGTCAGCTTATCAGAAACATCAGAGCAGACTCAAGTCATGGCAGGGTGAGCTGGCGTATTCCCTGAGCAGCGGGTAACCCATGGGGGAGCAAGTAAAATTGGAAGGAAGCCTCAAAATAGTATTAAATTGGCTCTTAACAAGCCATTTAATGAGCTCAATTGTATCCCCTGCTGCTTGGTGTCGGGTCAGTTCTCCGCTGACTGACCCGACACCTGGGAGACTTGCGTGGAGGCGGGTTGACAGCGGGTTTCCTACCCACTGTCATTCATTGCTATTTGGACGGTGGACCCACCTCCAAACCCGGTCTCTGAGCGCTGGCAAATTTGCGGCCTTAGCGTTTATACTGGGAGGTCTGGCATAAGCTCATCGTGTCCAGTGTGTATTTCAGTAATCCACTTGAGCATCTGAAAATACAGAAGCCATCAATGCATTAATTATTTATCATAAGCTTCCATGGATTATTGTGTTGTATTCTACAGGGATGATGCGCCGTTGTCACATTAAATTCTTTCTGCAGACAGACTGCAGTAATGAGGTTTGCACACAACTGGTGTCAACAGCGACTGTATCCAATGTGCTTGTATATTCAGGTTAATAACAGCTTTCATCTGATGGAATATGAAATCTGTGAATTCTGAAAGGTTTAGACCAAGCAGGCAATGCATTATTTTATTTCCTGATATAGGATTTTATTTCATTGTATAATAAAAATATGTATTTTTTAAACGATTTTTGTAGTTACATTAAATTGAACAAAAATTTCCTTCATTGAAACTTCAAAGCATATCATCCAAAATCATTAGAATCCATATAGATTGAGATAAAGGATAGATAGGGATCAAGTACACTATTAGGGGTACACTGCAGACCACCAAACAGTGGAAAGGAATTGGAGGGAGAAATATTTTGGCAAACATATAAAATGAGTTAAAACACAGAATCATAACCAATTACCCCCAAAAAACTGGCAGGGAGAGAGAAGTAAAATGGAAGACGGGGATAGAGGTTTTACAGTGTGTACAAGACTCCATTCTGACCCAATATGTAAGAAGCCCAACAAGGGAGGAAGCTCTGCTCGACCTAGTAATGGGAAATGAACCAAAACAGATAAGAGAAGTAAGCGTGGAAGAACATCTAGGGAGTAGTGATCACAATATAATAAGGCTTAAGATAATGATGGAAAGAGATATAGAGAGTACAAAAAACAGATTAATAGATTGGAAAAAAGCCAACTATGAGGGAATAAGCATGGAGCTAAAGAGGTTAAACTGGAAGAAAATATTGATAGAGAGAGAAATAGAACAACAGTGGGCATTATTTAAAAGAGAGATCAATAGAGTTCAGGAGAAATATATTCCACTAAAAAAAATAAGAAAAAACTAACATGGCGTGGATAAATAAAGAGGTTTGGATAAAATTGAATCTAAAGAAAAAGGCATACATAAAGTACGTAAACAATAAAAGAGAGGATGACAAATGGGAATATGATGAGCTTAGGAAAGAGGTTGAAAAAACAATTAGGAAAGAAGAGAGGAAATATGAAATGAATATATCCAAGAATATAAAAATAAATAGTTAAGTATTCTATAGGAATAAATAAATAACAAAAGGAAAACTATAATAGGAATAGGGCTACTAAAGATTGAACAAATGTCCCAAACCTTTCAGCCAATGTCCCAAACTCCTCCATCACTATCCCTGGGTATGTCCTGTCCCACCGACAGGACAGACCCACCAGGGTTGGCGGTGCAGTGGTCCTGGGAGTCCTCAACATTGACTTCGGACCCCATGAAGTCTCATGGCTTCAGATCAAGCATGGGTACTCTTTTATTTGGACCCAAAAAAAAAAAACCAATTCAACTGTAAATAAACAAAAGTTCAACTAAAGCTTAACAAATCAAATTAAAATTTGGTTTTCTGTGTTGATGATGCACTTCAGTCCCCGTGGCGCCCATATCAAGCATGGGTAATGTTGTGTTTTGAGTTTTGCTTCAATTAAGTTTGTCCCAGTTCCCGGGTGTTACCTGAAGGGGGTGCTGGGGGGCTCGGTTTTACTTTGTCTTTCACTTTCAGTTTCGGGTTCTGCCATGCAGACAATGTGCTGTAATGTCCACCCATTTACTCAGTAAATAGTAAAAGGTACATTCCGTCTCCTCTATTCATTACTGTTCGGTCAAGATGCAATACTGGCGACGAGGCGGCTGTTGAACTCTCTAGAAGGACGGAGATAGACATACGAACCTACAGCCGTGATATTGGAAATTGCGACGAGCAGGCCACTCAGCTAGCAACATCAACGGCATTTTGATAGTTGGCTAGCTGCGATGTAGACGGCGGACAGAGTATTGTGTGGGCCAGGCAACTACCATGAGTGTAGCTACCGTAACTCTGGCCGGAGGAGAAAAAGAATTTTTAAAAAAAAGAAAAAAGTCCGTGGATCTTAAAAGGGCAGTGCACATTAAAACTATGACGACCTTGGGACGTATTGAAGCGTTCTCTGGAGATAAGGACAGTTCATGGGAGGAATATGCAGAAAGACTGGGGTGTTTCCTGGAGGCCAATAATATTGACAAAGAAGAGAAGTGCTCAGTGTTGCTAAGTGTATGCGGAGCTGCTACTTACTCCGTCCTGTGTTCATTGGTGGCTCCTCGTAAACCTAGTGAGGTGGATTATGCTGATTTGATTGAGAAGCTGCAGAAACATTTTAACCCAAAACCCTCAGAGATTGTGCAGCGTTTCCATTTTCACAATTGTAAACAACAGCCTGGACAATCTATTTCAAGTTACATTGCTGAGTTGAGGAAACGCTCATTACATTGTAATTTTGGTGACCAGTTATCGGATTGTGTGTGGAGTGCTGGACTCGGCATTGCAGAGACAGCTATTAGCGGAGAAGGCCCTGACGTTCCGACTGGCCGAGGAGAAGGCTTTAGCAACAGAGGCTGCATCGACGAACACACGTATGCTCCGTACAGAGGCAGCACCATCTCAGGCCGCCGAGGAGGTGTACAAGACCATACACGCAGCTGCTGCTGCGAGAGACATGGAGGCAACTAAAGAGACAGGAAGAAAATGTTTCCGCTGTGGGGCTCTCCATGGTTCCACTACATGCAAATTTGTGTCAGCGGTATGTCATTTCTGTAAGAAAAGAGGACACATAGCTCGTGTCTGCATGAAAAAAGCTCAGGCTGCTGCAGCAGAGCCAACACAAGCATCGCAGACACACACCCTGACACTGGAGGACAACGATGAGTACACAGTCTATACCAAGGAAGCTGAGCAGCTACCCCACAGGTGGTGGGGATACACGGCAAATGTGATCATGAATGGGGCACCACTCTGCATGGAGGTGGATTCAGACTCAGCGTGTTCGTTGATAAGTGAAGACGCTTACAATAGGCTGTGGCCAAGTGAACCCCCGGCGATGGCTCAGGTCAGTGGCGTGCTACGGCAGTGGTCCCAAGCTCAACTCCAGGTGCTGGGTGTGATTCATGTGGAAGCTAAGTATCAGGCAGCCAAGGACACACTTCCACTTTATGTGGTGGCAGGGCAGGGCACAAGCCTGCTGGGCAGAGATTGGTTTGAGCCCCTCGGTATTGAAGTGACAGGAGTAAACACGGTACATCGACAGCCCATAATGCCTATGTTGGAGAACTATGAAGAGGTTTTTGGTGAGTTCGGGGCCTGTCGGGGACCGCCAGTCTCAACCGAAGTGGACCCAGGGGTAGCGCCTAAGTTCTTCAAGGCGCGACCAGTTCCTTTTGCATTGCGCAAGAAGGTGGATGAGGCCCTGGATAAGCTGGTGAACCAAGGGGTTCTCTTGCCAGTGAAGAACTCCCGTTGGGCCACCCCTATCGTGCCTATTGCAAAGAAGGATGGGGGCCTGCGAATCTGTGGAGATTACAGATGTACGGTTAATACTGCTGTGTTACCAGATGTGTATCCCTTACCAACAGTTACAGAGCTGTTTTCAACACTGACTGGAGGCACTCTGTTCACCAAGCTGGATCTCAAGCAAGCATACCAGCAATTGGTGCTGGATGAAGAGTCAGCCGAGCTGTTGACAATCAACACCCACAGAGGACTTTTCCGAGCCACAAGGCTGCAGTTTGGGGTGTCTACGGCTGTGGCAATCTTTCAGAGGTTCATGGACACCCTGTTGGCTGGTGTTCCGGGAGTTCAGCCTTACTTGGATGACATACTGATTACAGGCAAGACACAGGAAGCCCATGATGAGCGGCTGCAGGAAGTACTACGCCAGCTGGCTGAGGTAAGACTACACCTTCAGAAGGAGAAATGTGTGTTCGCTGCAATGGGGTGGAGTTCTTGGGATTCCGAGTGGACAAAGACGGTGTGCATTCGACTACGGAGAAGGTGGAGGCTATCAGGAGCACTCCCACCCTCAAGAACAAGACCGAACTGCAGGCATTCCTCGGACTGTTAAACTTCTACAGTTGTTTTCTCAAGGGCAAAGCCACAATCTTAGAGCCACTGCACAGGCTGTTAGACCAAGCAACAGTGTGGAACTGGACCACAGCTCATGAAACAGCCTACAGACAGGCAAAGGAACTGCTACAAGCAGATAAGGTTCTGGCACACTATGATGAAAACAAGCCATTGGTGTTGGTGTATGATGCCTCACCATACGGGCTGGGAGCTCTGTTGGGTCACATAGAGCCAGATGGCCGGGAAGCGCCTATCAGTTTTGCCTCAAGAACACTCTCAACAACAGAACGTAATTACTCCCAGATTGACAAGGAAGCCCTAGCCATCATATTTGGGGTAAAGAAGTTCAGCCAGTACCTGTTCGGGAGACAGTTCGTCATCTACACAGACCACAAGCCACTCTTGGGGCTCCTGCATCACTCCAAGCCCATGTCCCAGATCATATCACCGCGTATGCTTCGGTGGAGTCTGATGTTGGGGGCAGGCAGAGAGGATGGTGCAAACCACAAAAGAGGCACTGGTGAGGATATCGGTGGGGGACTGGCAAACCAGATTGGCCAGGTTCCTGTTATCACAGCATACCACACCAAACTCAGCAACGGGGAAGAGTCCTGCCGAGATGCTGATGGGTCACCGGCTGGTGACTGCACTGGACTGGCTACACCCGGACTATAGGGATGAGATGCACACAAAGCAAGAAGAGCTGGCTAAGAAGCACCAGGGCACCGCCAGGCAGTTCGAGCCGTCAGAGACTGTGTTTGCCCGTTGCTATGCAGGAGGAGACAAATGGATGCCTGTCGTGGTGGAGCAGGCCACGGGTCCCCTATCGTACAGCGTCCGTACACCTGATGGCCAGCTACACAGACGCCATGTAGACCAGCTACGGGGTCGTACTCCGGTGAGAGTAACACAGACGTCACAGGCTAGGCCATTGTCTCCGCCACCTCTGCCAGGCAGTGACGGCCTGCTTCCTGCAACAACGATGGAAGCCACATCGACAGAAGGTGTCACGGAAAAGTTGAGGCCCCAGCACTGATCCCTGTGGCACACCATTCGTTACATCTTGCCAATCAGAAAATGACCCATTTATGCCTACTCTCTGTTTCCTGTTAGCTAGCCAATCTTCTATCCATGCCAATATGTTACCCCCTACACCATGAGCTTTTATTTTCCGCAATAACCTTTGATGTGGCATCTTATCAAATGCCTTCTGGAAATCTAAGTACAGTACATCCACTGGTTCCCCCTTATCTACAGCACATGTTACTTCCACAAAGAACTCCAATAAATTGGTTAAACATGATTTCCTTTGCACAAAACCATGTTGACTCTGCCTGATTACTTTGAACTTTTCTAAGTGCCCTGCTATAACGTCTTTAATAATAGCTTCTAACATCTTCCCAATGACAGATGTTAAGCTAACTGGCCTGTAGTTTCCTGCTTTCTGTCTCCCTCCCTTTTTGAATAAAGGAGTTACATTCGCTATTTTCCAATCTAATGGAACCTTCCCTGAATCTAGGGAATTTTGGAAAATTAAAACCAATGCATCAACTATTTCACTAGCCACTTCTTTTAAGACCCTAGGATGAAGTCCATCAGGACCCGAGGACTTGTCTGCCCACAGCTCCAACAATTTGCTCAGTACCACTTCCCTGGTGATTATAATTTTCTTGAGTTCCTCCCTCCCTTCCATTTCCTGATTTACAGCTATTTCTGGGATGTTACTTGTATCCTCTACAGGGAAGACCGATGTAAAATACCTGTTCAATTCAACTGCCATCTCCTTATTTTCCATTATTAATTCCCCAGACTCACTTTTTATAGGACCAATGCTCACTTTGTTAACTCTTTTCTTCTTTTAATATCTATAGAAACTCTTATTATCTGTTTTTATATTTCTAGCTAGCTTTCTCTCGTACTCTAATTTTTCTCTCCTTTATTAATCTTTGAGTCATTTTTTGCTGTTTTTTATATCCTGTCCAGTCTTCTGACCTGCCACCCATCTTTGCGCAATTATATGCTTTTTCTTTAAGTTTAATACTATCTTTAACTTTTTTAGTTAACCACAGATGGTGGGTCCTCCCTTTGGAATTTTTCTTTCTTGTTGGAATATATATATTTTGTGTATTTTGAAATATCCCCTTAAATGCCTGCCACTGCAACTCTATTGACCTATCCCTTAACCTAATTTGCAAGTTCATTTTAGCTAGCTCTGCTTTCATGCCCTCATAATGCCCTTATTTAAGTTTAAAACACTAGTTTTTGTTAGATCCGTGTATCTTGATGTTGTGTCCTTCAATAATTAGACAAGAGACGGCAGGGAACGATCAACAGGTGTTTACTGAATGAGGGTTATTCTAGAGCTAACTGTACAGATCCCTACTCAGGGTTTATATACAGGTGTGGTCACTGCCGGTACTACAGTATACAGGAGCTGTAAAAAGTAGTTCTCCCCTTAAAGGTACATACATTACAATTCCTCCCCTTTTAGATTAACAGTACCATAACACTCATTTAACAATTAAATATCAAACTAATTACAATTAACACTTTTAACATGCAACATTAGCTGAAAATAGTCTATTTATAAATTCAGTCTTTGGGGAGGCTTCCTGATTCTTTCTGGATAGCGACTTTCCCGAGTGTCTTGCTCTTGGTGCGGAGGCGATTCTGGCCCCCTGTCGGCGGTTGGTTCAGCCGCTTCCGATGCTACTGTTTCTAGAACATAAGAACATAAGAACATAAGAAATAGGAGCAGGAGTAGGCCAATCGGCCCCTCGAGCCTGCTCTGCCATTCAATAAGATCATGGCTGATCTGATCCTAACTGCCAATCTACTATCACAGAACCATCTCCTGAATCTAACAGAATTAGACACACGAAATAGGAGCAGGATCAGGCTACACGGCCCCTGGGCCTGCTCCGCGACCCACAGGGCCATGACCGATCCGAACCTAGACTCATGTCCAAATTCCTGCCCGCTCCCCGTAACCCTTTATTCCCTTTACTTCTAGGAAACTGTCTATTTCTGTTTTAAATCTATGTAATGATGTAGCTTCTACAGCTTTTTGGGGCAGCATATTCCATGGACCTACCACCCTCTGAGTGAAGTAGTTCCTCCTCATCTCAGTTTTGAAAGAGCAGCCCCTTAGTCTAAGACTATGCCCCCTAGTTCTAGTTTCACCCATTATCGGGAACATCCTCCCCACATCCACCCGATCCAACCCCTTCACAATCTTATATGTTTCAATAAGATCGCCTCTCATTCTTCTGAACTCCAATGAGTAGAGTCCCAATCTACTCAACCTCTCCTCATATGTCCATCCCCTCATCCCCGGGATTAACCGAGTGAACCTTCTTTGTACTGACTCGAGAGCAAGTATGTCCTTTCTTAAGTATGGACACCAAAACTGTACGCAGTATTCCAGGTGCGGTCTCACCAATACCTTGTACAACTGAAGCAATACCTCCCTATTTTTATATTCTATCCCCCTAGCAATGAAAGCCAACATTCCATTGGCCTTCTTAATCACTTGCTGCACCTGCATACTAACCTTTTGAGTTTCGTGCACCAGGACCCCCAGATCCCTTTGTACTTCAGTACTTTCCAGTTTCTTGCCATTAAGATAATAACTTACTCTCCGATTTTTCCTGCCAAAGTGCATAACCTCACACTTTCCAGTATTGTATTCCATCTGCCAAATCTCTGCCCACTTACTTAGCCTGTCTATGTCCCCTTGCAGGTTTTTTATGTCCTCCTCACTCAGTACTTTCCCTCCCATCTTAGTATCATCTGCAAACTTTGATATGTTACACTCGGTCCCCTCCTCCAAATCGTTAATATAGATTGTAAAGAGTTGGGGACCCAGCACTGACCCCTGCGGAACACCACTAGTTACTGATTGCCAGTCTGAGAATGAACCATTTATCCCAACTCTGCCTTCTGTTAGATAGCCAATCCTCTATCCATGCCAGAATATTACCCACAATCCCGTGATTTTTTATCTTAAATTCCGTGATTTTTTAGATGCTACCTGTACGTCGGGTTCATCACCAGGTACGTATGGGCGAGACATGGGGTTGACTCGTTCCTGTGACTCCAGGATCTGGTCAGCATGGCATCTCACAATGTTCTCCCCAACATCCACTGTGTGCATTATTGGCCCCTGCCGTGTGCATATCGTTCCTGGTTGCCATTTCTCTGTTCGGTAGTCGCGGGTTAAGACTGGTTGCCCTATATTGAAGCTCCTTGTCGGCTTTTCATTGATGTGCTGGAATTGCTTATTCTCAACATCTCTTCGTACATTTGGTCTGAGCAAATCCAGACGAGATCTCAACCTTCGGTTAAAGAACATCATGGCCGGGGCCTGGTTGGTGACTGCATGTGTCGCATTTCTGTAGGCTAACAGGAAATTGTCCACCTTATGCTGCAGTGGAATGTCGTCATCGCACATGGCCCTTACTGCTTTTTTAAAGGTTTGTACGAACCTCTCAGCCAATCCATTTGTGGCTGGATGATACGGGGCGGATGTGTAATGCCTTACCCCATTCCTTTTCATAAATCTTCGAAACTCTTCGGACACAAACTGTGGTCTGTTATCAGAGCAAATCTGCTCTGGCAAGCCGTTCCTGGCAAAAATGGTCCGTAGGACTGCAATAGTTTTCTCCGTGGTGGTGGAGGACATTTTGATCACTTCAGGCCATTTCGAGTGCGCATCCACGGCTATTAAAAACATGAATGGACCAGCAAAAGCATTATGCACCCATTGCCATGGAGATGAGGGCCACTCCCATGGGTGTAGAGGGGCATGTGGTGGTGCATTTTGGAACTTCTGGCATCCTGAGCAGCTCTTTGTCAGGTCCTCGATTTGCTGATCGATCCCCGGCCACCACACATAAGCCCTAGCAAGGCTTTTCATTTTCACCCCTCCCAGGTGACCTTCGTGAAGCTCATTGAGCACTCTCTCCCTTAACTTGGGTGGAATTACCACTCGGGATCCACACATCAAGGTCCCCTGGCATACTGACAGCTGTTCTCTTCTGGATGAGAATGCTGGCAACAGTGAGTCGCCATGTGCTGGCCATCCCTTCACCGTCAAATCATATACCCGAGACAGTGTCGGGTCATTTCGGGTCTCCTTCTCTATACCAGCGTTAGTTACTGGCAAGCATTCAATTATAGTCGAATGAAATATTTCAACAGGTTCCACTGCTGGTGCTTCCTCCGCAGTAGGCAGTGGCAGGCGTGATAGCCCATCAGCGTTTCCATGCTGTTTCGTGACCTTATACTCGATTTCATATTGGTGCGCCCCTAGAAAAAGGGACCATCTTTGTAGCCGTTGCGCAGTCATCACCGGAACGCCCTTCTTTGGATTAAAGATGGAGACAAGTGCTTGGTGGTCAGTCAGCAAGGTAAACTTCTGCCCGTGCAGATAGTGATTGAACTTTTTCACTCCCCACACTAGGCTGAGGGCCTCCCTGTCAATCTGGGCGTAGCTACGCTCGGCTGAGGTTAGTGACTGAGACGCAAAGGCCACTGGCCTCTCCGAGCCGTCCGGGAATTTGTGCGACAGCACCGCTCCAATGCCATAGGGTGATGCATCACACGCCAACCGAATTGGTAGTGCTGGGTTGAAATGAACCAACACCTCTTTTGATGTGATCAATGCTTTGCTCTTCTGGAAAGCTCGTTTACTTTCGTCACTCCACTTCCATGGTACCCCCGTTTGCAGTAGGGTGTTCAGTGGGTGTAGTACTGTAGACAAATTCGGCAAGAACTTATGGTAGTAGTTCACCAGCCCGAGGAACGACCTCAGTTGTGACACATTTTCCGGTGCTGGAGCCTTGACTACTGCCTCAATCTTTTCAGGGGACTTATGTAACCCCTCCTTATCAATAACGTGGCCACAATACGAGATCTGCTTCTGGAAAAACTCGCATTTGTGGCGATTAGCTCGGAGCCCATATTCCTTCAATCTAGTGAGCACCTGCTCCAGGTTGACGAGGTGATCACTGTCATTTTCGCCCGTGACCGGATGTCATCCAAATAACACTGGGTCCCTGGAATCCCTTGCAGGACTTGATCCATTGCCGTTTGCCAAATAGCCGGAGCTGATGCTACCCCGAACACCAGCCGGTTGTATTGGTAGAGACCTTTATGAGTGTTGCTCGTGAGGTACTGTTTCGAGCCTTCTTCTACCTCCATTTGCAGGTACGCCTGGGCCAGATCAATCTTAGTGAAGCGTTTCCCTCCAGATAGCGAGGCGAAAATATCTTCAATCCGCAGAAGCGGATATTGTACAGTGTGAAGGACTGGGTTCACTGTCACCTTAAAGTCCCCACAGATGCGAACCTTCTTTGGTTCCCCAGGCGTATTACTCAATGACCTCTTCATTACAGGAACGATGGGTGTAGCCCACTCGCTCCAGTCCACTTTGGACAGTACTCCTGAACTTTCTAAACCTTCTAGCTCTGCTTCGACGGCTGGGCGGATCGCATAAGGTACCGGTCTGGCCTTAAAAAACTTTGGGCTTACATTTTCCTCGATTTTCATCGTCACTGTTATGCCTTTTAGTGTTCCGAGTCCCTGCTGGAATACTTCTTGTGCGTCAGTTAGCATTTTTGACAGTCGTCCAGGTGTGACATCGTCATCCTTTTTTGGCATCTACAGTCAGTGCTTGTATGGAATGCCAATCTAGCTGTATCTTCCAGATCCATTCACGTCCTAGTAGTGGTGGTCCTCCATCTGGCAATACATATAGGTCCATTTTTGGTGTTTCCTTGCCGTTATATATAACGTTCACCCTTATTTTTCCTTTGGGGTAGACTTTTTGCCCCGTGTACGTCTTCAAGACAATCTTTGTATCTCTCAAGGGTATATGTGAGAATAGCCACTTGTAGTCCCTTCGATTTATGACTGTTAGGGCTGATCCTGTGTCCAATTCCATTTTCACTTGGACTCCTGCTATCTTCAGCGTGACCCAGATAGTTTGGTGATCCTCCGTTTTGATCACATTATGTAGTTTCAGACAACACAGCTCCTTGCTTCCAGAGTCTGTATCACTTTTCTGTTCATCTGCACTACTCTCCGTCACCTTATGTACCTTCTTGTACTTCTCCTGTGGAGATTTCTTGCTGCTGGTTTTCTTTCCCGACCTGCAGACTCTTGCTATGTGTCCTACTTTTCCACACTGTCTGCACACTTTGTCCTTGAACCAGCAATCCTTATGGTTGTGTGTTGTTCTGCCGCAGCGATAGCACTTCACTGTTCCGTATGACATTTCATTTGTGCCATATTCTTGCGGTCTCCGTTGTATCTCTGCCATGCCCCGTGCTGCTGCTTCGTGTGATACTGCAATGCTGAAAGCCTTGCCCAGCGTAATATCCTTTTCTGATTGAAGCCGGTTCTGGGTTCCTTCACTTTGAAGCCCATACACAAACTTGTCCATTAAAGTATCTGCTAGTCCCGTTCCAAACTGGCAGTGTTTCGATAGCTTGCGCAGTTCCGTTAAATACTCAGCATTACTTTCATCTTTATGCTGGTTCCTTTTGTGAAACTTAAATCTTTCTGCTATCAGCAGCGGTGTGGGGTTTAAGTGGTCCTGTAGGATTGACACTATGTTTTCAAAATCCTTTTCTACTGGCTTCTCTGGGGTTACTAGGTTTCGTAGTAAGCCATATGTTTTTGCACCCATTGAATTCAACAATACCAGCGCTTTCTTGTCATCTAGCACTTCATTCACCTTGCAGTATACTTCTATGCGTTCGACATATGTCGTCCAATCTTCGACTTCATTGTCGAACGCTGTGATACTGCCACTCTTCGGCATTTCTGGGTGTGGTTAGACTGGCTTAAAATGGCGTCTCCCGCGCTTTCCTTTCTTCCCCGCTGACGCTGCTCAGCCCTTGAACACCGGCTGCGCTCTGCGCGTTTTCCTGCGTGCCTCTCTCCCCCGTTGACGCTGCTTGGCCCTTGAACACCGGCTGCACTCTGCACGTTTTCCTGCACGCCTCTCTCCCCCGTTGACGCTGCTCGGCCCTTGAACACTGGCTGCGCCCTGTGCGCTCTACTCTCTCTCTCTCCCCCCCATCGACGCTGCTCGGCCTTTTTCTGTGCCGTCGGTCGGCTCTAGCCGCCGCTGTCCGGGAAGGATCTGTGCAGTACCTGTTGCCAGCCCGTTTCGCTGGACCACCGTGACTGGAAAGCCAAGCCTGGCTCTCGACAGCCTCCCCTGGGATGCTCAAATCTCCGCTGGATGACTGGGGGGTTTCCCGTGGTCGACGCCCATGCTTCTGGACTCGGCCTTCTTCCACTGTTCTCCAGGAGTGAATCCCTGGGAGGTGATGCAGAGTTGCAGGTAGGTTTGAATCTGCTCGTCACCAATGTTAGACCCGTGTATCTTGATGTTGTGTCCTTCAATAATTAGACAAGAGACGGCAGGGAACGATCAACAGGTGTTTACTGAATGAGGGTTACTCTAGAACTAATTGTGCAGGTCCTTACTCAGAGTTTATATACAGGTGTGGTCACTGCCGGTACTACAGTATACAGGAGCTGTAAAAAGTAGTTCTCCCCTTAAAGGTACATACATTACAGTTTTGGACTCTCTCTCAAACTGAATGTAAAATTCAATCATATTATGATCGCTGCTACCTGGGGGCACCTTCACTATGAGGTCATTAATTAATCCTATCTTGTTGCACAATACCAAGTCTAATATAGCCTGCTCTCTGGTTGGCTCCAGAACGTGCTGTTGTAAGAAACTTTCCTGAAAACATTCCATGAACTCCTCATCTATGCTACCTTTGTCCATCTGATTTTTCCAGTCTACATGCAGATTAAATGGAAAGGAGAAAGTAGTAATATTGCACCAAATTTCATCTGGTTGCGTCAGGTCCCTGCAGCTTTTGTGATTTTTCTGGTTAACCTTGTAAGAAGTGGAACCCCTGCCTGCCCCTCACAAGGCCGTTAACAGTAGGTGGGTGACGCCAGGGGCAGGGACTCCCTCTGCTGGGAGTTCTCACTCCCCGGCTCAGCTGAGACCTGGCCTAGGAGCTGGAGCTAGTAGGCCAAGAGAGATGAGGTGTAGCGGCCTCCAGATGGGTGCAAGTAGAACCCTGAAGACTGGAATTTACTTTTGTTTTTTTGGATCAACCCCGTTACACAGGAGGCCAAAGGGACACTCAGTGAGTCAGGGGAGTCCTGTGCAACTCCTCCCCTCCCCCAAAGATGGACAGATGCTGGATTTTCCATCTACATTGAGTAGCTGGGTGCTGGAGATACACCCGTAGCAGCATGGCTGCCTGATGCATATTAGGTGCTCTCATGCTGACCCGGTAAACTGGTCGATTCAATGCTGGGGAACACAGCTGGGAGTAATCCTGTTCTACCCTAGCATCCCAGCCCTAGGACTTTAGGGCAATTATATGCCACAGTGAAGAACTCAGTTTGAGTTCTGTTTGTTTAAATCAAGTTCAGCACCTTAAAGTGCTCAGCCAATTTCACCGCAGACTAGATTTTTGGCTGATGTCTCTGTTCTCGATTTAGTAAACTCATCCACTCTTGTACCTCATGACACAATGCAGATGCAGATTTTGCTGCATCAGTGTTTTTAGGGACTGACATAGAGATCAGTTGCAAATCTGCAATCAACGTGACTTTTCAGCTGCCAGTACAAACAGTACTAGACAGATTGAGATGATCACATTACTGGCGTGAGTGGTGTGACAGAAGGACTCACTAATAATTTAATTTTGCATCGAGGAAAACAGCTGAGAAACAAAATCTCAGTGGCATTTATGTACCTTCAAATAACTTCTAAATCATTGCTGGCATAGTTTCTGTACTGCAAATAGCATTGGTGACTGTAGAATAAAACAAGAATTATATTTTACACAACAGAAAATGCTGAGAATACTCAACAGGTCAGGCAGCATCGTGGTGAGAGAAACAGAGTTAACGTTTCAGGTCGATGACCCTTCGTCAGAACTGGAAAAAGTTGGAGAAGTAACAGACATTTAAGCAAGTGTGGGGCAGGAAAAGTGGGAAGAGGAGGAAAGAATAAAGGGAAGGTCTGTGATAGGATGGAAGGTAGGAGAGATTGAAAGACAAAAGGGATGATGTTGCAAAGCAAAAGGAAATGGTAATGGGACAAGTTAAAAAACAAAAGATGACTCTAGATGAGATGTAAATGGGAATGGCAGAATCATCAACAGCTGCTATGTGAGAGAGAAAAGAAAACATGGGGGCCCAGGTTATAGTCTGCAATTGTTGAATTCGATGTTGAGTCCAGAAGGTTGTAAAATGCCTAATCAAGAGATGAGGTGCTGTTCCTCGAGCTTACGTTGAACTTCGTTGGAACAGTGTAAGAGGCCGAGGACGCAGAGGTCAGAGTGGGAGTGGGTGTTCCGCAAAGCGGTCGCCCAATCTGCGTTTGGTCTCCCCAATGTAGAGGAGACCGTATCGTGAGCAGCGAACACAGTATACTAAATTGCAAGAAGTACAAGTAAACCACTGTTTCACCTGGAAGGAATGGATGTTTGTCGATACCCTTCCCACTGTTCAGGACCACAAACACTCCTTCCAGGTGAAACAGTGATTTACTTGTACTACGTTAAAGACGCTATATAAATACAAGTTGTTGTTGTTGTTGACAATTATGCCCCATTGTTAAATCACCCTGCCAACCTTCACTGTCTACTCTCACATGAAGAATAGCTACTGGGTGAGGGGCCTGTGGCCTGCAGAAATCAGAATTTTCAGCCTGCCTTCTATTTACCTTTTACATTCGTCTCATTTTAAATGATTTTTATAGAATTTAACTAGAAAATAGTTCTCCAAGGAACAGCTGCCATGACAATTTCTCCATCCCATTATATACCTTTAAAAATAACATTTAGAACATAAAAACACGTTAAAATATTCAGTTCAGAAAAAAATTGTAAATTTACCCCTAACTTAATTCTTCTTAGGCAGTCCCTTGGAGCCGAGGATGACTTGCTTCCACATTAAAAATGAGTTCTCAGGTGACTGATGAATCCAATGCAGGACCTACAGTCTCTATCACAGGTGGGGCAGACGGTGGTTGAAGGGGTGGGTGGGTGGGGTGCTTGGGTTGACGTGTGCTTCTTGCGCTTGGCTTCCGCTTGTTCCCGGCGAAGAGACTCGAGGTGTTCGGTGCCTTCCAGGATGCTTCTCCTCCACTTTGTGCGGTCTTGGGCCAGGGATTCCCAGGTGTCGGTGGGGATGTTGCACTTCTTCAAGGTGGCTTTGAGGGTATCCTTGAAGCGTTTCCTCTGCCCACCTGGGGCTCTCTTGCCATGTCAGAGCTCTGAGTAGAGCACTTGTTTTGGGAGTCTCGTATCAGGCATGCGGACGATGTGGCCCGTCCATCGGAGCTGATTGAGCGTGGTCAAAGCTTCGATGCTGGGGATGTTAGCCTGATCAAGAACACTGACGTTGGTGCGCCTATCCTGCCAATGGATTTGCAGGATCTTGCACAAGCAGTGTTGGTGGTACCTTTCCAGTGCTTTGAGGTGCCTGCTGTACATGGTCCATGTCTCTGAGGCATACAGGAGGGCAGGTATTACTACTGCTCTGTAGACCATGAGCTTGGTGCCGGGTTTGAGGTCCTGGTCTTCAAACACTCCCTACCTCAGGTGACCGAAGGCTGCACTGGCACACTGAAGGCGGTGTTGGACTTCGTCATCAACTTCTGCCCTTGTTGACAGTAGGCTCCCGAGATATGGAAAGTGGTTCACGTTGTCCAAGGCCTTGTCGTGGATTTTGGTAATCAGGGGGAAGTACTGTGTGGCGGGGGCAGGTTGGTAGAGGACCTTTGTCTTATGGATGTTTAGTGTAAGGCCCATGCTCTCATACGCTTCGGTGAAGGTGTTGACAATGGTTTGGAGTTCGACCTCCGAGTGTGCGCAGACGCAAGCGTCGTCTGCATACTGTAATTCGAAGACAGAGGAAGGGATGTCCTTGGATCTGGACTGGAGGCGATGGAGGTTGAACAGTTTCCCGTTTGTTCTGTAAATTTGCTCCAGTCCAGCGGGGAGCTTACTGAGGGTGAGATGGAGCATTGCAGCCAGGAAGACCGAGAAGAGCATTGGTGCGATGACACAACCTTGCTTGACCCCAGTCCGTACGTGAATTGGGTCTGTGGTGGAACCATTGGTCAGGATCACGGCTTGCATGTGAACCTAACTTCACGTGAACCTAACTTAATTATCGCTCTCTTAAATTACTCCAACAACTTCCCCTGAACTTGGGCACACCCTCACCTGAGAAGTCATAGCCCAACCCTCCAATGCTGACCTTAAGAGCTAAACAACCATGATAAACCCTGGTGCTTGGTTTGCTTTTTTATGGCCTTGCTAACCTGTGTCGCAACTTTTAGTGATTTGTGTATTTGCACACCAAGATCCCTTTGTTCCTCCACCCTTTGACCTCCCTATTCTTCCTACCAAAATGTAATACGTCACATTTATCTGTGTTGAACTTTATTTGCCAATTATATGCCCATTCTGCAAGTTTATTAATGTCCTCCTATAACTTGTTGCAGACTCCTCAATATTGACTACCCCCTCCAATCTGATGTCATCCGCAAATTTAGAAATTGTGTTTTTGATTCCTAAGTCTAAATCGTTAATGTAAATTGTGAACAACAGTGGTCCCAGCACTGATCCTTGTGGAACACCACTACCCACCTTCTGCCACTGTGAATAGCTACCCTTTACCCCTGCTCTCTGCTTTCTGTCCTGAAGCTAGCCAGCAATCCATTCTGCTACTTGTCCCCTGACTGCATTCTCTGACCTTGTTCATCAGTCTATTATGGGGTACCTTATCGAAGGCCTTTTGAAAATCCAGATAAATTACATCTACTGCCTTACCATTGTCTACTCTCTCTGTTACCTCTTCAAAAAATTCAATAAGTTTGGTCAAGCAAGACTTTCCCTTTTGAAATCCATGTTGACTGTTCATTATTGTATTTTTGATTTCTAGGTGTTCTTCTATTTTCTCCTTTAGTAGGGATTCCATTATTTTTCCTACCACCGATGTTGAGCTGACTGGTCTATAATTCCCTGGACATGTTCTATCCCCCTTCTTAAATATTGGTATTATATTAGCTATCCACCAGTCCTCAGGCACTATACCTTTTTCTAATGAATTATTAAATATGTGTAGTAATGCCTCTGCTATCTCTTCCCTAGATTCTTTTAAAATGCGTGGATGCAATCCATCCAGACCAGGGGTTTTATCCTCTTTGAGTTTGATTAATTTATTTAATATATCCCCTTTTTTATTTTAAATGCACTTATCTCATTACTAATCTCATCATCCAATGTCATGTCCACCTGTTCTATCTCCCTGGTAAATACTGAAGCAAAATAATTATTTAATATTTCTGCCATCTCTCTATCGTTACCTGTGGTATTATCCTGACCATCCCTTAATGGCCCTATTCCCATCCCAACCTTCCTTTTTTATTGATGTGCCTATAAAATATTTTACTATTTTGTTTTATGTTTCTTGATAATTTAATTTCATAGTTCCTCTTTGCCTCCCTAATTGTTTTTTTGACTTGCCTCCCAATCTTTTCATATTCCCTCTTATCATGCACTCCCCTGCTGTCTGTGTACTTGATGTATGCCTCTTTCCTTACCCTCAATTGTTCCCTTATGGCTTTATTCATCCATGGAGTCTCATTATTGTTTAGTTTGTTCTTTCCTTTTAGCGGAATATATTTTTCCTGCACTCTGTTGAGCACCATTTTAAATGTTTCCCATTGCTGTTCTACATCATTGTTTGCCAATATTGTTACATAAAGGTACTGCATATAATGCGTTAACACTTCAGAAACACCACTCAGTTACATGATTATGCATCGACAAACAATCCAAGAGCTGAAAGAGGCATATCTATTTGTGCAATTAGTAAAGTTTTAAAGTTTTCAATGTATTAGCCCATCCCTCACGTCACTATACTAATGGCTGCACAAGCATCAGGAGCAGAAGCTTTCCTTTGGCGCGGATGTCCTGTACATCCACTTGAGTAGTTAGAATATTAATCACAATGCAACCAGACAACCAACAAATATAAAGTGCTGTAGTTCTGTAGTTTGCAGTATTAAAAAGAACTAAACAAAAACGGGTATCTGTATTTTCAACTTCAATCACTTCCATTAATAAATGTCTTCTTGAACCAGCACCCCCCGCCATGTAACATGTCAGAAATGCAGCACTTATTCACAAGTGCAGAGAAACACATACACAATTTGCGTCACCAAATTAAAAACAAAAAGCAGGAAAAGCTATGATTTAACAACAATAAACATTCATCTTTCTTCCTGGAGAAACAATCAGACTGACTTGGAAATGTTTACTAATATGGTGACATAAAGATAATGGCCCAGAACTTCGGGTCTCCACGGGTGAGTACGCACGGGGTACTCACCCGTAGGGCCAATGGAAGTGCCGGTTTCCTGCGTGCACTGCACATGCACGGGAAACCGGCACTTCTGTTCCCCTGAAAGAAGAGGTTCAGAGGTCGAACACGTGCGCGGGAGAGGCAGCGCGTGCGCATCGAACTTACGTTTTTTTTGCAGGTTTACCCAGGAGGGTAAGTCTCCAGAAATTACACATTTAAAAAGCAGGTGTAAGGCCTGCTTTTTACAAGGTAAGTGGTGAATTAATTAAAATTAAAACATTTTTCCACAGGTTTATTATTTTTAAATACTTTAAAGAAAGGTAAGTTTATTTTTAGCCCCGTTAGAAAACTTTAAAAAAAAAATTCAAAAATTTAAATTATTGTTTAAAAGTTATTTCATGTAAATATAGTTTATTTAAAAAATGTGATTTAAAAAAAAAATTATTTGAAGATTTAGTGATGTTTTGGGGCCCATAGTATTTCTAAGTTTTGACAGCTCTTCCTGTCAAACTTATGAATGGGCATTTCCCTGCTCCGATTGGCTCCCCATGGCCCACGTGATCCCAGGGGATGCATCGAACTAACAGCGCTCAAGGGGCGGGTTTGGAGGTGGGACATCTGGCAAAATCGCAAAGATTGACAGCGGGCAGGAAACCCACTGTCAACCCACCTCCAATCAATCTTCCCAGTGTCGGGTCCCCGATTTGCGCATGGACCCGACACCTAGTGGTGGGAAGAGGATTATAACCACTTAACTGCCTGCTAAAGGTTGTTAACAGGCAGTTAGCAGGCTCTTTTGCAATTTTGACACTTCTACTTTGGGCTTCCTGATGTCCGGACACCATGCCAGGTAAGTGTGGTGTGTTGTGAGTTTGCTGTAATGTTTCTGCGTTGGTGACAGCTGCAGAAGTGGTGTGAAGGATCCAATGGTGCACTGGTGAGTTTCAGAGGTAAGAAAATGTCGGGAAATTCATTTTTAATGCATTTAGACTTTTCTGTAGGTAACAAGTTTTCAATTGTATGTGTAATTCCACCTCATTGGGAGAACCTCTCTCACCAGTGACAGATCGCTTCTGTAACCTCACCTGCAGGTGCCATCTGTTCTAGCCTAAGGAGGGAGTCACTGGAGAGCCTGGGTGCAAGGGCTCACCTTCCTACAGTGATTGTCCGTGTTTGCAGCACCTCAATGCTGGCAAACACTGAGAAATCAGCTGTCAAAAAAAAATTGTACGTGGTCCCTTTAAGAAAACCGGCAGATGACGCGTCATCAAATGACGCCATCTGACTGACTTCATCTTAATTGGCCGGCAAGCCCGCAGGGTGGGCTAAGGCCAATTGATGTAAAATCACGTCTGTGGGCCAGATGTAGTTGGGGGCGGACTGGAACCCGGAAACCACCTGACCCGCTCCCAAGCCGCATCGATCGAGAAAATCGCGGCCTTTGTCTCTCACAGACTCTGAGGTACAAACAGGGGCACAAACTTTTTCCCCTTTCTCAAAACATGATTTAAGTAACCCTGATAAACTCTTTCAAAAACACCTGGCAAAACTTATCTGGAACTTAACTGTTAACATCGCTTTTTCATATATTTTTCCAGCTTTAAACAGTTTTCCAAATTAGAAAAACATTTCCTCACATTTTTGTTTCACCGGGGGCTAAACATTGTTTGCTTTAGCCTCCTTCCAGAGGCCATTGTACATTGTACTTTCGGAGTATGCTTCCGACCCGCAAAACATTTACGAAATTACCTCCTGGCACCCAGGCTGCGAAGAGTTGCGATCTCAGGCCTTGAGGTGAAGGGCAGCGTGATGGCCCACGGATCCCAGGACACAGGCGGTTCAGAAGCGTCCCTGGGATCACGTGGGCCCGGTCCGCAAATGACAAAGGAGAATTCCATTGCAATCATTTACGAAGGGAATCCCCTAATGATATGCAATGGAATCCCCAAATAATTAATACAATGTGCAGAATTGCAATTTTATTCATAAGTTCCTTCATAGCCCCAACCTCAATAAAAATTAAATTTTTTGATAATTTTAAACATCATTAAGACTGTAATCAGGGCAAATATTTGCATAAACTAATTTAATACAGTAGATGCGCGTAATTTTGGATTTTTAACTTTTATTTAAGCCTTATGTTGCATCAACCGTAAGACTTACGTGGCCATTTGCTGCCGTTCCCTCCGTCTCTCACAGACGCTGAAGTCTGTGAGAGATGGAGGGAATGGCAGCAAATAGCCCAACTCTGCGCCAGCGATTGCTTTTTCAGAGCCCATGCTCAGAGCACCCCGTCACAGACACCGCAATTTCAGGGCCATAGTGTATTGGGCCCCTCCTCCCACTCCAGCTTTTCAGCTCACTGCACTGCCTTTGAATGTAAGTGTGCAGGACCTTACAGATCGCTGCGCGGCCGCACACCTTACAGCGATCAGTGCCTACAACCCTCCGAGATCTCTGCCCTCCTCCTATTCGGGCCTCTTGTGCATTCCCGATTTTAATCGCTCCGCCATTGACGGCCAAGCCTTCAGCTGGCCACACTCATTCCACCATCCAATACTAGAGGCAACCTTTATTGTCCCCAGGCGGTTTGAATTCTTCAATTGGGTTGGCCTGTTGAAACTGAAGTGCCTCAACATTTTGAAAAATATAAACCTGACGCCAGAATTCTGATTTTCAAAAGTAAGCTCCAATTTTCCCCACTTTTTATGTTATCAAAGTTTTTATTAACTTTTATCAGCAACAAGACTAAAACCATAAATCCACCCCGGTGCAATATTGGATTTATTAAAAAGTAGCAAATAAAAGTAAGTTAAACTTGTGTTAATCACTCTTCTTCCCTCTGCTAAAATGCTTCCTTGCTTCACCTAATGATTGAAAGTTTGATCTTACAAACCCCCCATCTGCAGTAGGGTCATTTTCATTTAAAAAGCGGATTCACGTGTGACATGAATCTTGCCATTCATGTAGAAATGACTTATGGAATAATACTGAGTGGCCTGCTGGTAGCGCTGTCCAGGGAGAGTATAAATACTTGGACATGGGCCCAGCTTGCTCAGGACATTTTGTAAACAGGAACTAGTGAAGGACAACTAGATTAAAGCCTTGTTTAATACTCTGACCAAGTGCCTAGTAGTTTTCTTACGTCAATTTAATCAACTGAACCTGCTCCACGCTCTGAGTGGTTTTGGGAACAGATGGCTACGACTCAAATGGTAGAAGGGAACCAGAGGTAGTAATCAATCCATCATGGCAAAACTACTCCAACCCGCCCATCTTGACCTGGACCCGAATTCACCTACAACTGCTAAGGTATGGAAGCACTGGTATCGTACCTTCAGCAACTTCCTCAGGGTGTGGGGTGAGAATGTTCATGATAAGTTAGAGATAATTGCCAATTATGTATCCCCTCATGTGTTTGGCTATATCGAAGACTGTGTAGACTTTGACTCCGCTATCCAAATACCACATCAACTATATGTTAAGGCCCCAAACAAAATTTTTGCTCAGCATCTACTGGCCACAACTCGACAACAACCCGGGGTATCACTTGAAAAATTCCTTCAAAAGCTTTGCAGGCTCAGCAAGGATTGTAATCTCAAAGCTGTCTCGGCTGAGCAGTACCAGAAGGAGTTAATTCGTGATTCCTTTATTAACAGAATTGCGTCTCCCTTCATACGCCAGCGTCTGTTGGAGAATAAAACACTCGAGTTACAAGCTGCCTATGACCAGGCATGTTCTGGACTTAGCAAAAAAAAATGCAGATGCCTATCATTTACCACGAGCATGGACTGCTGCTATCACTTTTGGTGACTCCTCCGATGGGCCTCGGGCGGAAGCCCTCACTGATGACGACTCTATCCTAGCTGATGATGACCCTACCCTAGAAACCCTCACTGATGATGACCCTGCCCTAGCGGCATCCTGGCAATCTGGAAGGAAGTGTTTCTTCTGTGGAGGTGCATTCTACTATAGGAAATTTTGTCCTGCTCGTAATGCAACCTGCAATCATTGCAGTAAGAAAGGTCACTTTTCTAAGGTATGCCAGTCAAGAGCCTCTGTTAGTAAGAAAGGCCACTTTTCTAAGGTATGCCAATCAAGAGCCCCTGTTAGTTTTGCAGCTGCTATCTATAAAACTGCTCCTCCCCCAAGAGCCACTACTAATGTTACAGCTGCTATCTATAAAACCGCTTCCCCCCCCAAGAGCCACTACTAAGGTTACAGCTGTCAAGGGTAAAACTGCTCCTCCTCCCATCACAGCTGCTTTTCCCCAAAGCCTGTCCCATGCAGCCACAAAGGTTTCGGTAAATGGTCACATTTTGAGTGCACTAATCGACTCATGCAGCTCTGACAGCTTCATCAGTGAACAGGCTGTCAGTAAGTTAAAACTGTGTATTTACCCCTCGGACAGGGAAATTGCAATGGCTCTGACGACACTGACCACCAACTCTTCCGGCTTTTGTCTTGTCGATCTTATTCTCAATGACCGCACTTATTTCTCCACCCGGCTCGGGGTGATCAAAAACCTATGCAGTGATGTGCTCCTGGGACAGGATTTCCAGAAACAACACAAAATACTCACTTTTGAGTTTGGAGGGTCAAAGCCGGAGCTTACTATTTCCAAATTACCGTTTTGTGTGCTTTCGGCGGCTTTGCTCGACGAGCCCTCCTTGTTTGCCAATCTTTCCCCCCTAAGCCCATGGTCACTAAATCATGACGTTTCAGCCAAGATGATCTATCCTTTATCGAGGCAGAGGTCTCTTGCCTTCTAGCTGACGGTATCATTGAGCCACGTTCATCTTCCTGGCGGGCTGAAGTCGTCGTTGTTAAAAATCCTCTGAAGCAACACAAGAAATGTCTTTGCATCGATTACTCGCAAACTATTAACCAGTATACCGAACTGGATGCTTACCCACTACCAGGCATCGATGACATGGCCAATAACCTTGCCAACTACAAGGTATTTTTAACTTTTGACTTAAAGAGCGCATACCGCCAAGTACTGTTAAAGGACTCTGACAAAAAGTATACGGCCTTTGAGGCCAATGGTCGACTTTACCAGTTTTGTCGCCTTCCATTTGGGGTCACCAATGGGGTGGCCGTCTTTCAACAGGCAATGGACAGCCTAGTCAAACAGGAGAACTTAACGGACACTTTTCCATATCTGGATAATATCACCATTGCTGGTCATGACCAGAAGGAGCATGATGCCAACCTCCAGAAATTTCTTGACGTTCTCCGTCATCGCAACTTAACCTTAAATGAGTCCAAATCTGTGAAATCAGTACCATCAGTCAACATCCTTGGCTATTGGGTGGGCAATGGTGTCATCAAATCGGATCACGAGCAACTTCGTCTGCTTCAGGAGCTCCCTCCTCCTACGAATCTCGGCTCTCTTCGTCGGGCCCTCTGCATGTTCACCTATTATGCGAAGTGGATACCCCACTTTTCCGACAAGATCCAACCCCTGCTTCATGAAAATCATTTCCGTTGGAGGCAGCGGCTATTTCAGCTTTCGACCTCCTCAAGCAACAACTGGAAAAAGCCACGCTTCGTTCCATCGATGAAAATCTCCCTTTCATGGTCGAGTGCGATGCATCGGAGGTGGCGATCTCGGCTACCTTGAATCAAGGTGGTCGACCCGTTGCATTTCTGTCCAGAACTTTGCAGGGTAGCCAGCTCCATTATTCTCCTGTCGAGAAGGAGGCTACGGCTATCATCGAAGCAGTACGTAAATGGAGTCATTTTCTCGCTCGTCGCCATTTCACGCTTATAACCGATCAGCGCTCCGTGACCTTTATGCTGGATAACCGGAAATGCACTAAGATCAAGAATAACAAAATACAGCTCTGGAGGATGGAATTGGCTGCATTTGGCTGCACCATACATTAATCGACCTGGCAAAGAGAATCTGGCCCCGGATACCCTCACACATGCATTCTGCTCTTCCATGTCAACTTCAACTCTTGCGGATCTTTATACTGACTTATGCCATCCTGGCGTTACCCGTATGTTGCACTTTGTGCGATCTAAAAACCTCCCATTTTCTACAGAAAATGTGAAATGAACATGCTCCACTTGTAGAATTTGTGCGGAATTAAAACCGCAATTCTTCCGTCTGTCGGATGGCTCACTCATACACGCTACACAGCCTATGAAGAGACTCAGCATTGACTTTAAAGGGCCATTGCCTTCCTCAATGCGAAACACCTACTTGCTTACTATGTTGGATGAATATTCACGCTTTCCCTTTGCTTTCCCCTGTCCCAATATGCTTACTTCCACAGTGATCAAATGCCTTGATCAGGTCTGTTCCCTTTGCGGTATGGCCAATTTCATCCACTCTGATCGGGGTCCCTCCCTCATGTCAAGTGAACTCAAAAGTTATCTTTCCCAAAGGGGAATCACCACAAGTAAAACAACACCGTATCATCCTATTGGAAATGGACAGGTTGAGAGATACAACGCTATCATTTGGAATGCTGTTCGTCTTGCACCGAGGTCACACAATCTACCAGACCAGCAGTGGGAAACTATGCTCCCTGACGCATTGCATTCCATCAGGTCTCTTCTTTCTACATCCACCAATGTTACTCCTCACGAACGATTCTTCGAGTTCCAATGTTGCTCCACTCATGGGACGTCCCTACCATCATGGTTGGCAGCTCCCAGGCCCATGCTGCTCCGAAGGTTTGTCCGATGCTCCGAAGATTTGTCCGATCCTCCAAGAGTGATCCCCTCGTTGACAATGTGGAACTAACGGACGTCAATCCTACATACGCGTACGTGCGGTACCCTGATGGCCGGGAGTCCACAGTTTCATTTCCGTATCTGGCTCCCTGTCCAACCAGTCCCACGGACCCAATCGATATGGGATCCGTATGAACGACGCCGATACTCTGCGCTCCTCCGAGGATGATGCCCTACCCGGGACATCAAGGGATCTGCCAGCTACTCTGCCGGATCAACCTGGGGAACAGAGCGCTCCCTGCAGGATGGCTACCCAAAGCCAGGACGCCGGTCAATCACCAGCGACTGAGCAGGATGAAGCCAGCTCTGCACCTGTGGGGACCCGCACCCGGAGTCACGATCTCCCCAGTCCCCCTCAGGTCGATCAAGGTGAGACGGGCCCTGCCAGTCTGCCAGTACGAACCAAGCAACCCAGGGACCAAGACACGGTCCAAGGAGACGTGCCTTCCTGCCACAAGCGGAGATCCAAATGACTGTGGCTATTCGTAGTCTGACTAATTCGCTAGAAGGAAGTCCCCAGACTTCCAATCCCTCAGGCAGGAAGAATCACATAAATCGTGCCATTTATGTAGAAATGACTTATGGAATAATACTAAGTGGCCTGCTGGTGGCGCTGTCCAGGGAGAGTATAAATACTCGGGCACGGGCCCAGCTTGCTCAGGACATTTTGTAAACAGGAACTAGTGAAGGACAACTAGATCTCCATGTTGTGAAACAGTTGATTAAAATCTTGTTTAATACTCAGACCAAGTGCTTAGAAGTTTTCTTACATCAACGTGCAGCTCAAAATTAGCACAAACTCGTTTCCCAGTTCCTCTCCAAAAACATATCACTGCCATCTGACAGCAACAAAGTATTTTCTTACTCACCTTGAAGGGATGATTACTAGTCCTAGCCCCTTTAGGGCTACCCCAGATCAGGCGTATTTCTCAAGACGTTCACTTTCAACTAAAGTTTGAGGTAGCTGAATCCTAAAGACACTTAATTGGGTCTAAAGGTCCAGACTATCTCTCCCTGAAGGAAAGGAACAACCCGAGAATGTTACCATCCTCCAGATAGCACTTTTAATAAGTTTAGCTAGACTGTAACTTTCCGGATATTATGAGGGTCTGGAAAACTCCCCAGAATTCTGCAACTCCTCACCAAAGAGTGTACAGAGATTCAGTTCGCGAGTTTTTGATACAGAAGTCTTATGTGAGACAATTCTAAAAATATATAGATTTATTAAAGAACCGACATGTAATTTACAGTTGGTGAGTCAATCGCAACATTAACAATTCCAAAAAGAGAAAGCTTACAATCTTATTCTCAGAGAACCTTACTCTCAAATCTTAACTTCGCTGCAGTTTTACAGTTCTTAGTGTTGTACTCAGGATATCCACCAAAATCAAATACCTTTGATCCCTGAGGTGCAAAGAATTGGACACTTACAGAGCCACCTCTGAAGCCGAGAATCGCTTTGCCCAATTAAAGTGAGTCTACTATCCCATTTGAGAGTTCAATATTGATACCCTTTTCCAGTGGTATTTTCTTTAAGGTTTTATGCTGATGCAAGCTAATTATCTCTAGTCATTTTTCTGCTGACCTCTGCAATTCTTACTGCCAGATCAGCTGGTAGCATTACAGAATCATGTCTCATCTCTAGGTGATTTAAGTTTACCATATAAAAAACGGTGTGACGGCAGGTGTTTCTTACTTTATGTCATCTTTACGAGGGCAGCTGTTCCTCACTTTATGTGCTTCTTTACGAAGTGTAAATTAGAACACCTTATCCATGTTGAACCATTGTTTTGTTCCGAAAAGTTCAGCCTGTCGGAGCCCTTAACCTTCTGTTTCAATAAGGTTATTTATTCAGGGTCAACAACTACCTTATCTCAATAGCCAGAATGCTTTCACAGCTATTTCATCGTTTGGTTTCTAAATTTCCAAACCCAGTTTGTCCTGTTTTAATAAGGCCAGAATTCTTTCATAAGATGGTGTCTTTTTCTGAATAGGTTATTTGGCTCATTCCTTCACATCCTGTTGCAGGTAAAACTCGGCAACTCACTCATCTGCAACAGGTTTAATAAGATGAGGTACACGTGGTTATCTACTGATCTCTCCCACTGATTTTTTTTAAAGCTTTGTCCAGTCCCACAGTGGTGGCCGGCTGCACTGAGCTGGCCCGCTCCAATTTGTCCCGCGGTGGGCATGGAGTTTCTGGAACACAGGCCCCTGTATCTGTGGTGCCAAAGGAAAAGAAGGGACACGTTGCCCTCATCATCATGGGAGCTGGCTAAGCAGCTTCGGAGCCAGGGATCTCCAAGGTGAACTAAGTTGATCCGGCGTGAGTAGGCATTGACTTCAACATTGCTGGCAAGCCTATTGTGTGGCACTTTGTTGAACACCTTTTGGAAGTCCATATACACCACGTCAACCGCACTGCCCTCATCAAAAAATTGATCAAGTTGGTTAAACACGATTTGCCTTTAACAAATCCGTATCACCTTTTTGGATTTTTTAAATCATTTTTCCGCATAAAGGATTTGGAAATGATTTAGCTTAAGTGGTGTCTTTTAAATGAAAGGACTTCAACTGGTTTTAAAAGTCTCTGTCCAGTCGTATGCTGTAGCCAACAAAACAAAAGGGAGTTTTTTTTCGCCAGGCATTGAAGAAGTGTATTATAGCTAGACAGACCAGTTTGTGAAATGTCATTGCTCAAAGACCACAATGTCATTGTTCAAACTGCAACTCATCCAGGTAGAATTTTATCTTTTCAAATTGGGTGCTGTGCATCACCTAGTTGGAGTGTATGGAGGAAACTCTGCCAAGGAAGATCACATGCTGGTAACAGAACACGCCTGATTTTCCTTCTTTTCAAATTAATGGAAGGAAAATCCAACTGATTCCTCTAGGGTGCTCCAACAAGGCAATCCGTAATGTCCAGGCATTAGAGATGCAAATCTACCCCAAGTCAGGATGGTCCCCATTCATTATAGTTGGAAATGGTTTCTAGGGACACACATCCTAACGGGGTGGGGTGGGGGGGAATGTAAGTAGTTTTATTGAGAGGCTTATGGGTGAATCCTTGAATGAGGAAATAGTTAGAGAGTAAGCCTCTGATTCCTGTGAACATAGGGAGAAAAATAAGGGAATAATAGACAAAATCATGAGGGGTCTGGACAGAGTAGATGGAGAGAAACTGTTCCCTTTGGCGGAAGGGTCGAGAACCAGAGGACACAGATTTAACGTGATTGGCAGAAGAACCAAAGGTGACATGAGGAAAAACTTTTTTACGCAGCGAGTGGTTATGATCTGGAATGGACTGCCTGAAAGGGTGGTGGAGGCAGACTCAATCACGGCTTTCAAAAGGGAATTGGATAAGTACCTGAAGGGAAAAAAATTGCAGGGCTACGGGGAAAGGGCGGGGAGTGGGACTGGTTGAAGTGCTCTTGTAGAGAGCCGGCATGGGCTCAATGGGCCAAATGGCCTTCTTCCATGATGTCACCATTCTATGATACCATTGTGTAACTCCAGCCCATGGACTTTCCAACTCTCCCCAACCCCCACTAACCCCAAGTTCCACACTTTATTGATGCCTCTTACCCTCAACTCCAGCCTCCTGATCTTAAGGCTTTTCTTTCAATTCACAAGCCCTTCTCACTTGGCTCTCAATCCCTATATTAGACCTGCTAAAGTTGCTCTTCCTCAATATTAACTTCTTTCAGCCTTCCTACTGTCCCTGCCTTCCTACTATCCCAACTATCCCTCAGTGTCAGTACCAACCCCCAGTGCAGCCTAGGACTTCATTACTGACTCCCATTCCTTCCTCCTGGCCCCAAGAATTTCCCAAACTTTGCTGTTCAGTTCCTTCCCTTCCTTTTGAAATTGATTGTCTTGATAAACATAGAGATTTAATCACAATTTATGCTTGTAAATAAAGACTTGCATTTATATAGTGTATTTGCATGAATCTGAGAAACTTCTCAAGGTGCTTCACAAAAAGAAGTTGCTCTAAAGTTGAGTGATTATTTTTATGCATGCATATGTTGTAACCATTTTGGCTCATCATTTATCTCCATATGCAAGATCCCACAAATAGCAATTTGATCTGTTTTCTGGCGCTATGGGCTGAACGAGGAATGTTGGCCAGGAGAACTTCACCCTCCTGTTTGAATAGTGTTATCGGATCTTTAGCAATCAACTAAAGAACCAAAATAGGCACACAAGGCCTCAGTTTAACATCTCAGCCACAGGATAGCATCCTTAATACTACTGCACTGGCGTGTCAGTCGAGTTCACATGCTCAGATCCTGAAGTGGGCTTGAACCTATATTCTTCTGATTCAGAAGCTGCAGCACTACCACCGGAGCCAACCTGCCAGCGGTACAAATATAGAGATAAATGCAATTTAGTACAAGTAAGCTTGTTTTAAAACAAAAGAAAGAATAATTTAAAGAAGGATAAGCATGTTAGAGCATATATTTTATCTTGCAGGCTAGAAGAAGGGTCCATGTGCAAAATGTAAACTTGTCTGTTCTCTCCACAGGTGCTAATTGACCTGGTGTGTTTTTCCTGTTTTATGTTGCAGTATTTTGCTTTGTATTTGAATGTTTACCATATTTGTCTACATGATAGTCATATAAAATGGACAAAGAAGGTCAGGTATCTAGGCTATCAACAAGTCCGTTCTTAAAGGAAAACCTGTGGGATTTTTACAGAAGCATTTTTTTGATTGTGGACTTTTCCTTTGGATTTCTCCTCTGCATTATTGATGCTTGTTTTCATTTGTTTAATTTTATTGCTGTATTTTTGGTAGCAAGATTTGGATGTGAATATTCCTTTGGGTATTCCTCTCTGTCTTTTGGAGGAAGAAAAAGAATATGAAAAGGAGAGATGTGATACAGGTTCACGTCCACCAGACACAACAGCATGGACAAGTGTGGGTCTGCCCTTACTTGCTCTTACTCATGCAGCCATGTCTACAAATGTAGGCACACCTACCTAGGAATGACCAAGAACAACTGTTTTCATAGTGTCCACTTCACCAGGGAGACAGTGATGGAATTGTACCATCAGCTGGAATTCAACTATATGCTGGAATCTGACCTACAAACAACCTCCACTAAAGGAATGTCATTGCCAATGGTAGTGAAAGTCACCGCAGTCCTGATCTTCATACTTCAGGTTCATTCCAAGCTGCCATATGGCGCATCCGCAACACTATCAATTAGGTCACTGGTGCATTTGTTTACCAGGGCAAATATTTTCATCACTCTCTCCATGGAAAGCAGGCAGCAGAAGGAGAGGGCACTGCTCCTTCCGACTCCACAAAATACAAAGGGGTCGAAATTCCCCTAGAGGGCCTATTGGGGCGCTAACTGCAAAAAGTTTGAAAACTTATTGCCCGGCGCTAATGATTCTGAGCCTCACGTAAATTCCCTGACATTGCCCCAGGAAGGGAGAGATGCGCTAAATCAAGCGCTAATGTCTTCAATGGGGCGCTACAGGGGCACTAACACCAGAGAGCTGCCAAATTTCAGGTGAGTTCCAAACAGATTTGATCACTCGCACTCCTTCTTTCCAGCTCTTAAAGGGGAGGTTCGATCATTCACCAGATGCTTATTTGCAGCTTTGCTTGCTTCGAGGAGAACAGATACATACTGCGGACCTTTATCATTGCTCTGAGAATAACCAACACCATCTATGGCTCAAGCCACAGATAGAGAGAGAGCTACTCGCTTTACCAACGCTGCGATGGAAACATTGGTTGCTGGCATCCAATCTCAGACTGCTCACATCCACTCTCAGCTGGATGCCACGCAAGCTCTGACTGCTGCCATTGTAGCTGGGTGCACCACAGTGCACTGGGGAGCTCACGGTGTCGCAGCAGCCCACCAATCTGTGCTCCAACAGATTGGTGGGGATCCTGAGCTGCTGCCCCGGAGGGATGCCAGTGGGTCAGTGGAGCAGGAAGCTGCTGTCCTCTCTCAGGATGTCAGCATTCCTGATCCCACCACTGCCACTCCACCATTGCACTTGGTGATGCCTGTCATCCAGCCAGCCCCGACTGCTGCCGCCCAGCCTGAGTTAGTGCAGTGTACAGCCGAGTCTTACACGAACACAGCTGGTGTAGGACATCCAGCATGGCCATCTGTAGTATCTGCCACCAAAACTCAGCAGCCTTACACCAGCTGATCTGAAGCCACTGGGGAGACTACATAGGAGCACTAGACTAGTTCAAGGGACTGTAAAGAGGGGAGGTAAGAGTTTGCACAAGGGTGAATAGTCATTGGTGATGATGTATGTATATGTAGATGGGATTATGATAAATTTGTTATTGTATTGTTGCACATTTGGTGCAGTTTCTCATTTCAGTTTTGGGGTCAGCAATGGATTGACAAATTGCTGGCATGATGGCGGCTTGCTCAGCAACCAGCAAGATGACTGGAAATCACTGGAAGCGATCTCTAATAAGTTGGTCACAGACCTCCCTTCCAGATGAAGGATGGAGTGTGTGCCTCAGCCGTCCACGCTGCTGCTCTTCCTAGTCCTCCTGCTCCTCCTCTCCCTCCTCCTCTCCCTTTTCCTCCTCCTGAGGTGATGCAGCTATACCTGGTGGCAAGGCCTGCGCCCTCATAATTGCTAGGTTGTGCAACATGCAGCAGACAACCATGAACAATGACTCCCATTGAGCCGAGTACTGGAGGACTCCTCCCGAGCGGTCAAAGCACCGGGACTGTTGCTTCAGCACCCCGATGGTCTGCTCAATGAGGTTCCTGGTGGCAGCATGACACTCATTATTTGCGTGCTGGGCACGAGTGTTGGGGTTGCGGAGGGGAGTCATGAGTCAGGTGGAGAGCGCATAGCCCTTGTCTCCCAGCAGCCAGCTAGTAGCATTATGTGGTGGCTTGAACAGATCTGGCACAGGATGAAGGCATCGTGGCTGCTGCCAGGATAGCGGGCATTGACGGTCAGGATTCGCCGTGTGTGGTCGCACACCAACTGTACATTGAGTGGAATCCTTTGCGGTTACGGAAGACCTCAGGGTGGTCATGAGATGCCTGCAAAGCAACGTGGGTGCAGTCAATGGCACCTTGCACCATGGGGAAGCCTGCTGTCCTGGCAAAGCCACATGCACGCTTCAGCTGTTTCTCTCTGCTCATGGGGAACAAGATGTACTCCCTTCTCCTTCCGTATAGGGTATCTGTTAGCTGGTGGATGGAGCAATCGACAACAAACTGTGAGATGTTGGAGATGTTGCCTGTGGAAGACTGGAATGATCCGCTGGCGTAGAAGTTTAGCGCGATGGTGACCTTGACTGCCACTGAGAGAGCCGTGCTGACACTGCTGTGAGGCTGGAGGTCTGGCTGCAGGAGGTTGCAGATCTCTGCAACCACATCCTTACTGAAGCGCAGCCTTCTAAGACACTGCTCCTCACTGAAGGTCAAGTATGAGAACCGCTGCCGGTATACTCTGGGTAGGTAAGGCCTCCTGATAACAGCCCTGTTGGCCCTCCTACCACTGGCCACATTTTGTACTCTCTCTGTACCTCAGATGCCTCCTACGGTGTTGCCATATGGCAAGGTTCACAGTACAGCCCCCATCAAACGATTGAAATATATAAATCTCAAATCACACCCTAATGCAAATGAAGATTCTTTATTCAGTAGTAAACTCTGAAATCTCAAAAACGCTTCCAATAATCAAAAGGGCTCTTTGCTTTTGAGCAGCAAAAAGTTCGATATCCTGACTGACACAAACAACAACCGGAAGTGGATGCCTTTAAATAGCACTCCTCCACAGGCCTCCCGACTGGAAAACGCCTGCCGAACCTGCTGCTAAAAAACAGAGTCGCACAGACAGGCGGAAAAGGGGAATTTTGCATTGGAAGCGCTAACGGGGCGATGTGCCCGAAGATGATGTCATGAGCTCCGGGCGCAGGAGATTGGGGCGAAAACCGGTCACGCCGCCGCTAACCTCCTGCCGAATTTCACGGGAGGCACGGTTATTGCCTCGTGTGGGGGGGGTGGGCAAAGCCATTTGCGCCCCGTTTTCACCTCGCATTGGAGGTGCAAATGAGGGGAATTTCGCCCCCAAAAAGTTGCAAAGTTGTTGGGCCTTTTTTCAGCGACCTGCAGTGGTCTCTTTAATGACTGCTGGTTAAGCTGCTCTAGATCCGGAACAGCTAGGCAAGCTGGCGCAGTGTAAGCTCCGCCTAGTTGCTGTCTAATTTCATGTCAGGGTCCTCCAACCGACATAGGAACATCATTTACATAACCAAATCATCCTGTTGTCTGTTTTAAATTTGGGAGGACCTGCAGGAAACCCGTTCTTCTGGGTTTCATGACCTCAAAGCAGCCCCCACCCAGCTCACTCCCCACCTCCGAGTTAATATCCAGCCCGTGATTTTAAAAAATCTATACAAGTCACGCAGCCTTTGCAAAAATAGCGATGATACATTATGGGGCCTCTATCACTTAAGTGCCAAGGCTTGCAGGTAGGTTTATCCCTAATTTAAAATATAGATGTAGATGGAGCACTTAGGATGTTTTATTATGTTAAAGGCACTATATAAATGCAAGTTGTTGTTATTGATAGTTACAATTTGTCTCAGGTAACATTGGATGGCATTCAAAGGAGAGATTGATAGGTTGTAACTTGTAGTAGTAGCTCTGCCCTCTAAGGTTGCATTGAAGGAGCTTCCAGTGACAGTGGTGAATTGCCAGGTACAAATGGATAGTCAGTTAAAATCTATAGCCAATCTCTGGCCAATGTCTTAAAGCCCCACCTGTCAAAATTCATGATTTTGACAGTCGTAGTGATTGCACTGATGCTAAAGCGGCTGCAGTATTCATGGTGCTAGATAGTATTGCAGATCTGAAAAGTTTAAAGCAATGTATTCCAACACAATGGCACAGAGGAAATAAAGGTACCTGATGTACTGGCAATTTAGATAAAGAGACAGCCATTGAAAAATATTCAGCGGTTTGAAGCAGTTAATTTAGTCACTCTGTTTTTTACTTGGGTACTTCTTTAAACTTTTTTAGGCTTGTTATGGTTTCAGAAAGCAGGAGAACCCTATCCTTCTGGGCACAGAATAGAACACGAGAGAGAGCCAAGATTTTTAGCATCTTGATTTCGAGGCAGACATTTGATACATAGGTTGTGCTTGTCTATCACTGACAATTGGCATTCCTTACAATGATTAAACCCTTTCCTAAGGGTCAACGAAACCATTCTGAGCATTTTACTGTTTGTTCATTTCACACTTACTCTGACATTGCTTTGTTATTTTTTTCTTTAGTTCTAAAGAGAAACCTAATATATCTGTCGTGGCTAGAATCTGAGGTAATCTGAGCAACAGATTGCCACCCTGAAGCTGGGAGAAAAATAAACTAACATTGAGCTCTCTTGATCAGCTACTGTAACTTCAGAAATAGTGGATAGACGTGTAAATGGGGCTTTCACTGATATTCTACTGAAGTTACAGCAGATGACTGGGAGAACCCAGTGTATATTCTGTGTATCAAGCTATGACTCCCTAGGACCAATAAGACAAGGGACAGACTCCAACAATGCATGGAGGATGCAGGATGAATAAAGAATACTGACAGCACTTCTTCATTTACAATATTCTGTGAAAAAGCTCCACAACTACAAATGATTGATTTAATGTTTTTTTTCTAAAATTAGGTCTTTATGCTTTTGTACACATTGGCCCAGAAATTGGTGTCGGGGGCTTCCCGCGGGTGCAAGCCCCCGACCTACACTTACATAGCGCGCCGACAGTTGAAGCCTGGCCCTGCGTGGATTTCCTGTCAGTGGCCCGGTTCAGCTCCCGGCGCGCTGTGCTTGCGTGATCCAGCGGCGTAGTTAGTTCGATGAGCCGGCTGGGATCACGTGAGCACTGGGCAACCAATCGGAGGTTGCAAAAGTTCATTCATGAGTTTGATAGTAAGAACTGTCAAACTCATGAAAACTCCGGGTGCCCAGAACAGTACTTAAACTTCAAATAAAAGTTAAAAAAATATCCCACTAATTAAATGAACTATTAATAACTGTAAAAAAAACTATTTTAAACAATTATTCAAATTTCTGAATTTTTTTTTAAGAAATCGGATCTAAAAATACACTTACCTTACTGTAAAGTCTTTAAAAATAATAAACCTGTGGAAAAAAATTTCTAACTTTAATTATTAGACCACTTACCTTTGAAAACTAAGTCCTTACGTCTGCTTTTTTCACTCGTAAAAAGTTGAGGCCTTCACGCACGGGCAAACCTTTAAAAATAAAGGAATTTCAGCGCGCACGCGCAGACTCCTGCACGCACGCGTTCGACCTCTGAACCCCTTGGTTCAGAGGAAAGGAAATGCCGGTTTTCCGCGCATGCGCTGCGCATGCTGAAAACCGGCAATTCCATCGGGCCCACGCGTGAGTACCCCGTCCGTACTCACGCGTTGGGACCCGAATTACTGGGCCATTGTGTTCTGGTCATTAAATGATCAGTTCCTTTGTGTGCCTCCCCCCACCCACCCGCCCAACAAGATCATGTTGTCCATTCTTCTCCCATAAAATATCAAAGTGAACACTTTTTTTCCCAATGTGAATGCTTCTGAGCAGCAGAGAAACATTACTCCAGTTGAAATTGGTGCCTCACATCCAGCTCAGTCTCAACGACCACCATAAACTCTTCAACTCTTGACAACTTTAAATGTATGAACGGAGAGGAGGGGGCATCACTGCTGAGGAATGTAACATTACCTTTAGCAAACAAGCATGTTGGCCTTTCCCCTTCTCCAACACAAATGATCATTAAACAATTTAAGTGCCTTCATTGTCCTCTAGAACCAAGAATCAAAGAGTAGCATCACTTACTAGGAGCAGTCAATATAATAAAAGCACTAAATGTAACAGAATACATGAGTGTTAATTCAACAGAGATACAGTAGTATATTCTTTCCTCTCGATAACCATAAGGAGATAACAATTTTCCCAGTTTAATTCTGGCTCCAGGCATTTTGGGCTGCAGTCACTTAAGATCAAATTCAACTGAATATCAGAAGCAAATCCAGTTCAATCTTTCCTATACCATAATACTAACACTAAGTGGATTTTATTCTACTTGTGATGTACCATGCAATTAGTGGTTGAAAATGGCTGAAAATTTCCCTATACCTGCAACCGCTCTGCCACCGTAACTTGACCAGAAACACTTGTAAACAGGGTGACAGAGCTGGAGCCACTCTAAGGAAATTAATGGCCATTTAATGTTGCTGTAATAGAGCAAGAAAAGGTTAACTATTGGAATACCAAACATCAAAGGTGGAAATGTCCAAATGAAGTGCAAAATCATATTTATCTTTTGACATCCTCATGTTTAATCCCATCATACCCTCACCCCTCCCTAATCTGTAACCTCCTCCAGCCCTACAACTGTCCCCAAACTCTCCATTTCTCTGACTCAGGCCTCTTGCACATGCCCCCTCCCTTTGCCCCACCAAAGACCGCAGTAACCTTCAGCCACCAAGCCACACGCTGTGGAATTTCCTCCCTAAACCTCCCACCTCTTCACCTCCCACTCCTGCTTAAAATTTACCTCTTTGACTAACCGTTTGGTTACTGTCCCTAATATCTCCTTCTTTGGCTCAGTGACCATTTTTTTCTGATTATGCCTCTGTGTAGTCCCTTGGGGCATTTTTCTATGTTAAAAGCGCTATATAACCACTTATAGTATGACATGATAATGCTACGGACTATTGGGTAATCCCACTCAATAACAGTTACAATAGATTGTAGTTGTTTTCTATTTCTGGAAACAATTGTATTATGCCTCCTAATTAATCTCAAAGAATTACGATGCTTACACTGACTGAGCATCTATTATAAACTCCAGGCTCTTCTAATAATTGTCTTTACTAGAAATACTATGCATCAAAATTACTTCTGCTTCCCTGTCTCTTCAAATTCTATTTGTCAACATCCCATGAAAGTTATTAATGGTTATATTACAGAAAGGTATTGTTGTGTATGTACCTTTAAGAGAATAACTGGTCTCAGACTGCAGTACCGGCAGTGACCACCCCTGTATAAAAGGCGCTAGAGAGCCTCTGTTGTTTAGATTCGTTTATGCCTTTCACCAGTAAAGTTCTGTTTGTTTCTCTCCTGCTAGTCCGTGTCTCAATCATTCACGGACTTAACACTGGCGACGAGTAAAGAAACGAACTTACCTGCAACTCAGCAGCAGCTCCGACGACGTTGTTGAAGGTTGGACCCAGAAGAAAGAAAAAAAATAGAGGCCATTGAAACTTGAGAAACGGGCGTCGACCGTCAATCATCGGGTTCAAGGCATTGCAGGAGCGACTTCCCACAGCCAGGCTGGGTTCCTTGGTCCGTGGTTTCCCAGCTAATCGGGCTGGTGGCAGGTAGTGCTCTGATCCTTCCTGGGCTGCGGCGGGCTGAAGCTCGATCGGGTGGCCTTTCAACGGGGCCGGGCAGCGAGTCGGGAAGCAAGGAGAGAGAGAGAGGGTGGAGCACACAGGGCATGGCCGGTGTTTCAAAGCTGGGCAGCGTTCGGACCTCAGAAGAGGGAGGGAAGTGTCCCAGAGGGCCTGCTCCACGACGGGAAAATAATAAAAGAAAAAGAATACGCGCAAGAAACCGTGGAAAGCAGCGCTAACAACAGCGGGGAAGAAGACAAAGCGTGGGAGGTGCCATTTTGTTAAATCGGAGAAGAAGGCAAAGCGCGGGAGGCGCCATTTTAGATTTGCAAGATGCCGAAGACTGGCTGTATCACTGCTTTTGATAATACATTAGAGGACTGGACCACGTATGTGGAAAGAGTTGAGGTATATTTCGAGGCAAACGATATAGCGGAGGGGAAAAAGGCATCGATATTGTTAAACTTAATGGGCGCTAGAACGTACGGCCTATTGCGGGATCTGATTACTCCAGCCAAACTGAAGGCGAAGAGTTTTAACGAAATTGTTGCTGTTCTACAGGAGCACTTAAACCCTGCACCGCTGTTGATAGCAGAAAGATTTAAATTCCACAGGAGAACTCAGCACAAAGATGAGAGCAATGCTGAGTATCTTACGGAACTGCGCGAGCTATCAAAGCACTGTCAGTTCGGAGCAGGACTGGCAGATACCCTACGGGACAAATTTGTCTGTGGACTCCTGAGTGAAGGAACACAGAAGAAGTTACTCGCAGAAAAAGAGCTGACGCTAGATCAGGCTTTCAGCGTGGCAGTATCGTATGAAGCAGCAGCCAGGGAAGCTGCAGAAATTCAACAAAAACCACAGGAATACGGCACCCACGAAATGACACGGGGATTTGCAAAATGTTATCGCTGCGGCAGAACTAACCATGACCAGAAGGGCTGCTGGTCCAAAGACAAAATATGCAGACAATGCGGGAAGATTGGACACATTGCACGAGTTTGTAGGTCTGGGAAGAAGACCAGCGACAACAAAAAGGCTACTAAGGAACCGTACAAGAAAGTACAAAAGATGACAGACAGTAGTTCCAAAGACCAGATGAGCGATAGTGAATCCGGAAACAGGAGACTAAGCTGTCTCAAACTTCACAATGTAATCGCAAAAGAGGATCACCGAACCATTTGGGTCACTCTCACGATAGCAGAGTCCCAAGTTAAAATGGAATTGGATACAGGATCAGCGCTAACCATCATGAATCGACGAGACTACGAGCGGCTATTTTCACACATACCCTTGAGAGAGACATCCATCGTCTTGACGATGTATACGGGGCAAAAAGTATACCCCAGAGGAAGAATAAGGGTGCCTGTCGAATACAATGGCAAGAAAATACAGAAATTGTACCTCTACATACTGCCAAATGGTGGACCACCGTTATTGGGACGGGAATGGATCAGGAAGATAAACTTGGATTGGCATTCCATTCATGCAATGACGGTGGACGGTAAAAAAGATGACGACGTCACTCCTGGACGATTGTCAACAATCTTAGCTAACGCCAAAGAGGTATTTCAACAAGAACTGGGCACGCTTAAAGGCGTAACTGCCTCGCTAAAAATAGAAGAGAATGCAGTTCCCAAGTTTTTCAAAGCGAGACCGGTACCATATGCAATTCGCCCAGCCATCGAGGTAGAGCTGGAGAATCTGGAGAAGGCGGGTGTGTTGTCTAAGGTCGACTGGAGCGAGTGGGCGACACCCATCGTTCCTGTCATGAAGAAAACGTTAAGCAATAAGTCCGGAGAGCCAAGGAAGATTCGCATCTGTGGGGATTTCAAGGTGACGGTGAACCCTGTCCTTCACACAGTACAATATCCTCTTCCAAGGATAGAAGACATCTTCGCCTCACTGTCTGGAGGGAAGCGTTTTACAAAAATTGACCTAGCACAAGCATATTTGCAGATGGAGGTTGAAGAGTCCTCTAGGAAGTATCTCATGATAAACACTCACAAAGGTCTTTACCAGTATCATCGATTGGTATTCGGAGTAGCATCGGCTCCGGCGATATGGCAAAGAGCGATGGAACAAGTCCTGCAAGGGATTCCGGGGACTCAGTGGCCTAGAAATTCAGTTGGGCGCGCCAGCCGTTACCGCCTTAGGAGGAGTAGATCTCGAGCGCTAGGCGCTTAGCGCCCGGGCGCAGTGCGATCTGCGCCTCGCCCCAACTTCAGTGGACATTTAGCGCCGGCGCAAAGTCTTAGCGCGCGCCCAGATCATGACGTCATTTCGTCGTTCAACGCCCTTTGTGCGCCCGGAACCGGAACTTCACTCGCGCCGCCCCATTGTGCACCGGGCGGCCCTAACGACTGTGAAGTGGAACGGTACACAGCCGAGGCAGGCCGCGGGGAGCGCAAATTAAAGGGCACTCCTGCAGTAGAAAAGGCAGCCGTTTTGCAACACTTTGTGAGAGATGATGATGATGATGATGATGGAGGAGGAGGAGGAGGAGTTGTTGTTGTTGTTGTTGTGCCGGTACCACATAACAAACTGATGGCGAGAAGCCCTCCCCAACAACACAAATACAGCAGTCTCGGCCTTTCAAAAAACCAAATCCACCCTCCCCCTTTAAGAGCTCACCGGAGCCAGAGTGTCTGCCGTCAATCAGCAGCTCGCCGCACCTGCCCTGCGCCCACCTTCCGGTGTTAGCGCCCGGGCCGCCGGCTTAGCGCCTAAAGAGAGCCGTGCATCGCCAGTTTTAGCGCTCGAGCAAACTCTTAGGGCGAAGCTAATGAATATCGGGGAAGTGGCCTCGAATTTGCGCCGGGCGCAAACTTTAGCGGCCGCCCGACTTTACCGCCCCAAAAGTGGCTATAATGAATTTCTAGGCCAGTGTTACTTGGACGACATCCTTGTAACAGGTGAAGATGACAGTGAACACCTTAACAACCTAGAACAGGTGCTCACTAGACTACGGGAACATGGGTTGCGAGCCAACCGCCCCAAGTGCGAATTTTTTAAGAAACAGATATCGTATTGTGGCCATGTGATTGATGAAGAGGGGTTACATAAGTCCCCTGACAAAATTGAAGCGGTTGTTAAGGCCCCAGCGCCTGAAAATGTGTCGCAACTGAGGTCATTCCTCGGGTTGGTGAATTACTATCATAAGTTTTTGCCGAATTTGTCGACAATTCTGCACCCACTGAACGCCCTGCTACAAACGGGGGTAGCATGGACATGGAGCAATGATTGTAAACGTGCTTTTCAGAAGAGTAAGGACTTAATCACTTCGAAGGAAGTATTGGCTCACTACAACCCAGCACTGCCAATCAGGCTGGCGGGTGATGCGTCTCCCTATGGCATTGGGGCGGTACTGTCACATAAATTCCTTGATGGTTTGGAGAGGCCGATAGCTTTTGCGTCACGCTCGTTAACTTCTGCCGAGCGTAACTACGCCCAGATTGACAGAGAGGCCCTCAGCCTAGTGTGGGGGGTGAAGAAGTTCAATCACTATCTGCACGGTCAAAAATTTACTCTACTAACCGATCATCAACCTCTTGTCTCCATTTTCAACCCTCAGAAGGGCGTACCGATAATGACAGCACAACGGCTGCAGAGATGGTCCCTTTTCCTAGGGGCACACCAATATGACATCGAGTACAAAGGAATTAAGCAGCATGGAAATGCTGATGGATTATCACGTCTACCATTGCCGACGGTGGAAGAAGAAGACCTTGCAGTGGATCCAATGGAGTTATTCCACTCGAACATAGTCGAATGTCTCCCTGTGACAAATGCAAACATAGAAAAGGATACACGGAATGACCCGACACTGTCACAGGTCTATGATTTAACGGTGAAGGGATGGCCAGCACATGGCGAACCACTGCTGCCAGCATTCTCGCCGAGAAGAGAACAGCTGTCAGTGTGCAGAGGAACCTTGATGTGTGGATCCAGAGTAGTAATTCCACCTAAGTTGACGGATAGAGTGCTCAATGAGCTTCATGAGGGTCATCTGGGTGGGGTAAAAATGAAGAGCTTAGCCAGAGCGTTTGTGTGGTGGCTGGGAATCGATAGAGAAATCGAAGAGATGACCAAGGGCTGTGCAGGATGCCAGAAGGTCCAAAACGCCCCACCACAAGCTCCTCTGCATCCATGGGAGTGGCCCTCATCTCCATGGCAAAGGGTGCACATTGATTTTGCTGGTCCCTTCATGGACTCGATGTTTTTAATTGCGGTGGATGCACATTCAAAGTGGCCAGAGGTAATAAAAATGTCCTCAACCACCACGGAAAAAACTATCACAGCTTTACGAACAATATTCGCCAGGAATGGGCTGCCTGAACAGATTTGCTCTGACAATGGACCACAGTTTGTGTCTGAAGAGTTCCGGAGGTCCTTAAGGAACAATGGTGTTAAGCATTACACATCTGCCCCATATCATCCAGCCACTAATGGATTGGCCGAGAGGTTTGTCCAAACATTCAAGAAGGCTATCAAGGCAATGTGTAATGAAGATATACCCCTACAACACAAGGCACAAGGTGGACAACTTCTTGTTTGCCTACCGGAATGCGACACATGCGGTTACCAACCAAAGTCCAGCCATTGTTCTTCAATCGAAGACTACGATGCCGCTTGGATTTGGTTAAGCCAAACGTCCGAAGAGATGTGGAGAACAGGCAGTTTCAGAATATGAATGAAAGGCCGACCAGGAGTTTTAAGATAGGTCAACCAGTTTTGGCCCGGGACTACCGCACTGAGAAATGGCAGCCAGGAACGATTTGTACATGACAAGGACCTCTCATGTATACCGTGGACGTTGGGGAGAGCATTGTAAGACGCCATGCTGACCAGATTCTAGAGTCACTGGAAAACGTCAACTCCACACCACGATCTGATACACCTGGTAATGAAATCGACGTTCCAATTGCAGCTACCGCAGAACCGGTAATATTGGAAGCAGATGAACCAAACAACGACATTGATTCCGACTCAACATTGCCAGAAGAACCTGTTACCCCAAAGAGGCGTTATCCAGACAGAATCAGGAAGCCTCCTCAAAGACTGAACTTATAATTGCTTAAACTTAACCACTGTATCTAGTAACCGTAATTGTGATTGTAATTCGTTATCATTTAGTTGTTAAATGAATGTTATGTACTGTTTATCTAAAAGGGGAGGAATTGTTGTGTATGTACCTTTAAGAGAATAACTGGTCACAGACTGCAGTACCGGCAGTGACCACCCCTGTATAAAAGGCGCTAGAGAGCCTCTGTTGTTTAGATTCGTTTATGCCTTTCACCAGTAAAGTTCTGTTTGTTTCTCTCCTGCTAGTCCGTGTCTCAATCATTCACGGACTTAACAGGTATCAGTCATTGTTCCTCTTCTGTATCTGAAAAATAGACGAGCTGCTTTTATATTTTATATCTGCTTAGTAGGGTGTTAGGGCCGCGAGTCCTGATGCTTGGGTCTCACGCATCGATAACCACCCCAGAGCAAATTTTCTGGATTCACTAAGGCAGACTGGTGAGAAAACCCCTTTTCATGTCTGTGCAAGACTCCCATGTCTGGAGCCGTTAGCATTAGCCCCCCACTAAGTGCAATAGAAAATCAGCAAAGAGGATGAGTAACAGAGAGCTGCTGGTTCACATGGAACCATTACTCAGCCTAAGGTCAGCGCCTTTAAGAGAGATATGGGGAAGAAATGAATGTTCATGTGAATGTTGCGACTGAACTTCACATTCATCTTCCACACAGTTCTCCAGAAGCAGCAACGAATCAGCCGATTGCAGAAGCAATAACTTGTTGACCATGAAACAGCGTGTTCTTACAATAATTGATTGTGACCATTTAATGACTGAAAAACAATGCGGCATGTTTGTATTCATCAGATGCCATAAGGAAAGTGTTCTACGGTAACAGTCAGTTAATTCTACTCCATTCTTGTCTCTAACTTCTCCAGTTAAAAAAGTGTAAGGGCGCGAAATTGTGATTGTAAGCGGCAATTTTTTGGGCACTACGAGTGCCCTTAGAGCTCCAAATTGGTGTCCACACCACCCATGCACAGTTGTGGGGTGAATCACGCCGGACGACATATTGGTAAAGGCATTAGCGCGCTTGCAGTGAGCGTCCACCAGAAGTATGCAGAGCAGGCAGATCATGATGTCAATCAGCGTGCAATGCTGATTTAATGCCAGCGCTGCCATTTTGGAGCTCAACACTCCAGCGAACGCACTCACTTAACCTCGCACAGCTGAACATGCGTTAAGCAGCAGGAAAGATTGCCCACCATCGTCATTTAAAGGGATCATCAACTACTTACAGGTTAGTGGCTGGTTGATTTTGTCTGGCTGTTGCTGCAATTGTACAAATGTTTGGTGCTTTCTATAGTTGTTTCAATTTGCAAATGCCTGCAGGGAGGGTGTGGCAGGCGCTGAAAGACATTTGACTTCACGGCTTCTACACAAACCAGTTGCTCCCAGACATGGGTGCACTAGTAGGAAATACACTTGGAATAGAGCATGACTGGGAGAATGAACAGAGGCCCGCAGAGCAGGACAAGTTGCTGGAGGATGGAACAGTAAGAGGGGGAGAATTGCTCTCAGCAGGAGGCCGTATCCACCCAGGGTGTTCAGGGAGCAATTCTCCTACCTAAACCTCAGTGAGGATCAATGTGTGAGACGTCTGGGCTTCACTAAGGACGTCCTCACTGAAATCAGCCACAACTGCAACCTCAGAGCAGGGCAAGGACCGCATTGCCAGTGGCTGTGAAGGTGATTGTGGCGATGAAATGTTATGCATCTGGCTCATTCCAGACTGGAGCTGGAGATATTGGCCCAGAAATTCGGGTCGGGGGCTTCCCGCGGGTGTAAGCCCCCGAACTGCACTTAACTTGCGCGCCGGCAGTTGAGCTGTAGGGCCCCGTGGAATTCCGCTCCGGGGCCTGGTCCAGCTGCCGGCGCTCAGTGCTTGCGTGTCCCAGGGGCGTAGTTAGTGCGATGCGTCCCCTGGGATCACGTGGGCCATGGGCAGCCAATCGGAGGAGGGAAAAGCCCATTCATAAGATTGACAGGAAGACCTGTCAAAACTTATAAATACTACGGGCCCCAAAATAGCAGTAAACCTTCAAATAATTTTTTTTTAAATCACACTTTTTAAATAAACTAGAAATTACATTAAATAACTATTTTAAACAATAATTAAAATTTTTGAAAAAAATAATTTTATATTCTAACGGGGCTAAAAATAAACTTACCTTGCTTTAAAGTATTTTAAAATAATAAACCTGTGGAAAAAATGTTTTAATTTTAATTAATTGACCACTTACCTTGTAAAAAGTAGGCCTGCTTTTTAAATGTGTAAATCCTGCAGGCTTAACCTCGCGTGAAAACCTGCAAAAGAAACGTAAGTTTGATGTGCACGCGCAGCCTCTCCTGCGCGCGCGTTCGACCTCTGAACCCCTTTGTTCAGAAGATCGGAAGTGCCGGTTTCCCGCGCATGCGCAGTGCATGCAGGAAACCGGCACTTCCATTCGGCCCACGGGTGAGTACCCCGTGCGTACTCACCCGTGGAGACCCGAATTTCTGGGCCATGAGCAATATCTCGCAGTTTGCCATCCACTGTTGCGTAAGGGAGGTCACTGAGGCAATGCAAAGAGAGCTGACTCCATTTCATTCTCTCTTGCCAGAGACAAGCAGGCGGAGTGAGTACACGGCTTCACTAGGATTTCAGGCTTCCCCATGGTGCAGGAAGCCACTGATTGCACGCACATCGCTTTGCGGCCACCGCATGTAAGCTCTGCCAGATACTGGAACCGAAAGGGATTCCACTCCCTCAACATCCAGCTGGTGTGCGACCATACGCAGCAAATCATGCAGGTCAATGCCCGGTATCCTGGCAGCAGTCATGATGACTTCATTCTGCGACAGTCTGCTGTGCCAGCTGCAATTGAGCCACCACGGCAAACCAAACGGTGGCTACTGGATGACATGGGCTACCTGCTGACGACATGGCTCATGACTCCAGTGCGCAACCCACGCACACGTGCGTAGCATGCATGCAATGAAAGCCATGCTGCCACACAAAAGCTGATAGAGCAGACCATTGGCGTGCTGAAGCAACGCATCCACTGTCTGGACCGCTCTGAAGGAGCCCTGCAGTAATCAGCAGAGCGGGTGTCAAGATTTATGGTGGTCTGCTGCATGCTGCACAACCTTGCCATCATGAGTGGACAGCCCTTGCCACCAGCTATACCGTGAGCAGCGGAGGAGGAGGAGGAAGAAGAGGACGAGGAAGAGAAAGGGAGGAGGCAACCTAAACCTTTCTGCCCGGGCTGTCTGTGAAGAACTAATTCGAGTGTGATACCAGTAACCTCAACACCAATTCCCCATGCACCAACAGTCCCACACCTTACCTTCCCTTTGTCACTGACCATTACAGCATCCGCTTGGACACAATGCAAAAATAAAAGCCACCACAAAATAAATATTCCTAACCAAATTTATAAATTAAATCATGCCGTATTGCATGCAAAAGTCAACTAATCACCCTTGTGCATTCCCTGAGTGCCTGTCTTCCATAGGAAAATAGGAACATAGGAACAAGAGTGGGCCATTGAGCCCCTTGATCCTGTTCTGCCATTCAATGAGATCATGGCTGATCTGCAACCTAACTCGAAATACCTGCCTTTGGCCCATATCCCTTAATAACTTTGGTTAACAAAAATCTATCAATCTCAGATTTAAAATTAACAATTGATCTAGCATCAATTGTTGTTTGTGGAAAAAGAGTTCTAAATTTCTACCACCCTATGGGCTCGATTTTGCCAGGCCCGAGGAGGCAGGATTGGAGGCGTGTGAGGTGGTAAAATCGCAAAAAATGGCGGGCTGGCCCGATCCCGCCTCCATCCCGCCTCCGAGCAATTTTCCCATATGCGTGTTTTCTGACCCCATTCCATTCCCACCTCCGAGGCAGGATAGGCCCTTAAGGCCCTTAATAACCACTTAATTGCCTCTATAATCCCATTTTGAGAGGCCTTTCTGATTTTACCACTTTTCCCACGTGCTGCACGTCTCCTCTAGAACATGCCAGTGAATCCTGGCGGCAGCACAAGTGGACTTCTTACTAACAGCTGCAGCTCCACCATTAAAAAGGAGTTTTCACCAATCATCATTTGCAGGTGGCAGAATTTTGTTGTCTCAGGTCTGGGGGAACTATTAGCAGGCCTACTCATTGTTGTGGAAGTTTGGAGCCTGACACCCATCTCCAGTGTGACCTCCTGGGAAACCCCTCTCACCACCTTGACTGAGCGTTTCCTCAACTGAGACATATACCAGAAGCATGGGAACCATTTAATTCCTTTCCTCCTGGACATCAGATTCAGATGAAGACCAGCCGTGGCAGCAGCAGAACCCTGAACAACAGCACCACCAACAGCAGCAGCAACAACAGGAGCGCCAAGCTGCTGCTCACCCACCTGAAGCTGCACAGGCCAGAAGGCGCCAGCGCGTAACCACATTGCTGCCCGGGATGCAAGGGACGCACTCATCTTGGCCAGATTTGCTTAGCCTGCACAATCAAACACTTTGGCCTCGCACCTTCTTATCAGATCATCGACAATGGCCAAGAACCTGCGGATTCCTATCACCCTGACCACCATACTGACAATTGCAAGTCGCCCTAAGCCCTCAATGTGGAAGTCCCATTTGCGAAATGACACACGCCACAACTTCAACAGTTGGCCATCAGAATTTTTTATGACAATAAGCAACTGATGGCATTTTAAAAATAAACACATTACACCCAAGTGACTACCCTTGTGACTACTTGTGCATTCTCTTCCTCTTATGCGTGCTCCTACATGGTGCTTCCCCTGTGGCTTCAGCAGATGTGGAGGCCCCCTGCTCACTTTCTTGCTGCTCCTGTCTCGACACCTTTGGTGGGCGTCCTCTGGGGTTGCGAGCCTGTGAGGGCTTGGCAACAGTCTGCTGCTCCTGCGGCTGTGCAGGGGTTGAAACGCCGATCTCAGTTGGGTGGGGACTCTGGTGGGGCTCTGACTGAGGGCTTTGCAGTGGCATGGTCATGTGAGCGCTTGGAGAGGAGCCCCCACTTCCTTGTTGTATGCCACCAACATCCCTCTCATAGGTCAGCCCCACTTCAGAGCTAGCAAGTGGCTGGACAGCACCTTGCTGCACTGCAGGGGGGCCACGAGGACCCATTTCTGCACTGGAAGTCCTACTCCAGAGGACTTGCATGAAGGTCTGGTTTGTTTGCTCAATAGCTGACCATCGCTCCTCAAGAAATGTCAGTCTATTCTGAACAATTACCATGTTTTCAATACCCTGGCGACTAAGCTCCTCCATGGACATAGCCATCCTCTCCTCCACGGTAGCCAGCCTTACCACAGAGTTAGCCATCCTTTCCACGGAGTTTGCCATCCTTTTCGTGGTGATGCGTTCATGCGCCAACGCCTCCACAAAGGCTCTGCTCATGTTAGCGATGGACTCCTCCATTCGCTCTACACTTGCAGCGACCCTGGAGACAAAACCTGCCAGAGACTCCTGCACCTGTTCCTGGAGTTCCAGCACCGCTCTCCTTCTGGATGGACCCGGAGGCACAGGGTTGACATACAGCGGAGCCGAGCTGGGAGCATCCTGCGCCCTCCGACGAGGACTCTCCACTGCTGTCACTGTCTCCACCATCTGCTGATGCACGCTTGTGAGCTGTGATACACCAGGTGATAACTCTACTCTATGTCCCGAAGGTCCCACCGAGGTGTGGGTGTCTGCGCTGGTGATGTGTGCGCTTAATTCTGCTGATGCAGCGCCCTCAGAGGTTGCAGCTTCCTCTGAGGAGTCTGGAAGCTCAGGCTCTTCCTTGTGGACAGTGGGGATGGGGGCTGTCGATGGTCCTGTGGGGGAGCAAAGGAAAGAGTTAGAGATGTGAGGTCAAGGTTACATGCACATTGAATAGCGCAGATGATCATAAGTCAATCTGTTAGAGCATCAGATTCATTATCAGTGACTCATACAATGTCAACGAGAGAGATGCCAAACTATTCTGTCACCAGCTTGCTGTGATGCGCCTGCCTGTCTGTCCCCCACTTGGAAATCATCCTTGATCCCGATGATTTCCAGGGCCGCGTCCTCCGAGGTGGTGAGCTGGGCTACTGAGGGTGGCCCTCCTCCTCTCCTCGCTCTTTCCCTCTTATTGTTGTTATGTTCATTAATAAATAGACATTCTTATTATGAACACAGCTAGCTTTTGCTAGTTATTTTTATTGAGCACATGTGGACTTGTACAGCATCTTGTAGAGGCTTCCATCTTGACTGCTGCCTTGTGGGTAGCCTAGCCTCATGGGTAATGTAGTCTTAATATAATGTATAGCTGGGTAGTGTAGTCTTATACATACAGCTATATACAGCTCTACTGCTCCACCTAGTGTCCACCACAGAATGACATGTTATTGATCACTACAATTGTGGACTCTCTTTTCCTGCAATGAGGGACACAAGTGGAGTTTGAGTGAGAATCAAGGAGTGAGTATAGAGATTCCATAGCATGTATGCTTAGAAGGAGACAAAGGGCCCTCCCTGTGTGTTGTAAGTTGCCATTGCATCAGAGTGAGGGCTGCATGGTAGAATAGTTAAGTGAATGTGACCATAGAGAGAGAGGGAATGGGTTAGCGTGCAGGGATATAAGTGTCAAGTGGGATGTGGAGGAAGAAGTTGGCAAAGCAGAGTGCTGGTGAGGAGAGGTGATGGGGATCAGATTGAGGGTGATGGGAAAGTCATACTCGCTTTTCCTGTGCGGAGAAGGTCATAAAACCTCTTCCTGCACTGCAGCCAGGTTCTGCGGCACATAGAGATGGAGTTGACCTCCTGGGCCACTTGCAGCCACACAGCTTTAGTCTGCTTAGGTGGCTTTTTTCTCCCTGAGAGATCTTGCTCCCTGCACCAGAGCTTGGAGGGAGGGCTCATCAAAGCGACGTACACACCTTTGCTTGCTGGTGGACATGGTCGGTAAATGAAGTCCTTCATACAATGTCCAAAGCATTTCCAGTCTCCAGAAGAAGCAAGGCTGCTTGCAGGCCTTAAATCCAGCAGCACTGATGTCATCGGAGGCGATTTTCAGGATGGAAAGACTAATTGGGCCAGGGGTTCCCACACGCTGGAAATCAAGTGCCCAATTAGGGGAAAATCACACTTTTTTCCCACTTCACATCGGAGTCGGGGTCCAGACACGAAAACCACCTGACACGCCCCCAGCCCGCCCACACTGGCAAAATCGAGCCGTTTGTGTGTAGAAGTGTTTCACCATTTCACTCCTGAAAGGTCTGGCTCTAATCTTTAGACTATGCCCCCGGTCCTGGACGCCCCAACCAGCGGAAATAGTTTCTCTCTATCTACCCTATCTGTTCCCCTTAATATCTTGAAAACTTCCATCAGATCACCCCTTAACCTTCTAAATTATATGGAATACAACCCTAATTTGTGTAATCTCGCCTCGTAATTTAACCCTTGAAGTCTGGGTATCATTCTGGTAAATTTATGCTGCATTCCCTCCAAGGCCAATATATCCTTCCTAAGGTGTGGTGCCCAGAACTGCTCACAGTACTCCAGGTGTGGTCTAACTGGGGCTTTGAATAGCTACAGCATGACTTCTACCCCCTTGTACTTTAGCCCTCTAGATATATAGGCCAGCATTCCATTAACCTTTCTGATTATTTTCTGTAGATGTTCATGACATTTTAATGATCTATGTACCTGGACCCCCAAGTCTCTTTGGACTTCCACTGTTTTTAGTTTTTCACCATTTAGAAAGTACCCTGTTCTATCCTTTTTAGGTCCAAGGTGGATGACCTCGCATTTGCTTACATTAAAATCCATCTGCCACAGTTTTGCCCATTCACTTAATCTATCAATATCCCTTTGTAATTTTATTCTTTCATCTACACTGCCTACAATGCCGCCTATCTTTGTATCATTGGAAATTGCATAAAGAATTGCACGTGTCTCAAAAATTTGCCCAAAACTGAAATTCAGTGGCTAGCCCAACTTTTATAGATCAATCTGACAATCTCTCCCGAGTGGTGTTGAATGGATAAGGAACAAATGCAGAAGGCAGGAACTGGGTGGGGGTGGGAGAATTTAGAGGAAGACAACTGATGATTGAAATATTTATTATGTTAAGAAGAAAATTTATTAAATAGGCTGTTTACTGACTAGATGTATTGCAATCTGTGGTTCAAATAGGATCAAGAACACAAGGCATTTACGTGGCAAATATGTTTCTCCATCTAATAATCTAATATATTGCTTATTAGATGTAGAATAAAAATATCACATTATAATAAACACACATCTGCTATTTTCAACTGGAGTGCTAATAATAGCAGTAAACCCAAATGATTGATTAAAAATTGAAAAAAAGATTCTCATTGTATGCGACCGTATTAAGGCACCTCATCTAACCACAGCCATTTTTCTCAGAGGATTGAAAATTTAATCAGGAAAGATAATTAGATGAGATCTAAATTCACTGCTCATTTTGGAAAATGTAGAAAACACTAGTTCAGTAATTTTCTTTCTGGCTAATTAATTATATGCCAAAGCACTATGGCCTAGAAATTCAGTGCCCTTAGCGCCGATTTTGCGGCGCTAGAGGGCCTAGCGCTGCAATTGGCGCCGGCGCCTAAATTGCCTGGGGCCCTTCCGCCGCGGTAGACCGGTAGCGCTGCGCCGGCACCGATGACGTCATCGGTGTGCGCAGCGTCCCGGTTGCCATGGTAACCCACCCGAACTGGGAAATTGACTTGCAGCCGCCTCGCCCGTGGCAGCCGCAAGCAACGTTCTGGCAGAGGTGCCTTGCACAAGTTTGCGCCGGCGCATTAAAGGCCCCGCGGCGGCCGGCCGCTTTCCCGCCGCCCGCCTGGCCGCAGCTCCCTCCCCGGACTTCCCCCCCCCCCCCCCGGAACAGAAGCAAGCCCGGCACTTGTCCGAGGTGCCGGGCTCATTTTTAATAAGATTATCGCGGGCCGCGGCCGGGTGCAGGCAGGTCCTCCTTAAGGGAAGGAGGAGGCCTGCACTTCCCGAACCTGCCGCACCGCAGCGGGCGCCGCAGCGCCGGAATAGCGCCGAAATTCTGCGCATAGCGCCAGTTTTCAGGCGCTAACAGCTTTCAGCAGCGCCGGCAGCCGTTTGGGCGCAGAAGTAGTGAATTTTTGGCCCGACCAGCGCGACTTAGCTCCGGCACTAACTTCCGGCGCTAAAGCCGTTGCTGCGCCAAAACCCAATTTCTAGGCCTATGACTTCTCCATTTTCCTAAGACCCTTTTTATATCCAGTAAACCAATGTTGAACAAGCAGCTGTTTCAAAGAAACTGTATTCTGGATGGATTTGGAGCAGGGGAGAGAAGGCCATCTTTCTAAATATTACTGCCTGATCCTTTGAGGAATATAGATTAGAGACAAATTCAGGGTTGCTCCAAATCCTGCTTAATCTTCTTTTAGTTTGTGCTTTGACCTATCAGGATCTGCATCATGAAATAGTAGCAGTTTATCCCCTTGATCCGACCTCCCTTAGCTTTTACACGCCCTGTAGTACTGAGCCAACTTTCAGCTGAAAGGCTTTAGGGCAGAGAGTGATGAAAGGTATGAATAGCTTCTTTTTTTGGGCTTCCAAGGTCAACGGAAATGTTTTTTGTTTGTTATCAAGTGTGAGATTTCCTACTGGGCTTTTAGGGACAACCTCATTTATTTAGCGTGAGAAAGCCGTAAGTCTCTTGGCTGTAAATTGGCTTTGGAGACAACTAAATATTAGTGCACATTTCTTTCTGAAACTCACTTAGATATCAATATTGCTCCTTTTCAACAGTACTCTCACCGAGCAGTATTCTGGAGATGTATTTTGTCCCAAGCTGTTCTGTAGCTTTTTATAACCTGTGCTTATAGTTTTCTTACTAATGGCAATCATTTGACTTAGCCTGCGCTTAATAAGCTCTGTGATAATTGGGTCAAGGTGTAGTGAAGATATTCTTGTCAACAGCTGGATAAAAGAATCCGGACATATCATTCACTGTATCAAGAAAGTGTTTGGATTATAGAAATTAAAACAAAGATGTGCTGCTCTAAAGATACAGTTAAAATGCTGTGTCTATACTTACTCGAGGCTACACGTCAATGGGTCACCGTAACTGTCACTGCGTATAAGCACAAAGCCTTTTCTCTACGTGGTCACGGACTGTTTATTGTCATTGTGTGTGTGTGTTTTGTGAGGTAGTGGCGGTGTGGGCAATGGGAGGAGGTCTGATTAAAGCAATGAATGCTGAGAGAGTTCGGCTCTCGTGCTTCAGAACTATTAGTTCATGCATGAGAAACTTCAGATCCTTCCCCTATAGAGGGTATTTTAAGGAGAATTTGGTTTTCTTTTAAGAGCTTATTTCTCATTAAGTGCTCTAATTTGATCATTTCAATGTGTAGAAGCACATTTTAGAGAGTCTGGTACACAGCACTGCAAAATTGTAAATATGCTTACCTCTTGGAAATTTTGATATATATAGCACAAGACTGAACATGCAAAGGCACTAATGAATGTTTCAGGAAAACTAGTTCATTTTGGCTCAGCAAATTTATCCAGTGAGTAGATGAGCAATAAGATCGAAAAGGTCACAGGTTTGAACCCTGCCCTGTTCTGAGCTGGGTTAACTAATCTCAGTTGTCGTGCTGATGTGACACTGCAGGCGGGTTTAGTGCTCCCAGTTAAGGAGGGGAAAATCAGGCTGGGCTTCCACTGCTGACCATTATCCTGCACCAGAAAATGTGGATGCACGGACATTGGATGAAAATAGGATTGGTCTTGGTTGTGATGGCTCCCATGGTAGAATAGTCTGCCAAAACTTACTGTCACATCTCGCTTGGACAAGGCACTGAAGGATGCATGGTGGAACTGTACACCAACAGAATTAGAATGAAAATGTGTTTTTTTGAAATGCACAGATATCCATCAAGATGGTAGATAATCTAAGTTTCTGAAAAAATTAGCACAATTTTGTGGAGAAAAAAGTAAGAATGGTAATTGCAGCTCTCAGAAGCATGTTTATTCTGGGCAAGACAGTAACTCATGTCTGGTTTTACATAAAGGCAATTACATTCAGTACATAATACAAATAACCATTAAACATACTTTGTACCACTAAAAATGCTGTCAGTTTTTAGCGTAACATTTCTCACTGTTAACAACAACCACAAATTAACCACTTGTAACAACTCACTGCAAATCCTAATGGAACTTCAAAATTAATTCATTTTTATTTTTATTTACATTGAGATTATTGTTCATGAGAACATTAGAATTAGGAGCAGGCGTAGGCCATATGACCCTTCGAGACTGCTTCACCATTCAATAAGATCATGGCTGATCTTCTACCTCAACTCCACTTTCCTGCACTATCCCCGTATCCCTTGATTCCCTTAATATCCAAAAATCTATCAATCTCTGCCTTGAGTATACTCAATGACTGACCATCCACAGCCCTCTGGGGTAGAGAATTCCAAAGATTCATCACCCTCTGAGAGAAGAAATTTCTCCTCATCTCAGTCCTAAATGGCCGACCCCTTATTCTGAGACTGTGACCCCTGGTTCTAGACTCCCCAGCCAGGGGAAACATCCTCTCAGCATCTACCCTTTAAGAATTTTGTATGTTTCAATGAGATCACCTCTCACTCTTATAAATGCTAGGGAATATAGGCCTAGTCTACTCAATCTCTCCTCGTAGGACAATCCCCCATCCCAGGAATCAGTCTCGTGAAACTTTGTTGCACTCTCTCTAAGGCAAGTATATCCATCCTTAGGTAAGGAGACCAAAACTGTACTCCCAGTGTGGTCTCACCAAGGCCCGATATAATTGTTGTGAGACTTCTTTACTCTTATACTCCAATCCCTTTATAATAAAGGCTAACATACCATTTGCTTTCTTAATTGCTTGCTCTACCTGCATGTTAACTTTCTGTGATTCATGTACTAGGAAACCTAGGTCCCTCGGTCCCTCTGAATAACAACATTTCGCAGGCTCTCACAATTTATAAATTATTCTGTTTTTCTATATTTCCTACCAGTGGATAACTTCACACTTCTGCACATTATACTCCATCTGCCACATTCTTGCCCACTCGCTTAACCTGTCTATATCCCTTTGCAGCTTCCTCACAGCTTACTTTCCCACCTAACTTTGTATCATCAGCAAACTTGGATACATTACACTCACTCCTCTCATCAAAGTCATTGACATAGATTGTGAATAGCTGAGGCCCAAGCACTGGTCCTTGTAGTACCCCACTAGTTACAGCCTGCCAACCAATGTTCCCCCTAATTTCTTTTGGATGCACGGGCACTTTAACGGCTGTGCGGCTCATTCAAAGTTTCGCGCATGCGTGAAATTTCCCATTTGAGAAGCTGGTCCCAGGCAGCACGGGGCCGGCAGACTCTGCGCGGCTGTGCAGCTTTGAGGGAATGTTGCTGCCAACCCGATGTCATTGAATCAGCACATGTACGCACTTTTCCTGACCTGGTTAGGTCATTAAACTACATTGCATCCATGACCTGGGCACAATGTTCCTGCTGCTCACCTCCTCCAACCTCGCCTTCTTAGTAAGAGCAGCAGGTTTCTTCCTCCCATTGCTGGGGAAAAGTATATCCCTCCTCCTCCCGGCTGCACCCAGCAGTAATTCCAGCGAGGTGTCTACCCTTGCTCAATTTCCATTTGTGGACTAACCCTTTAAATACAGCTGAGATCACATCGTGTGTGTATGCATCTCGCCCACTGCACAGCTTGGAGATGCGAAACCCGGAAGTCAAAATTAATTAGTACAATTGAGTTGAGATCGCAGATTCCAATCCGCTCAGTTGACTTCCGGGTTTCCCCCATGCGATTCCACCCCTCCACACTGCTCGGAAGCTGCCTTCAGATGAATATCGGGGCCATAATGATTAGGCTCAACCTTCACGGGCTTAGTTGTAATGATCAACAAATTGTTCCAAAAGATTTCACAAACAATGCAGATTAATTGGGGAAAGTGAATGTGGTTTATAGTTTCTAAGGTGTGATATTCATCATCTAGAATTGGGGCAGAGGGTATTTAAAAATAATATTAATAAATTTAATGAATTACATAGAATGTGAGAGCAGGTGATCTGTTGCTGCTGCAATATGTGGGAGCTGGTGGACACCATTGATGCTCACGGTGATCACATTTGCAGTAAGTGCTGGCTGCTCAAGGAATTCTGGCTCCGTGTTGAAGAGCTGGAGTCCAAGCTTCAAACACTGAGACACATCAGGGAGGGGGAGAGTTACATGGACTCTGTGTTTCAGGAGGTAGTCACACCAATTAGATTAATTAATTCAGATGTAGTCCGTGGCCAGGGACAGGATGGTGTGACTAGAAGTGAGGCAGGTACGGGGATCCAGGAGGTAGTGTTGGAGGAGCAGCAGCCCTTGCTCTTGTCCAACAGGTTTGAGGCTCTTACTCCCTGTGAGGATGGGAATGGGGACTGTGGGGAGGATGAGCAACCTGGCCACAGCACCGTCGAGCGGGGGGCCATTCAAGTGGGGGGAGTTAAAAGAAATGTTGTAGTGGTAGGGAATAGTATCGTTAGGGGGATAGATAGGGTTCTTTGCAGCCAAGAGCGAGAGTCCCGAAGGCTGTGTTGCCTGCCCGGTGCCAGGGTTAAGGACATCTCCTCTGGGCTGGAGAGAAACTTGGAGTGGGAGGGGGAGGATCCAGTTGTCGTGGTCCATGTTGGTACCAATGACATAGATAGGACAAGGAAAGAGGTTCTGCTGAGGGAGTTTGAGCAGCTAGGGGCCAAATTAAAAAGCAGAACCACAAGGGTAATAATCTCTGCATTACTACCTGAGCCACGTGCAAATTTGGCTAGGGTAAATAAAATTAGAAAGTTAAATGTGTGGCTCAAAGACTGGTGTGGGAGAAATGGGTTTTGCTTCTTGGGACACTGGCATCAGTACTGGGACAGGAGAGAACTGTTCCGTTGGGATGGACTTCACTTGGCCAGTGCTGGGACTAGAATCCAGGCGAATCGAATAACTAGGGCTGTAGAGAGGGCTTTAAACCAATTAGTGGGGGGGAGGTTTTAAGAGAGCGAAAAATAAAAATGACAGCAGAGAAGGCAATAGAGCAAGGTAGCAGTGGGGGAATTAAAAACCAGAGCATGTCAGGAAGGGACAGAATGTATAATGATAAAGGTAAAGTAGTAAAAGGAGTAAAAGCAGGAATAAATTGTCAGAAAACATATTTGAAAGTTCTTTATCTGAATGCATGCAGCATTCGTAACAAAATAGACGAGTTGACGGTACAAATAACTACACATGGGTATGATCTGGTGGCCATTACGGAAACATGGCTGCAAGATGATCATGACTGGGAACTAAACATACAAGGGTATTTGACAATTAGGAAGGACAGACAGGGAGGAAAGGGAGGTGGGGTTGCTATGTTAATCAAGGATGGAATCACTGCAATAGTCAGAAATGATATTGGGTCAAAGGATCAGGATAGTGAAACAGTTTGGGTGGAGATAAGGAATAATAAGGGGAAAAAGTCACTAGTGGGCATAGTCTATAGGCCTCCTAACAGTTGCAACTCTGTTGGTCGGAGTATAAATCAGGAAATAGTTGGGGCTTGTAATAAGGGAACAGTTATAATCATGGGGGATTTTAACTTTCATATTGACTGGACTAATCAAATTGGGCATGGCAGCCTTGAGGAAGAGTTCATAGAGTGTATTAGGGACGGGTTCCTTGAGCAGTATGTAACTGAACCAACCAGGGGGCAGGCAATCTTAGATCTGGTCCTGTGTAATGAAACAGGATTAATAAAAAATGTCCTAGTAAAGGATCCCCTTGGAATGAGTGACCATAATATGGTTGAATTCCAAATTCAGTTTGAGGGTGAGAGAGTTGAATCTCAAACCAGCGTACTGAGCTTAAATAAAGGAGACTATGAAGGTATGAGAGTAGAATTGACTAAAGTGGACTGGGAAAACAGATTAAAGTGTAAGACGGTACAAGAGCAGTGGTCTACATTCAAGGAGATATTTCACATCTTTCAAGATAAATATATTCCACTGAGGAAAAAGGGGAGTAAAAGAAAAGACAGCCACCCGTGGCTTAGTAAAGTAATAAAGGATAGTATCCAACTGAAAACAAGGGCATATAAAGTAGCCAAATCTAATGGGAGGATAGAAGATTGGGAAGCATTTAAAAGCCAGCAAACAACAACTAAAAGATTAATTAAGAAAGGGAAGATAGATTATGAAAGTAAACTAGCAAAAAATATAAAAACAGATAGCAAGAGTTTCTACAGCTATATAAAAAGAAAAAGGGTGGCTAAAGTGAACGTTGGTCCCTTAGAGGATGAGACCGGGAAACTACTGGTGGGGAACATGGAGATGGCAAAGACACTGAACAAATATTTTGTATCAGTCTTTACAGTAGAGGACACTAAAAATATCCCAACACTGGACAAACAGGGGGCAATGGTGGGGAGGAGCTAAACACGATTAAAATCACTAAGGAGATGGTACTCGGTAAAATAATGGGACTTAAGGTGAATAAATCCCCCGGACCTGATGGTCTACATCCTAGGGTCTTGAGAGAAGTGGCGGTAGGGATTGTAGATGCATTGGTGATTATTTTCCAAAACTCCCTGGACTCAGGAAAGGTCCCGGCAGATTGGAAAACTGCTAATGTAACACCCTTATTTAAGAAGGGAAGTAGACAAAAAGCTGGAAACTATAGACAAGTTAGCCTAACATCTGTGGTTGGCAAAATGTTGGAGTCCATTATTAAGGAAACAGTAACAGAGCATTTGGATAAACATAATTTAATAGGACAGAGTCAGCATGGTTTTATGAAGGGGAAGTCATGTTTGACAAATTTGCTCGAATTCTTTGAGGACGTAACATACAGGGTGGATAAAGGGGAACCAGTGGATATAATGTATTTGGACTTCCAAAAGGCATTTGACAAGGTTCCACACAAAAGATTACTGATCAAGATAAAAAATCACGGGATTGGGGGTAATATACTGGCATGGGTGGAAGATTGGCTATCTAACAGAAAACAAAGAGTTGGGATAAATGGTTCGTTCTCGGGCTGGCAACCAGTAACTAGTGGTGTTCCGCAGGGGTCAGTGCTGGGACCCCAACTCTTTACAATCTAAATTAACGATTTGGAGGAAGTGCAACATATCCAAATTTGCCGATGATACAAAGATGGGAGGGAAAGCAGTGAGTGAGGAGGACATAAAAAAACCTGCAAAAGGACATAGACAGGCTAAGTGAGTGGGCAGAGATTTGGCAGATGGAATATAATATTGGAAAGTGTGAGGTTATGCACTTTGGCAGAAAAAATCAAAGAGCAAGTTATTATCTAAATGGAGAGAAACTGCAAAGTGCTACAGTACAAAGGGATCTGGGGGTCCTGGTGCATGAAACACAAAAAGTTAGTATGCAGGTGCAGCAGGTGATCAGGAAGGCCAATGGAATCTTGGCTTTTATTGCAAGGGGGATGGAGTATAAAAACAGGGAAGTCTTGCTGCAGTTATACAGGGTATTGGTGAGGCCACACCTGGAATACTGCGTGCAGTTTTGGTTTCCATATTTAAGAAAAGATATACTTGCTCTCGAGGCGGTTCAGAGAAGGTTCACTCGGCTGATTCCGGAGATGAGGGGGTTGACTTATGAGGAAAGGTTGAAGAATGAGAGGCGATCTTATTGAAATATATAAGATTGTGAAGGGGCTTGATCGGGTGGATGCGGTGAGGATGTTTCCACTGATGGGTGAGACTAGAACTAGGGGGCATAATCTTAGAATAAGGGGCTGCCCTTTCAAAACTGAGATGAGGAGAAACTTCTTCACTCAGAGGGTAGTAAATCTATGGAATTTGCTACCCCAGAGAGCTGTGGAAGCTGCAACATTAAATAAATTTAAAACGGAGATAGACAGTTTCCTAGCAGATAAGGGAATTAGGGGTTACGGGGAGAGGGCCGGGAAGTGGACGTGAGTCTAGATTCGGATCAGCCATGATCCTATTGAATGGCGGAGCAGGCCCGAGGGGCCGTATGGCCTACTCCTGCTCCTACTTCTTATATTCTTATGTTCTTATGTAATGTTGTAACAGCCTAATTTATGCTAAATTATACAAATGGTACATATTAAATAATCAGTGAGTGCGATTTTTGACTTCCACTCAAAATGGGCGCAACGTCAGTGGAGGTGCCACGCTGTCTGCCCAAAGTTGAGAGACCTGAACCATTTTCAGGTTCAGGCCTCAGCTGAATTCTGCCAGTGCCAAATGGGTTGTGGGAAGGCAAAAAATGGAGCAGCTTCCAAGCTGAACCACTGGCAGGATGGCTCCTGGGGGGGTGGTGGGGGTGGAGGACAGCCTATCACAGAGGGGTGAGTCGAGCATGAGCTGGAAGGGGGCTGCTGTACTTTTGTGGAGCTAGGAGGAGCACTCCTGCCCCTCCTGGTCCAACAAAACTTCTCTCCAAAAAATTCATGGGGCATTTCTTGGGTTTCCTTTAAAGACTTTAAGGCTGATTAGGTCGTTCAATGTTTGGTACAACTGGGCGGAGCATGCATGGCACACGCTCCACCCATTTGGGCTTGAATATTCCAAACGGGGTCCTAGAACTGGATTGGATTTCAATTTGCATATTTAAACAGCTTCCCACAGGAAACAGGTGGGTATGCTGCCTGCCCATTTACAGACCTGCCTGAAAATTGCATCAGGCAAGCTTTGGACATGAATGGGATGGCTGAGGTGCCCCCTCCTTTTTCATTTCATCCGTCTACATGTCAGGCAAGAAACAAGCGGCTGGCAGTTGAAAATGTATTTTCAATCACTACCTGATCTGCTGATTTTTTTAAATGACTCTCCAGTATTATTAATCTAGTTCATGGCTGATCAAATAACTCTTCCGAGCCACAGTCCTGTCAAATTAGTTTATTATTTTGATACTGAACTGAACAGCATTATTCTAAAAGTGCAATTATTTTAATCAATATGCAGGTTAATCTTGTTATTGTTGACTTCAGAGTATTTCTCCTGGCCTATAGTGTATAAGTGAATTTGCCAATGTATTGATTTGTTACCTTAAACAAACATTTCTCTTTGAAAAATGTTCATTTTACCTATATATTCATAATCCTAAGAAGAACTCATTTATCACTTTGCTAGAAATGCCAACCAGAGACAAATTTCAAAGGTTAATTTACAATGTTGCTATGCATGATAATCAAGAATTTTTCTTCCCACCCAACCCACATATGGTGCATTTTACCATTGACACTTTAAAGGGTCTTTCCGGGGAAAAACAATATGGCTTTAATAGGAGCTATGAAACATTATTTATAAGGCACATTTAGTATAGAACTTCAATTGAACATTGTAAAAACCAATGCCATTGTGGATTAAATAAATCTTGGATGGTAGCAAAGAACAGGTGATAGCGAATCATCAGCAGTTTTGCACAATCTCCAATTTTCTTTTCAATTGACTACAAGATGAATTTATACCGCATTATGTCTACCATCTTATATCTATACAAATTAATATTGATTTGTAATCCAGTCCATCCATAATCAAAAGTATTCAACATAAGGAAGGCAACTGAAAAATGTGCTTTCTAATTACACTATTTTTTTACATGTTTCAAATGAAGTCTCATTAATCAATGATACTACAGTCAAAGTCTAAATACACCTTGTAACTACGGTAATAAGAAATTCTTTGGATTTGGAATTTTATATCATGGGAGTCACTAGGAATTGACCATGGGAATCCTCTTCTTCGATCAAGCATGGGCTTATCCTGGTTCCATTGTACATGGAATTTTTCTCGAGTGGTAAAACCTTCTCATTCATAAAGGCAACTTATTACATTTGGCATTTTTTGGTCATTTCTTTACAGAAAGGACTTTAAATAAAGTTATTTTTAATATTTAGATTTTAAAACAAATTGTATTTGCACACGTTTAGTAAAAACACTCTGAGGCGAAAGGTTGTTAAAATGTTAATGAGCTAGTTTTGATGTTGTTTCCCAAACACTAAATAATACTTCCTGTGTCCCTGACGACCATGTGTGTGGGACGTGTATCCAGCTGCAGCTACTGACAGACCGCATTGCGGCGCTGGAGCTGCAGATGGATACATACTGGAGCATTCACGATGCTGAGGACGTTTAGGGAGTTGGTCACACCACAGGTAAAGGCTGCACAGGCAGGAAGGGAATGGGTGACCACCAGGCAGAGTAGTAGGCACAGGCAGGTAGTGCAGGGGTCCCCTGTGGCCATCCCCCTTTCAAACAGATATACCACTTTGGATATTGTTGAGGGAGCTGGCTTATCGGGGGAAGGCAGCAGCAGCCAAATTCCTGGCACCATGGGTGGTCCTGCTGCACTGGACAGGAGGAAAAAGAGGGGGAGAGCTATAGTGATAGTGGATTCTATTGTAAGGAGAATAGATAGGCGTTTCTGCGGCCGCAAACGAGACTCCAGGATGGTATGATGCCTCCCTAGTGCAAGGGTTAAGGATGTCTCAGGGCAGCTGCAGGACATTCTGGAGGGGGAGGGTGAACAGCCAGTTGTCGTAGTGCATATAGGTACCAACGATATAGGTAAAAAATGGGATGAGGTCCTAAAAGCTGAATATAGGGAGTTAGGAGGTAAATTAAAAAATAGGACGTCAAAGGTAGTAATCTCAGGATTGCTACCAGTGCCACGTGCTAGTCAGAGTAGAAATAGAAGGATATTTCAGATGAATACATGGCTAGAGGAATGGTGCAAGGGGGAGGGATTCAAATTCCTGGGACATTGGAACCAGTTCTGGGGGAGGTGGGACAAGTACAAACTGGATGGTTTGCACCTGAGTGGGACCAGAACTGATGTCCTAGGGGGAGTGTTTGCTAGTGCTGTTGGGGAGGGTTTAAACTAAAATGGCAGGGGGTTGGGAACCTGTGCAGGGAGACAGAGGAAAGGGAAGCAAGAATAGAAACAAAAGACAGGAAGGAGAAAAGCAGAAGTGGAAGGCAGAGAAATCAAGGGTGTAAATCAAACAGGCCACAGTAAATAATCATTCTAAAAGGACTAAGAGTGTTAAAAAATCAAGCCTGAAGGCTTTGTGTCTTAATGCGAGGAGCATTCGGCCCCTCGAGCCTACTCCGCCATTCAATGAGATCATGGCTGATCATCCTGTCCCTGCCTTCTCTCCATATCCCTTGATCACTTTAGCCTTAAGAAATATATTTAACTCCTTCTTGAATATATTTAATGAATTGGCCTCAACTGCCTTCTGTGGTAGAGAAGTCCACAGGTTCACCACTCTCTGGGTGAAGAAATTCCTCCTCATCTCTGTCCTAAATGGCTTACCCCTTATCCTTAGACTGTGACCCCTGGTGCTGGACTCCCCCGCCATTGGGAACATCCTTCCTGCATCTAGTCTGTCTAGTCCTGTTAGAATTTTATAAGTTTCAATGAGATCCCCTATCATTCTTCTAAACTCCTGCAAGTATAAGCCCAATCGCCCCAATCTCTCCTCATACATCATTCCTGCCATCCCAGGTATCAGTCTGGTGAATCTTCGCTGCACTCCCTCCACGGCAAGAACATCCTTCCTCAGATAAGGCGACCAAAACTGCACACAATACTCAAGGTGTGGTCTCACCACGGCCCTGTACAACTGCTGCAAGACATCCTTGTTCCTCTACTCGAACCCTCTCACTACGAAGGCCAACATACCATTTGCCTTCTTAACCGCCTGCTGCACCTGCATGCTTACCTTCAGTGACTGGTGCACAAGGACACCCAGGTCTCATTGCACTTCCCCTTCTCCCAATCTATTGCCATTCAGACAATAATCTGCCTTCCTGTTTTTGCCACCAAAGTGGATAACCTCGCATTTATGCACATTATACTGCTTCTGCCATGAATCTGCCCAATCACCCAACCTGTCCAAATCATACTGGAGTTTCTCGGCATCCTCCTCACAGCACACATGCCCACCCAGATTTGTGCCGTCTGCAATGATGATATAATTGGGATTAAAGAGACATGGTTCTAGGGGGACCAATACTGGGAATTCAACATCCAGGGGTAGTCAATATTCAGGAAGGACAGGAAAAAAGGAAAAGGAGGTGGGGTAGCATTGCTGGTTAAAGAGGAGATTAACACAATAGTAAGGAAGGATATTAGCTCTGATGATGTGGAATCTCTATGGGCAGAGTTGAGAAATACCAAGAGGCAGAAAATGTTAGTGGGAGTTTTATACAGACCCCCAAACAGTAATGCTGAGGTTGGGGATGGCATTAAATGGGAAATTAGAGATGCGTGCAATAAGGGCACAGCAGTTATCATGGGTGACTTTAATCTACATATAGATTGGGCTAACCAAATTAGTAACAATACTATGGAGGAGGAATTCCTAGAGTGTATACAGGATGGTTTCCTGGACCAATATGTCGAGGAACCAACTAGAGATCAGGTCATCTTAGACTGGGTATTATGTAATGAGAAAGGATTAATTAGCAATCTTGTGCGAGGCCCCTTGGGGAGGAGCGATTATAATATGATAGAATTCTTCATTAAAATGGAGAGTGAAGTAGTTGACTCAGAGACTAGGGTCCTGAATTTAAATAAAGGAAACTATGATGGTATGATGCACGAGTTGGCTAGGATGGATTGGGGAACGTGACTTAAAGGGTTGACGGTGGATAGGCAATGGCAAACATTTAAAGATCGCATGGATGAACTACAGAATTTGTTCATCCCTGTTTGGCAGAAAAATAAAACAAAAAAGGTGACTCAACTGTGGCTAACAAGGGAAATTAGGGATAGCATAAGATCCAAGGAGAGGACATATAATTTGGCCAGAAAAAGCAGCAAACCTGAAGATTGGGAGCAGTTTAGGATTCAGCAAAGGAGGACAAAGGGATTAATTAAGAGGGGGAAAATAGATTATGAGAGTAAGCTTTCAGGGAACATAAAAACTGACTGTAAAAGCTTCTATAGATATGTGAAGAGAAAAGGATTGGTGAAATCAAGCGTAGGTCCCCTGCAGTCAGAATCAGGGGAATTTATAATGGGGAACAATTAAATACATACTTTGGTTCTGTCTTCACAAAGGAGGACACAATTAACCTCCCAGAGATGTCGGGGAACATAGGGATTGAATGAAATCAGTATTTGTAGGGAAATGGTGTTAGGGAAATTGACAGGATTGAAGGCCGATAAATCCCCAGGGCCTGATAATCTACATCCTAGGGTACTTAAGGAAGTGGCCCTAGAAATAGTAGATGCATTGCAGGTCATCTTCCAAAATTCTATAGATTCTGGAACAGTTCCCATGGATTGGAGGGTAGCTAATGTTACCTCACTATTTAAAAAAGGTGGTAGAGATAAAACGGGGAATCATACACCGGTAAGCCTGACATCGGCAGTGGGGAAAATGCTAGAGTCCATTATAAAAGATGTAATAACAGAGCTCTTGGAAAACAGTGACAGAATCGGACAAAGTCAACATGGATTTACAAAAGGTAAATCATGCTTGACTAATCTACTGGAATTTTTTGGGGATGTAACTGGTAGAATAGATAAGGGAGAACAAGTGGATGTGGTGTATTTGGACTTTCAGAAGGCTTTCGATAAGGTCCCGCATAAGAGATTAGCGTGCAAAGTTAAAGCACATGGGATTGGGGGCAAGGCACTGTCTTGGATAGAGAACTGGTTGGCAGACAGGAAGCAAAGAGTTGGAATAAATGGATCTTTTTCCGAGTGGCAGGCAGTGACCAGTGGGGTACTGCAGGGATCGGTGCTAGGATCTCAGCTAGTCACAATATATATTAATGATCTAGACGAGGGAACTAGATGTAATATCTCCAAGTTTGCAGATGACACAAAGCTGGGTGGGCATGTGTGCTGTGAGGAGGATGCAGAGAAACTCCAGTATGATTTGGACAGGTTGGGTAATTGGGCAGATGCATGGCAAATGCAGTATAATGTAGATAAATGCGAGGTTATCCACTTTGGTGGCAAAAACAGGAAGACAGATTATTATCTGAATGGCAATAGATTGGGAAAAGGGGAAGTGCAACGAGACCTGGGTGTCCTTGTGCACCAGTCGCTGAAGGTAAGCATGCAGGTGCAGCAGGCGGTTAAGAAGGCAAATGGTATGTTGGCCTTCATAGCGAGAGGATTCGAGTACAGGAGCAAGGGTGACTTGCTGCAGTTGTACAAGGCCTTGGTGAGACCACACCTTAAGTATTGTGTGCAGTTTTGGTCGCCTTATCTGAGGAAGGATGTTCTTGCCATGGAGAGAGTGCAGCGAAGATTCACCAGACTGATACCTGGGATGGCAGGAATGACGTATGAAGAGAGATTGGGTCGATTAGGCTTATATTCACTAGAGTTTAGAAGAATGAGAAGGGATCTCATTGAAACATAAAATTCTAACAGGACTAGACAGACTAGATGCAGGAAGGATGTTCCCGATTGCAGGGGAGTCCAGAACCAGGAGTCACAGTCTAAGGATAAGGGATAAACCATTTAAGAATGAGATGAGGAGGAATTTCTTCTCCCAGAGAGTGGTGAACCTGTGGGCTTCTCTACCACACAAGGCAGTTGAGGCCAATTCATTGGGCCAGAAATTCGTGACCAAATGCGTGAGTACGGTCTGGGTACTCACGCATCTGGCCGTTGGAAATGCCGGCGTTCAGCATGCACAGCGCATGCGGGGAACGCCGGCATTTCCAGACCTCGGAACGAAGGGGTTCATAGGCACAGCGCGTGCGACTGCACAGGCAGCGCTTGCGCAGTGAACTTCGTCGATTTCATTCATGGATTCAGTGAGGGTAAGTCCTTACAAGTTACACTTGAAAAAAGCATGTGTAAAGTTGTTCCAAGGCTGCGGAGGAAGATATATTTTATCGTGGAGCTTCTGAAAGGCATTATTTTTGGGGGGGAAAGGGAGGGATGTTATTTTAAGAAATTTTAAGTAAGTTTTAAAGTTTAAATTTTTTTTTTTAAACGGGTTTTCAGAACGGTAGGTAGAAGGAGCAATTGTGGCTGTGTGAATTGAATGTGAAAATGAGTGTTCTAAAATGAGTAATGTAACATTTCCAGCACTTTTAAGAAAGAAACTTTTCATCAGTAATAAGTAATTATGTATGTATGTCCGCATATATTCCTTTACGTATATGTATGTATGTTTTATATTCCTTTACTTATCTGTATGAATGTATGTTTTTAATTATGATTTTCCAATAAGTTACTTTCTCTGAAAGTCATAATTAAATAATACATTCATACACATAAGTAAAGGAATATATACATAACACGCAAAGGAATATATACAGACATACATACTTTCAGAAGTTCCATGATAAGAAATATCTTCCTCCGCAGCCTCTGGAGCAACTGTACCCATGCTTTTTTCATGTGTAAGTTGTAAGGACTTGACCCCACTGAAAGCATGAATGAAAGCGACGAATTTTACTGCGCACGCGTTCTGCCTCTGAACCCCTTCGTTCAGAGGACAGGAAATGCCGGTTTTCCCCGCATGCGCTGTGCATGCTGAAAACCGGCATTTCCTCCGGCCAGACGCGTAAGTGCCCCGACCGTACTCGCGCATTTGGAAGGGAATTACTGGGCCAACATTTTACATGTCAATAAAATGAAAAATTTAACAATTGCACGATTTGCCCCCTCGCATCTGCGACTGAGGGTCCAAGGAGGTGCATTGCGCAAGAGGTCATCGTCGTACGTATCCTCACACTGTTCCCTTTCGGGAACTGTATGAAGTGGTGGAAGGATTTATGGCCGTGATTAACGCTCATTCCGTGACCGTAACCATCTTTGAACCAGCCATTAGGGTGGTTAGTCCTATGGCGTGAGGGTTTTACGGGCTCCCACAACCCATCTGAGGGGGGGGGGCCACCCACACCCACGGACGCAAGTATCCCGCTGGATGTCCACCCAGAATTTATAGTTGGAGCTCCGACTCCACTTACCGGGACTGTCTGGAGTGGGGTTCGAAACCCTACTCCTTCTGGCCCAGCGGCGGGGATGCTTACTGCTACGCATAAGGCCCACTCCGCACAAAAGGTGACACCCATACGTTTCCTGCGCCTTTTCCCTCCCCGTGACTGGAGCCCTATGCTGCCACTTGAAAGACCAAGCTATCGTCTGCCCTTTTTGCGGCGCCTTTGACTTCTCATTACCAATGATGAGCAGGCGCTGCGCCTCCACCTCCTTGAGGAGATTGCTGAGGTCATCATCAGTTCAATTGTGAGTTCTTTTAATGCCGTGAATTGTGCTCATTCCAGCCATTTCACGTTGCTAATCGGATTGGGCCTTTGGCATAGCGGTAGGATCCCCGCCGCTGGGCCAGATCAGGGTAGGGTTTCGAACCCCGCTCCAGACAGTCCCGGCAAGTGGAGTCGGAGCTCCGGCTCTAAATTCTGGGTTGACATCCAGTGGGATATTTGCGTCCGTGGGTGTGGGTGGCCCTCCCTCCTTGTATAGCTTGTGGGAGCCCGTAAAACCCTCCCGCCATAGGACTAACCGCCCTAATGGCTGGTTCAAAGATGGTTACGGTCACAGAATGAGCGTTAATCATGGCCATAAATCCTTCCACCACTTCATACAGTTCCCCAAAGGGAACAGTGTGAAGACACGTATGACGACGACATTGCTAAATAAATAAATGGAATTAAAAAAAATCTTTTCGGGCTTTTAAAAGTCTTTAAATTGCTTTAATTCTGTTTAAAACTACTTCAGATTCTTCAAAATAATGTAAACGTTTTTAAAAGTTTATAAAAGTTACCAAAAGCTTCAAAAAACTTCCAAAAACCTATTTAAACTGCTGCTTTGCATGTAAAAATGCTTAGCAGCTTGGCAGAAACATTGGGGGCGTGTCCTGTTAAACTGAGACCTCAAGGGGCGTGTCTCAGTTGCACAGCGCGCTACAGGCTTCGCGCTGGCTGCACTCCTGGGCGGCGTGACGTCAGACGCTGCCCGGGATTCTTCAGATTCAAAATGGAATTCCAGGCGTCCCTGGAGGTGATCGGCAGGCGCGTCGGGTAAGTGCAAATCGGGACCTTGCACGCGCGACAAGCCCCGTTCACGAATTTCTGGCCCATTAAATATATTCAAGAAGGAGTTAGATATATTTCTTAAGGCTAAAGGGATCAAGGGATATGGGGAGAAAGCAGGGACAGGGTACTGAATTTGGATGATCAGCCATGATCTCATTAAATGGCGGAACAGGCTCGAGGGGCCGAATGGCCTACTCCTGCTCCTATCTTCTATGTTTCTATTAATAAGCAATTTATTAGCCTGTCTTGCTAGTTGATAAACACCTCACACCCACTGTGTTAGAAAGTCTTTGTTTCCTTCTGGTTATAACAGATGGAGATAAAAACAAAGACAGAGGCACGGACAGTTACTCAGATGTTCAAACAGAATGCTGTGTATACAAGCTTTTGGCCAGGCTCAGAAGTAGAATGCAGGAGAGTAATTAGGCTTCCAACAACATACCATCTCTATCAATCACAAAGACCGCCTACATCCAACTCCGTATCATCACCCCTCTCTGCCCCTGCCTCAGCACATCTGCTGGAACCCTCATCCATGCTTTTTTCACCTTCAGACTTGACTATTCCCATGATCTTCTGGCCAGCCTGCCACTTTCCACCCTCCTTAAACTTGAGCTCATCCAAAACTCTGCTGCTCTATGTGGTTCGATATTGGGCAGTGTGGGCACACCCAAATGTAAAATGCTCATACTCCTTACAAAGGTGACTAGCATCACTGTACCCAAGAGAATATCTACGGCAACACCCTATACTTGTAATACCAGTATTGGAAAATGACAGAATGAAATTCAAATTCCCAGCACACATTAAACACATTTCTTTCGACCAAATGCATTATGATATAATATACATGTGTGTTGTGATATGGGCAATGAAAATAAGCCAGAGGTGTGATGATCATGAAGTTTCCGTGTATATTTGTATAGCCATGGTTTAATTTTGGCAATGAGTAGTATCCCAGACAGTTTACCATGGGCATGAAATACATTTTTTGTGGTGTAAGGTAAGGTGCGTGATCATTATTCAAAACGATCACTAACTATACAGGGATGAAGACAACATTTTAGAAATGTGGTTAAGTAAGACAGACTCATCTCAGAATAGCTATTGAGTCAATGTAACTAAAGAACTAAACCCTATTTCTTTAATTACTTGTGCCTGGCTTCTCAATTTGGATTATCATTGTTCAAATTTCAGGGAGGCTGCTGCAGCTAGAATGATGTTGGTGCCAAACCCATTATTCCCAGGCTTCTCCATAGCTCACCCTTTTAAGTGAAGCATCTCAACTACTGGAAAACATTCCAGGTAGAACAGTTTGCAATGTTTATAGTTTGAAGAGCTAAACTAAAAAATAATATGGTAGAAATTGGTTCGCACAGGCCCGAACTGGGCATAGGGAATGATACCAGGGCCGAAGTCCCACCCGATATTGGCCATTAAGCCTCATTTACATCAAAGCGGCGAGCTGCAGATGCCTGCTGGGTATCCCCAGGCAGCTCGCCGTTGGTGATGATTTGAATTTCAGGCCGCTGTGTTGCCGGCAGCAGCCCTTAGGTAGGTCCTAATGTGTCTTGTGTCAATTGTTGTTTGATAATGCTCAATCAATACTTCATCCGCTCAGGCCAATTAAATTTGCAGTCAGGGCTCAATGACTTAATCGGACCCAATCTGCATATTTAAATCAGGATCCCACCAGCGTCAGGAAGGTGCCTTTGCTGCCTGCTCCGAAGAGCAGGTTAAAATTGAAGATGGCGGGATCTAGGTGGGAGATTGGCGGATAATTCACCTGGCCTATTATAACTACCCATGTTAAGTCTGTGTGTTATATTGAGAATTACTACACAGACCACAAGAGTAAATTTTAACAGGACTTTACTAGTCGAAGGTCAGGGCGGAACTGCCCAATAAATCATTACACAGCACTTATATACCGGTGTGGTCACCACCGGTATTACAGTATACAGCAGCCAAGATAAAGTAGTGCAACCCTTAAAATAGTTCTCTTAAAGGTGGAACGGTTACATACACTACAATCCTCCCTTTTTAGCTTAACAGTATATATATTCCCCATTAAACATAACATCATAACATATATACACAACTTCATGTAAAAACAGTTCACAGATTCAGTCTCTGCGGAGGCGCCTCCTGCGCTTCCTGACTCAGTCCGGATAACGCCTCGGTGGTGTAGTAGTTCTCGGTGATGTAGTAGGTTCTCGTTGCTGGGGTGACTCATCTAATAGTCCTTCACTGGACTTAACAGCTTGAACTTTCGTAACTTCAGAACCAGCATTGCTGACTTCTAAAGGCTCGAGTACCTTGGGAAGTTTTTCTACTTCCAGACTGATTTGGCTCAGTTCGGAGGGACCACGTGCGTGACCTGGTAGGGGTGATAATGGTTCAGATGAGTCATCATCTTCTGCTTCTTCTCTATTGTCTTCTATTTCCTCCATCACTTCAGCTTTTGCCTCTGCCACCAATCCCCTGAGTGGCTTATTACTGCTGACACTGCTCACTAAAGGGTGCTCTTTCTTCTTAGCTTTCAACTGACCGATGAATTTGACATATTCCCTTTCTTGCTCAGCTTTGATTCGTTTGGCCTCATCGCGCAGACGGTTTGTGTGTTCCTGTTCCATTTTCTCAATCAGCTGCTTCTGCTGTCTTTCCAGATTCTCCCACTCTGTGTCAAAGAACTTTTTCTTTGCATTCATCTCTTGCTCAAAATGGTGAATCATTTGTTCTGATTACTGTTGTAGTTTGAAATTGAGTTGAGTTCGAGCCCGGTGTTCCTCAGAAATGTGCATGTCTGTAGACTGGACAGACTCAGAATTCTCTGTCAAACTATGTTGTTGTTGTTCAGTGGAATTCTGTTCGGATACTTGGTTCTCTTCTGAAGCATTTATGCACTCCTTCGTTTTTCCATCATTAGTCTGCAAGTCCATTTTAGACTTGTCTTTTGCACATGGGCTGGTCTTCCCATCATCAGTTCCAGAGTCTGAGCTGATTGTCTTCACCGAGTTCTCACTCTCTGCTTTGTCACTGTCACTGCTGCAAATGCCCTCATCCAATATTCTGGACAATCGTGCAGGTTTGACATTTTTTTTCTTTCCGGAATCTACCATTATTGCTTTTAGGGAGTGCCAGTCCATATTTATTTTCCTGATCCACTCCCATCCCAGAAGTGGTGGACCTCCCTCAGGTAGTACATATATGTCCATTCCTTGGTGTTCTTTGCCCTTGTGTACCACCTTGACTTTTATCTTCCCGATGGGGTATACTCTTTGCCCCGTGTATGTCTGCAATACTATCTCCGTATCCCGTAGGGGAATATGTTTGAATAACCTTTTGTAATCTTGCTTATTCATGACCATCAACGCCGATCCGGTGTCCAATTCCATCTTCACTTGGACTCCTGCTATCTGCAGTGTGGCCCAGATAGTTTGTCGGTCAGCTTCCTTACTCACATTGTGAATTCTCAGACTACCCAGTTCCTTGCTGTTGGAGTCTGAATCCGAATTCTGTTCATCCGAACTCTTCTCAGCCACCTTATGTACCTTTCTGCACTTTTCCTGCGGTGACTTTTTGTTGCTGGTCTTCTTTCTTGACCGGCATACTTTAGCTATGTGACCAAGCTTGCCACATTTTCTACATTCCTGGTCTTTAAACCAGCATTGGTTCTGATCATGTGTTGTCTTTCCACAACGATAACATTTCGTTGTACCCAAAGCCATTTGATCTACGCTGAGTACCGTTGCCTTCAGCTGCATTTCCGCAGTGCCTCTCGCTGCGGCTTCGTGCGATGCTGCAATAGTGACAGCCTTATCAAGTGTAAGATCATTCTCTTCAAGCAACCGCTTTTGTGTTCCTTCTTTCGACAATCCACACACGAATTTGTCTCTCAGTGCCTCTGTCAGTCTTTCCCCAAACTGACAGTATTTCGCTAGCTTACGCAGTTCAATTAAATACTCCGCGTTGCTTTCCTCTTTCAGTTGCGTTCTCGCATAAAATTTAAATCGTTCCGCTAACATCAGCGGTGTGGGGTTCAAATTATTCTTCAGGACAGCAACAATATTAGCGAAAGTCTGATCCGCCGGTTTAGCTGGTGATAGAAGATGCTTCAATAGCCTGTATGGCTTCGCACCCATTGAGTTTAGTAAGGTTAGTGCTTTATCTTCATTTGATATTTTATTTGCCTTACAATATATCTCTATGCGTTCAACATACGTGGCCCAATCTTCAACATCGGGATCGAAATCGTTGATGTTACCACGCTTAGGCATCCTCGCAATCTTCTTGAGAGACAAAAAGAAATTTTTCTTTTCTTTTTTTTTTCAAAATGGCGGTTTCCCACGCTCATCTTCTTCCCCCGCCTACAAAAATGGTGGCTTCCCGTGCTCGTTTTCTTCCCCCGCCTACAAAAATGGCGGCTTCCCGCATTTGCCTTTCTCCCCCGCTGGCTGTAATGGCGATTGCCATATTGCTGCGTTCGCCCTCCCCAGCGGTTTTCAAATCGTGCCTCCCAGCCCCTCTTGCAGTCCGGTCCTTTCCCCCCCCGGCTGCGGCTGAGTTCTCCGCGTTTTTTTTTTTTTAATTTTCTCCCGCGCTTACGCTGTCCCGGTCGCTGCACCTCGCGGCCTCGGTAGCTGCCCGGCCTTTTTCACCGGTCGCGGTTGAGCTCTCTCTCGACGCTGTTGCGTCTCCCAGCCCGCTATTTTCTCCCGTGCCTTACGCTGTCCCGGTCGCTGCGCCTCGCGGCTTCGGTAGCTGCCCGGCCTTTTTCACCGGTCGCGGTCGAGCTCTCTCTCGACGCTGTTGCGTCTCCCAGCCCGCTTGTAGCCCGGTCTCTCACACCGGCTGCGTTTGTATTCACCGCGGCTTCCGTGCCTTACGCTGCCCCAGTCTCAGCGCCTCTGGCCCCGACTTCTGTCCGGCTCTTTTCCCCGGCCGTGGTCGAGTTCTCCGCCCTTATATCCTCCGTTTTTCCCTCCCCTATTTCACAGCCAACGTGGCCGACTTGCTACTCGTCGCTGATCGGCTTACCCACGACCGTGATAGAGGGGATGATCACTGCCTGTTGCTGATGGAAGGCTTCGTGTCAGAATTCTTCCTTTGCTCTGCAGACCCGAGTCTTTTCTCAGCAGAATGATGAGGGCGGATGCCTCTTCTCAACGCCCGTTAAACTGCCTTGGATGCATCTCTGCCGCAGGGTAAGATCGTACTCGTCGCCACTGTTAAGTCTGTGTGTTATATTGAGAATTACTACACAGACCACAAGAGTAAATTTTAACAGGACTTTACTAGTCGAAGGTCAGGGCGGAACTGCCCAATAAATCATTACACAGCACTTATATACCGGTGTGGTCACCACCGGTATTACAGTATACAGCAGCCAAGATAAAGTAGTGCAACCCTTAAAATAGTTCTCTTAAAGGTGGAACGGTTACATACACTACAACCCACCCCTCCGATTTCCACCAGGCAGATAGGGTTAAAGTCACCCCTTTAGTAGCTTATCCGTTATCCTAAATTCTACTTAGGTAGGAAAGGCTAATACGTAAATAGTAGAAGATCAAATGAATAAAGATAATTTACCATATAGTTTGGCATGAGTGTAATTACCTAAATACAGCTATGCACCATGCTGTTTCTCTAATATCAGTGATTTTATTATACAGGAAAATATGCTTTTACTAAGTCCTTTTACTCGTCATCTAAATTTCTTTATTCAAAAAGCTCCCGAAACCCTGATGAATAAAAAAATTCAACGCTATTTCCATGAATGAGCAGGGTCAACTCAGGGTGGTTCTGCTTGATTCAGCTCATTATCTGGACCGCTGGCATTGGTACCTCAGCAATAATAACCATGGAAGGTAAACTGCATTATGAATAGTAAATACAGCACACTGCACTTGTGTGGATTTTGCTATTCTTTCCGACTGTGAGGTGAAGTACAAATGAGAAAAAATCTGTGCCATAAAAGAGAGAGCGGTTTCCTGTAGGAAAACTTGCTGGAAACATAATGGGGTGTTAACGATGCACGCCGCTATTAATGTGGAATTCGGCCAGCAAATTCAGGGGATTAAGGGATACATTGTGTGTTGTGAATCTCCAAAATTTGCTGGTCGATTTATGTCGCTCTGCCATTTGCTTCAAATAAAAAGCAACTCACCATTAGCCTCCCAGTTATTTTTAAGAACTTGCTGGATTTGCACATTAATTACCCATTAAACTCGGCACAGGAAGTTAAGGCTGGTAATTAAGAGCGTTAATACCTTTTTAACATCGTGATAATTGTTAATACAATGCCAACCAAACTCTCTGGCCCACAAAGGGAGCAATTTAAATGGTTCAATCTCATTCCTGCGTGCAGTCAATTGTTAGAGATTTTTTAAATGTCAAATTTAACATTTACCTCGTTTTTCTTACTTTTTTTTGTCTTTTTTTTTTGTCTTTCTCTTAATCCAATCTTTATATCCTGCTCTTTATTTCTCCTCTGTACTTGATTTGACACTCATTCACCCTCCTTCTCTGTCGTTCCTCTGGTTCTTGCTCAATCCTTAAATCTCATTGGTAAAGGAGATACACTGTTGGTCCCATCATTCACTAAGGTCCCAGATGCCCTGTTGCCCTCGCCGTGCTGTTATTAGCTCGAGTTTCCAGCAAGTTACAGCGCAAAACATTTTTGAGCTGAAGGTTGCAGAAAAAAGTCTAACTAACAGAAAGTACCGTAAGATGCCCTGCCCCAGCAAGATCCGACCCATTATATCAAATGAGAGACTTCAAATTTTCTTCAGGAACCCTCTTATTTTTGGAGGAATGGTAGCATGGTGGTTAGCTTACTGGACTAGTAATCCAGAGGCCTAGACTAATGATCCAGTGACATGAGTTCAAATCCCACCACAGCAGCTGGGGAATTAAAATTCAGTTAATTAAATAAATCTGGAACAAAAAGCTAGTGTCAGTAATGGTAACCATGAAACTATTGGATTTTCATAAAAACACATCTGCTTCACTAACGTCCTTTAAGGAAGGAAATATGACATCCTTATCTGGTCTGGCCTGTATGTGTCTCCAGATCCACAGCAATGTGGTTGACTCTTAACTGCCCTCTGAAATGGCCTAGCAAGCCACTCAGTTGTACACAACCGCTAATAAAAACAATAATAAGAATAAAACCGGAAGGACCACCCGGCATTGACCTTGGCACTGGCTTCAGACACGACAAAAGGGAGGTAGACAAAAGGCTGGAAACTATAGACCAGTTAGCCTAACATCTGTGGTTGGTAAAATGTTGGAGTCCATTATTAAGGAAGCAGTAACAGGACATTTCGATAAGCATAATTTAATTGGACAGAGTCAGCATGGTTTTATGAAGGGGAAGTCATGTTTGACAAATTTGCTCAAATTCTTTGAGGACGTAACAAACAGGGTGGATAAAGGGGAGCCAGTGGATGTGGTGTATTTGGACTTCCAAAAGGCATTTGACAAGGTGTCACACAAAAGATTACTGCACAAGATAAAAAATCACGGGATTGGGGGTAATATACTGGCATGGGTGGAAGATTGGCTATCTAACAGAAAACAGAGAGTTGGGATAAATGGTTCATTCTCGGGTTGGCAATCAGTAACTAGTGGTGTTCCGCAGGGGTCAGTGCTGGGACCCCAACTCTTTACAATCTAAATTAACGATTTGGAGGAGGGGACCAAGTGCAACATATCCAAGTTTGCCGATGATACAAAGATGGGAGGGAAAGCAGTGAGTGAGGAGGACATAAAAAACCTGCAAAAGGACACAGACAGGCTAAGTGAGTGGGCAGAAATTTGGCAGATGGAATATAATGTTGGAAAGTGTGAGGTTATGCACTTTGGCAGAAAAAATCAAAGAGCAAGTTATTATCTAAATGGAGAGAAACTGCAAAGTGCTACAGTACAAAGGGATCTGGGGGTCCTGGTGCATGAAACACAGAAGGTTAGTATGCAGGTACAGCAGGTGATCAGGAAGGCCAATGGAATCTTGGCTTTTATTGCAAGGGGGATGGAGTATAAAAGCAGGGAAGTCTTGCTTCAGTTATACAGGGTACTGGTGAGGCTACACCTAGAGTACTGCGTACAGTTCTGGTTTCCATATTTAAGAAAAAATATACTTGCTCTCGAGGCAGTTCAGAGAAGGTTCACTCAGTTGATTCCAGAGATGAGGGGGCTGACTTATGAGGAAAGGTTGAGTAGGTTGGGCCTCTACTCATTGGAATTCAGAAGAATGAGAGGCGATCTTATCGAAACATATAAGATTGTGAGGGGGCTTGATCGGGTGGATGCGGGGAGGATGTTTCCACTGGTGGGTGAGACTAGAACTAGCGGACATAATCTTAGAATAAGGGGCTGCCCTTTCAAAACTGAGATGAGGAGAAACTTCTTCACTCAGAGGGTAGTAAATCTATGGAATTTGCTACCTCAGAGAGCTGTGGAAGCTGCGACATTGAATACATTTAAAACAGAGATAGACAGTTTCCTAGCTGATAAGGGAATTAGGGGTTACGGGGAGCGGGCAGGGAAGTGGACGTGAGTCTAGGTTCGGATCAGCCATGATCCTATTGAATGGCGGAGCAGGCCCGAGGGGCCGTATGGCCTACTCCTGCTCCTACTTCTTATGTTCTTATGTTCTAACAGTACGCCCAGCCCAGTTGACCCTGCAAAGTCCTCATCACTAACATCTGGGGACTTGTACCAAAATTGGGAGGGCTGTCCTACAGACTAGTCAAGCAACAGCCTGATATAGTCGTACTCACAGAATCATACCTTTCAGTCAATGTCCCAGATTCCTCCATTACCATCCTTGGGTATGTCCTGTCCCACCGGCAGGACAGACCCACCAGGGGTGGTGGCACAGTGGTATACAGTCGGGAGGGAGTGGCCCTGGGAGTCCCCAACCTTGACTCCGGACCCCATGAAGTCTCATGATTTCAGGTCAAGCATGGGCAAGTAAACCTTCTGCTGATTACCACCTACCGCCCTCCCTCAGCAGGTGAATCAGCACTCCTCCATGTCGAACACCACTTGGAAGAAGCACTGAGGGTAGCAAGGGCACAGAATGTACTCTGGGTGGGGGACTTCAATGTTCATCACCAAGAGTGGCTCGGTAACACCACTACTGACCAAGTTGGCCAAGTCCTGAAGTACATAGCTGCCAGACTAGGACTGTGGCAAGTGGTGAGAAAACCAACATGAGGGAAAAACCTACTTGACCTCATCCTCACCAATCTACCTGTCACAGGTGCATCTTTACATGACAGCATTGGTAGCAGTGACCACCGCACAGTCCTTCTGGAGATGAAATCTCATCTTCACACTGAGGACACATACATCGTGTTGTGTGGTACTACCAGCGTGCTAAATGGGATAGATTCAGAACAGATCTAGCAGCTCAAAACTGGGCATCCATGAGACACTGTGGGCCATCAGTAGCAGCAGAATTGTATTCCACCACAATCTGTAAACTCATGGCCCGGCATATCCCTCACTCTACCATTACCATCAAGCCAGGGGACCAACCCTGGTTCAATGAGGAGTGCAGAAGAGCATGCCAGGAGCAGCACCAGGCGTATCTAAAAATGAGATGCCAACCTGGGGAAGCTGCAACACAGGACTACATGCATGCTAAACAGCGGAAGCAGCATGCTATAGACAGAGCGAAGCAATCCCACAATCAATGGATCAGATCAAAGCTCTGCAATTCTGCCACATCCAGTCGTAAACGGTGGTGGACAATTAAACAACTAACGGGAGGAGGAGGCTCCAGGAATATCCCCATCCTCAATGATGATGGAGTCCAGCAGCGAGTGCAAAAGACAAGGCTGAAGCGTTTGCAATCATCTTCAGCCAGAAGTGCCGAGTCGGTATTCCATCTTGGCCTCCTCCTGAGGTCCCCACCATCACAGAAGCCAGTCTTCAAACAATTCGATTCACTCCACATGATATCAAGAAACAGCTGAGCGCACTGGATACAGCAAAGGCTATGGGCCCCAACAACATCCCGTCTATCGTGCTGTAGACATGTGCTCCAGAACTAGACACACCTCTAGCCAAGCTGTTCAAGTACAGCTACAACACTGGCATCTACCCGACAATGTGGAAAACTGCCCAGGTATGTCCTGGCCACCAAAAGCAGGACAAATACAATCTGGCCGATTAACCCCCCATCAGTCTACACTCAATCATCAGCAAAGTGATGGAAGGTGTTGTCACAGTGCTATCAAGCAACACTTACACACCAATAACCTGCTCACCAATGCTTAGCTTGGGTTCCGCCAGGACCACTCGGCTCCCGACCTCATTACAGCCTTGGTCCAAACGTGGACCAAGGAGCTGAATTCCAGAGGTGAGGTGAGAATGACTGCCCTTGGCATCAAAGCAGCATTTGACCGAGTGTGGCATCAAGGAGCTCTAGTAAAATTGAAGTCAATGGGAATCAGGGGAAAACTCTCCACTGGCTGGAGTCTTACCTAGCACAAAGGAAGATGGCTGTGGTTCTTGGAGGTCAATCATCTCAGCCCCAGGACATTACTGCAGGAGTTCCTCAGGGCAGTGTCTTAGGCCCAACCATCTTCAGCTGCTTCATCAATGACCTTCCCTCCATCATAAGGTCAGAAGTGGGGATGTTCTCTGATGACTGCACAGTGTTCAGATCCATTCGCAACTCCTCAGATAATGAAGCAGTCCATGCCCGCATGCAGCAAGACCTGGACGACATTCAGGCTTGGGCTGATAAGTGGCAAGTAACATTCGTGCCACACAAGTGCCAGGCAATGACTATCTCCAACAAGCGAGAGTCTAATCACCAGCCTTTGACATTCAACGACATTACCATCACCGAATCCCAAACCATCAACATCCTGGGGGGTCACCATTGACCAGAAACTTAACTGGACCAGCTACATACATACTGTGGCTACAAGAGCAGGTCAGAGGCTAGGTATTTTGCAGCGAGTGTCTCACCTCCTGACTCCCCAAAGCCTTTCCACCATCTACAAAGCACAAGTCAGGAGTGTGATGGAATACTCTCCACTTGCCTGGATGAGTGCAGCTCCAACAACATTCAAGAAGCTTGACACCATCCAGGACAAAGCAGCCTGCTTGATTGGCACCCCATCCACCACCTTAAACATTCACTCCCTGCAACACTGGCGCACCGTGGCTGCAGTGTGTACCATCTACAAGATGCACTGCAGCAACTCACCAAGGCTTCTTCGGCAGCACCTCCCAAACCTGCGCCTTCTACTACCTAGAAGACAAGGGCAGCAGGTGCATGGGAACACCATCAACTCCAAGTTCCACCCCATCCTGACTTGGAAATATATTGCCGTTCCTCCATCATCGCTGGGTCAAAGTCCTGGAACTCCTTCCCTAACAGTACTGTGGGAGTACCTTCACCACACAGACTGTAGCGGTTCAAGAAGGCAGCTCACCCCCACCTTCTCAAGGGAAATTAGGGATGGGCAATAAATGCTGGCATTGCCAGTGATGCCCACAGCCCAGGAACAAATTTTTAAAAACTGTTTATATTTACCCCATAACAATATTTTGGCTATTAACTAAACCATCTGTGCCACTGGAACCATCATCTATAAAGTAACCTCCAAGTAACTGAGGTCTTGCTCGCTCTGATAAAACATGCACCATGCATGCTGCGGTCAGTTTTTTCAGGAGCACAACAGCCAGCCAGTGGTCCTTAAAGGGACCGCTGGAGTCAGCCACCCAAAAAGGAAGTTTAAAGTTTTTTACCTTAACAGCCCTACTATTAACTGTTCAATATCATGTTATATTCCTATTCAGAATTCAATATCATGTTATATATTTCTATTATCAAGTTAATGTACTACTATATTCCTATTTCTCATGTCCAGAGGATTTCAGATTTTATGAATCATTAAAATTGAACAGTCCTTCGTGACATTTTTTTGAAAATGTATCATTTGAGGGAGAATGTCACATTACATCTTTCAGGATTAACTGAAGTTTGTAAAGGGTGTAGGAGAGAAAGCTGGTGAGGAGAGCAGTCAGGATGAATGTTTTGGAATGGGATTTAAAAGACCTGGCCTAGAAATTGGGTATAGCCCCGCTTGGGGCGTTAGAATTGGTGCAGCGCAAAGTTTATAGCCAGACGCAACTTATCGCCACCTGGCGCGATATTGGGTTGCATCGCCCCTAAAGGTGATTGAGGCGCGAATGCAGGCGTTACACGGGACTCCTAAGGCGCTAAACTTCCGGCGCAACCCAATATCGGAGCGGACGGGCGCAGCGCAGGTGCTCTCAATTACCGATGACCACGAGACTTCCAGGCGCCGGCCAGCTCTTAAAGGGGTGGGTCAGTCAGCTTCAGCATCCACACTCTGCACCTTGCAGGCCTCAGAATCGGTGCAGGCCCTTCTCTGGCGCTAAAAACTTGGACCAGATGGAGAAGGTGAGACAGAGAGCAGAGCACTTCACCAATGAGGCTCTGGAGCAATTGGTGGCCGCAGTGGAGCGCCGGCGAGATGTTCTCTACCCAGACAATGGCAGGAGGCCGAATCATAAGGACTACCGACGAGCTTGGAGGGATGTATGCCAGAGGGTCAACTCCAGCAGCATGGTGACCAGTAGCCCTGTCCAATGCAGAAAGAAATTCAATGACCTCACTCGGGTCGTGAGAGTGGGTGTTGTTTCTGCAAACTTCAGCATCCCTTCATTTGCACCTGACTTTATGGCTACAGGGTGGCCTGTGCCCCATTGGCCATCTGCCAGCAAGCACCCATGGCCCTTTCTGGGCACACACATGCACATTTGACTCAAGGCGTCATGTAAGGGCTCTTGCACCATGGGGGGCATGAGATGATCACTCAGGGCATCATGTAAGGGCTCTTCCACCATGGGGGTATGAGATGATCACTCAGGGCATCAGGTGACATAACTTCCCCTCCTTTCCCCTGCAGTCCAAGCTGGCGAGGATTGGCAAAGACCAGCTTCGCACCATTGGAGGTCCTCCACAAGTGGTCACTCTCACGGATCTCGAGGAGCTGGTCCACCAGATTCTTGGAGGACGTCTGAGTGGTCCTGTGACCACTGCAGCTGCTGACCCCGTTGTCGACAGCGATGGTAAGGTTCTCACCTTTTACAACTGTCTCCTTCCACTTGGTCCCACCGCCAGCATGCTTTCTCACTGTGGACCCATGTCATAGCCTTGCCGCAATCTGGCATCCCTTGCTGCCAAGCTGTCCTTTTGCTAAAGCTACTCTTCCACCTCCCTGCTTTCAGATGCTGCATCGCCAGCTCGGGAGCCGGGCCCTCAAGCTGCCAGTGCCAGTGCCTCCGAAGGCTCAATGAGAAAATTACTGTCCAACAGAAGGTCAGCAACTCTCTCCAGCAACGATCAGAATGACCAGCCCAAATGGCTGCAGCTTTTATACTAGTGCTGTCTCCTTTAAATAGCGTCCCCCGAGTCCGAGAAGGGCCTGGGAACGCTCCATCCAACTGTCACTAATAGCGCCAGGCGGAAAGGTTGCGGGCGCCACCGAATATCCGGTCCGGGGCGCCAAAAAGGCGTTGCACACTGAAATGACGTCATGATCTGCCTGCGCCCGCGGGCGCGCGCAAAGAGTTAGTGCCAGCGCTAAAAGGATACTCAATATGGGAGGTGGCACTATATTCACTGCGCCCGCCCGAAAATTGGGTAACGCCCCAATTCTCGGGCTCTTTAGGCGCTAATCGCTGGCGCTACCAACCGAATTTCTAGGCCAGAGAGTTAGAGACAAATGTGGACAGCATTCTGGACAAGGAAAATTCAGTCTAGTTGACTGACCAGTTGTGAGCTAAAGAGGCCAGCTCAGATTGACAAAGTCGTGCATCGCTGGTTTAGACTGAATGGGCAGCAAGGGATGTTGATGGAACTGAAAGCAGAGGCACATGCTGCATGCTGGAACCAAAACGGAAGGCTTTGGTTTTGCTGATATACTGACCAAACATGAAGATGTGTATTAAACTGCTGTGACTGGAGAAATTTGCAGTGCTATGGGGAAAGATCAGGGGAGAGGGACTAATTGGACAGCTCCTTCAAAGAGCCGGCACAGACACGATGGGGGGAATTTTAACCCCAAAAAACCGGTTGGTTTGGGGTCGGGTGGGAGGTTAAAGTGTTAAAAATCTGAATCCTGACCAGAACCCGCCTCCAACCCGCCCACTTCCGGTATTAACAGAGGCAGGATGCGGAGCGGGCAGCCAACCCGTTCCCAGGAGGCGGGTAGTTCATTTAAATATTATAATGAGGCCTCAGATTTAACCACCATTTTAAATTTAACTGTGGCTGGTCAGGTTTTGCAGGCCTCGGAATGTGATGGTTACTTTGGTCCAGCGTGAGTGACTAACTGAACCTTCGAGCTATTAGGGTATCCTTGGCATCCTGAGCAGCAATGTGAGCGGCTGGTCTGACGTTGGAGGCATCAGCTTCATCCTCCTCCTCGCCATTGAAATCCTCATCAGATGAGGTGTCCCTCCTCCACCTCTAGTCCTCCCTACTGCGCTATGTTGTGCAGAATGCAGCACACTACGATTATCCCAGAGATCCTCGCTGGCAAGTACTGAAGGGCGCCTCCAGATCTGTCCAGGTATCTGAACCGTATCTTGTGCTTGCTTGATGACACATCTGGTTGTTACATGGCTCACATTGTAGCACTCTTGGTGTTTATTGGTGGGATTCCTCAGAGATGTCATCAGCCAGGTTTGTAGGGCGTATTCTTTGTCGCCCGTTAGCCACCCCTTAAGGGTCGTCCCAGGTACGAACAGATTGGGGATGTTGGACTGTCGCAGTATGAAAGCGTCGTGGCAACTCCCAGAAAATCTGGCGCATTCCTGCATGAATCTTTTCTTGTGGTTGCACACTAGCTGAACATTGATGGAATGAAATCCTTTGCGGTTGACAAGTGCTCCTGGTTGATCTGGGGGTGCTCTGATTGCCATGTGTGTGCAGCCGATGGTACCCTGCATCTGTGGGAAGCCAGCCAGAGATGAGAATCGGAGTGGCAGCTCATTCTGCCTATTGTCATCACAGGGGAAGTTTACATGATACCCAGCCCTGGCAAACAATCCATCCGTCACCTGCCTTATGCATTTATGTGCAGCCAACTGCAAATTCCTCAATATGTCTCCGGTAGCACCCGAGAAGGAACCAAAGGCATATAAATTGAGGGCAGTGGTGACTTTCACAGCCACAGGTAATGCATGGCCACCATATCCAGAAAATCGCAGGTCTTCTTCTAGGAGGCTGCAGATGTCTGCCACCATCTGACATGACAATCTCAGCCTGCGAACGCACTGCTCTTCCAAAAGGTCAAGGGAGTTGAGACTCTGGGCTAGAAATTCATTATAGCCCAGGAATGGGCGGTATCATTAGAAAAGTTGGAGAATTAGTGCCCGGCTGTAGACTGCACCATCTCAGCATAGATGGCAGCAATCTGGGCTGGCTGGATGACAGGCAGCGACAAGGGCAATGGCGGAGTGGCAGTGGTGGGAGCAGGAATGCTGTCATCCTGAGAGGACAGCAGGTTCCTGCTCCACTGACCTCTGCCACTCCCCTGGGGCAGCACCTCAGCATCCCTAGGAATCCCGCTACCCTGGCAAAGCCACATGCACGCTCGTCCTGCTTCTCTCTGGTGATGGGGAAGGAAATGTAATTCCTTCTCCTACTGTAGAGAGACTCTGTGACCACCTGGATGCAGCGATGGATGGTGAACTGCGAGATGTTAGCTATGTCTCCTGTTGCAGACTGGAAGGATCCGCTGGCGAAGAAATTGAGGGCGACAGTGACCTTGACTGCCACTGAGAGAGCCGTGGTCGCCCTGCTCTGAGGCTGGGGCTCTGGTTGCAGGAGGTGGCAGAGTTCTGTGACCACCTCCTTGGTGAAGCTGAGCCTTCTAATACGCTGCTCCTCACTTAATTGGAGGTAGGAGAAGTGCTCTCTGAATACCCTCGGAGGGTAAGGTCTCTTGTTGAGAGCCCTGATGGCCCTCCTCCTCCCTCTGGCCACATATTCCAGTCTTTCTTACTGCCTCCGCTCTCTCCATCATAGATCCTGGAGTGTGAGGTCAACTGCCAGTACAGCCCCCATGAATGTAACCAAGTGTAGCCATTTGATTTTTTAAGAATAAATGTAGCTACTTTTTAGTTGCCACAACACTCCTGATACTAAATAACCTTGAAATGATGGAATGATAGTGTTGCACTATGTAAAACTGACAAGAAAGCACTGAAACTCTGTGGTTTATAATTTCTAAGGACTCTCTGGTGTAGCGGGGACTGTTGGTAAACCAGGTAACTGTAGTGTAATTAGTGGGATTGATTTAATTTAAATTCAATTAATTAAAGGGTAAGTCATGGCAGGACAGCCCGGCCCCGTGGTATGCTCCTCCTGCACATTGCGGCACTGGAGCTGCGATTCGATGCATACTGGAGCGTTCGCGATGCTCAGGACATCGTGAATATCACGTTTACGGAGCTGGACACACCGCAGGTAGAGGTTCGACAGGAAGAAAGGGAACGGGTGACCAACAGGCAGAGTACTAGGTGCAGGCAGGTAGTGCAGGGGTCCCCTGTGGCCATCCCCCTCTCCAACAGATACACCACTTTGAGTACTGTTGGGGGGGGTGGTTTATCAGAGGAAGGCAGCAGCAGCCAACTTCCTGGCACCAGGGGTGGCTCTGCTGCACAGAATGGGAGGAAAAAGAGGGGTAGAGCTATAGTAATAGGGGATTCCATTGTAAGGGGAATAGATCGGCGTTTCTGCGGCCGCAAACGAGACACCAGAATGGTGTGTTGCCTCCCTGGTGCAAGGGTCAAGGATGTCTCCGAGCGACTACAGAACATCTTGGAAGGGGATGGTGAACAGGCAGTTGTCGTGCTCCATATAGGCACCAACAATATAGGTAAAAAGCGGGATGAGGTCCTAAAAGCGGAATATAGGGAGTTAGGAGATAAATTAAAAAACAGGACCTCAAAGGTAGTAATCTCGGGATTGCTACCAGTGCCACGTGCTAGTCAGAGTAGAAATAGAAGGATACTTCAGATGAATACATGGCTAGAGGAATGGTGCCAGGGGGAGGGATTCAAGTTCCTGGGACATTGGAACCGGTTCTGGGGGAGGTGGGACCAGTTAAAACCGGATGGTCTGCATCTGGGCAGGGCTGGAACTGATGTCCTAGGGGGAGTGTTTGCTAGTGCTGTGGGGGAGGGTTTAAACTAAAATGGCAGGGGGTTGGGAACCTGAGCAGGGAGACAAAGGAAAGGGAAACAAGGATAAAAGCAAAAGATAGGAAGGAGAAAAACAAAAGTGACAGTCAGAGAAATCAACAGTTTAAATCAAACGTGGCCACAGTAAATAATAATTCTAATAGTTCTAGGAGCGTTAAAAAAACAAGCCTGAAGGCTTTGTGTCTTAATGCGAGGAGCATTTGTAATAAGGTGGATGAATTGGCTGCGTAAATAGGGGTAAACGAATATGATTTGGTTGGGATTACAGAAACGTGGCTCAAGGATGGCCAAGACTGGGAACTCAACATCCAGAGGTATTCGATATTCAGGAAAGATAGGCAAAAAGGAAAGGGAGGTGGGGTAGCATTACTGGTTAAAGAAGGGATTAACACAATTGTAATGAAGGATATTAGCTCTGATGATGTGGAATCTGCATGGGTAGAATTGAGAAATACTAAGGGGAAAAAAATGTTAGCGGGGGTGGTATATAGACCTCCAAACAGTAATGCGGAGGTTGGGGATGGCATTAAAAGGGAAATTAAAGAAGCGTGCAATAAGGGCACAGCAGTCATCATGGGTGACTTTAATCTACATATAGATTGGGCCAACCAAATTAGTAACATACTGTGGAGGAGGAATTCCTGGAGTGTTTACGGGATGGTTTCCTGGACCAATATGTCGAGGAACCAACCAGAGATCAGGCCATCTTAGACTGGGTATTATGTAACGAGAAAGGATTAATTAGCAATCTTGTTGTACGAGGCCCCTTGGGTCAGAGCGATCATAATATGATCGAATTCTTCATTAAGATGGAGAATGAAGTAGTTGACTCAGAGACTAGGGTCCTCAATTTAAATAAAGGAAACTACGATGGTCTGAGGAGCGAGTTGGGTAAGATTGATTGGGGAATGGCACTCAAAGGGTTGAATTTGTTCATCCTAGTTTGGCATAAAAATAAAACAAAAAAGGTGACTCAACCGTGGCTAACAAGGGAAATTAGGGATAGCATAAGATCCAAGGAGAGGACATATAAATTGGCCAGAAAAAGCAATAATCCTGAGGATTGGGGGCAGTTTAGGATTCAACAAAGGAGGACAAAGGGATTAATTAAGAAAGGGAAAATAGAATATGAGAGTAAGCTTGCAGGGAACATAAAAACTGACTGTAAAAGCATTTATAGATATGTGAAGAGAAAAAGGTTGGTGAAGTCAAGTGTCGGTCCCTTGCAGTCAGAATCAGGGGAATTTATAATGGGGAACAAAGAAATGGCAGACCAACTAAATACATATTTTGGTTCTGTCTTCATAAAGGAGGACACAAATAACCTCCCAGAGATGCCGGGGAACATAGGGTCTGATGAAAGGGTGGAGCTGAAAGAAAACAATATTTGTAGGGAAAAGGTGTTAGGAAAATTGATGGGACTGAAGGCCGATAAATCCCCAGGGCCTGATAATCTACATCCCAGGGTACTTAAGGAAGTGGCCCTAGAAATTGTAGATGCATTGCTGGTCATCTTCCAGAACTCGATAGACTCTGGAACAGTATCCATGGATTGGAGGGTAGCTAATGTTACCCCACTATTCAAAAAGGTGGTAGAGAAAAAGAGGGGAATTATAGACCGGTAAGCCTGACATCGGTAGTGGGGAAAATGCTGGAGTCCATTATAAAAGATGTAATAGCAGAGCACTTGGAAAGCAGTGACAGGATCGGACAAAGTCAACATGGATTTACAAAAGGTAAATCATGCTTGACTAATCTACTGGAATTTTTTGAGGATGTAACTGATAAAATAGATAAGGGAGAACCAGTGGATGTGGTGTATTTGGACTTTCAGAAAGCATTCGATAAGGTCCCACATAAGAGATTAGCGTGCAAAATTAAGGCACATGGGATTGGGGGCAAGGTATTGACTTGGATAGAGAACTGATTGGCAGACAGAAAGCAAAGAGTTGGAATAAATGGGTCATTTTCCGAGTGGCAGGCAGTGACTAGTGGGGTACCGCAAGGATCGGTCCTAGGACCCCAGCTGTTCACAATATATATTAATGATCTGGACGAGGGAATTGGATGTAATATCTCCAAATTTGCAGACGACACAAAGCTGGGTGGGAGGGTATGCTGTGAGGAGGATGTCGTGAAACTCCAATACGATTTGGACAGGTTGGGTGATTGGGCAGAAACATGGCAAATGCACCATAATGTGGATAAATGTGAGGTTATCCACTTTGGTGGCAAAAACAGGAAGGCAGATTATTATTTGAATGGCAATAGATTGGGAGAAGGGGAAGTGCAAAGAGACCTGGGTGTTATTGTGCACCAGTCGCTGAAGGTAAGCATGCAGGTGCAGCAGGTGGTTAAGAAGGCAAATGGTATGTTGGCCTTCGTAGCAAGAGGGTTCGAGTACAAGAACAAGGATGTCTTGCTGCAGTTGTACAGGGCCTTGGTGAGACCACACCTTGAGTACTGTGTGCAGTTTTGGTCACATTACCTGAGGAAGGACATTCTTGCCATGGAAGGAGTGCAGCGAAGATTCACAAGGCTGATACCTGGGATGGCAGGAATGACGTATGAGGAGAGATTGTGTCAATTGGGCTTATACTCACTGGAGTTTAGAAGATTGAGAGGGGATCTCATCGAAACCTATAAAATTCTGTCAGGCCTGGACAGACTAGATGCAGGAAGGATGTTTCTGATGGCTGGGGGGTCCAGAACCAGGGGCATAGTCTAAGGATAAGGGGTAAGCCATTTAGGACTGAAATGAGGAGGAATTTCTTCACCCAGAGAGTAGTGAACCTGTGGATTTCTATGCCACAGAGGGCGGTGGAGGCCAGTTCATTAAATATATTCAAGAAAGAGTTGGATATATTTCTTAAGGCTAAAGGGATCAAGGGATATGGGGAGAAGGCAGGGACAGGGTACTGAATTTGGATGATCAGCCATGATCTCATTGAATGGCGGAGCAAGCTCGAAGGGCCGAATGGCCTACTCCTGCTCCTATCTTCTATGTTTCTATGTTTCTATGTTAACCTACAGCTGCGACTCATTACTGATGATCCCTTTCAATAACATCCCTGGAGCCGGCTTCCTGGTGCTTCACGCCAGCTCTCCCTGTCGCTGTTTCCTCCAGGCGCTAAGGTAGGTGGCGACAATCAATTTTGCAGAGCGGGTGCTCAATGAGTGTTGCACACTTGCTGATGTCACGATCCACCTGGCATTGAGGCTCCTGATGATAACTGTTAGCGGCAGCACTGCAGGGGGGTGGGATTTGGCATGTGGCGTGCCTCGCCCCGGCGATACTGCTCTAGTGCCCTGTTAGTGCCATCTGCTGGTGCTAACGGGAGGCACTAAGGTACTGAATTTTTCCCCCTCTGTCTAAACACCAGTACATAGGTAGTGCCTCCTGCGAGCTCGACACCACTTTTTCTCCCTTCTCTGTTGTCCACCTGCAGCTCCCTCCACAGCACGCCCTTGCTGCTATGGATGCTGCTTGCCTTCCTCATCTGAAGTCCAATCACAAACAGCCATGACGCCACCCATCATGATGTTCTCTGTGTGAACACCTCCAAATTGTACACATAAGTCTCTCACAACCAGCACTCGCACCAAACCATTTCCTAGAGGGAACTGAGAAAGCCGCTGTGAACACTGAGCCTTGATTCATATCTGCCTCCTGACCTTTAACCATCCCCATGAATTGCCGTTCAACCTCGCCTCCATTTCACTGACAGATTTCCCGAACCCCGGGAAACCCGTGCAGGAGACATTCATTTCAAATTGCTGCCAATATCTTATGAAAGGACCCTCATTTAAACATTATAATTACAGACCCATCTCTCCAGAGCGGGTTACTTGAACACTGTGAAACCTGCCGCCGGTAAAACCGAAACAGGCGCGTTTGCGCCAAGTTGGCGGTGGGTTTCCCGCATTCGACGATTGAACCTCTGCCCCCATCGACCCTCCCTCGCCCATCCGGGTGGGTGGGGGTGTTTAAAATTCCCCCCCGATCTTTGTCTTGGTTCTATATTGACATTTTGAATTAACTCTTCAATTGAATTCTGAATATGATTGAAAAACATTTAAATTAATATAAATTATTGCTGATTTAGTGCAGAGATGCTGATTAGCAGTTAGGTATCTAGGTTGTTCTTTATCCGAATTCCAGGTAGACCAGGTTACGTTATAGAGACCAGAAGGCCCGATGTTCGATCCTTAGTCTGTTCTGAGTTGCCCGATATCGACAGAGCAGCAGTTTGGATGATACAATTGGTTTTACTGCCCTTGGACTAGGGAGGGGTGTGGGGGAAAGGAAACAGTGTCCCTTCAGGTGAAACAGGATCAGGCTGAATTGTAATGCCCTCCTCAGCTGAAAAGCTTATCAACACATATGAAGAATGTCCACTTCTGAAGTCTCCTCTGGAATTATACTCCAGGAAGAAGCCTGCACCTTCAGGAATGGAGGCAAGAAAAGTTGAGAAAATTGAAAAAGACAAAACAAAGATTAAGATAAAGTGTAAGTAATAATATATTGGCTGGGGTTTTCAGTTTGTGTGCTTCCCAGCCCGCAATTTTCCAGTCCATTTAATTGAAGGGGGAAAATCACAGGCTGGTGAACTCACTCGTGAAAAAGCTGTGGCCACTTTGTCTAAGATATGAAATCTTGGAGAGGATCTCCTTTGCAATTTTTTATGTCCCTTGTCGTGGACAGCAGTCACAGAAGCACGAATTTTAAACATGTTGCACAGAATTGATCAGTGAGGTCCAGGAGATCAGCTGCAGAGTGCCGGTGTTGCAGTTTCTGAGGTTTTTTTAATTGCCAGGCTCAGTGCCTGGAAAATCAGCAGGATTTTAATATGTTTGTTCCTGCTCTGGAACAGCAGGTAGCTATGCCACTCACTGAAACATGAAGAATGCTCTGCTGGTCCTGAAACATAAATAGAATGGGATCAAGGGCAAAACAGAGGCATTGAGGCACTAAATGAGAGGCAGGCTGTGTTAGATCCGTGGTTCAGTGGATAAATAATTATACGGATGCTGTACATAAACAAATAACAGGTCTTTACTGGAGGAGGGTAATCTCTAGACTGGGGTACTACAGTATACAGGAGCTGTAAAAAGTAGTTCTGACTTAAAGCACATACACTACAATTCCTCCCTTTTTAGATTAATAATACCCCCTTAATATTCAAATAACAATTACATTTTTACATGTACATTCAATAACAAAAGTCCATTTATAGATTCAGTCTTTGGGGCTTTCGAGATAGCGCCTTTCCGGAGGTTCTTGTTCTTGGTGCAGAGGCGATTCTGACCCCCTTTCATCGGGTAGTTCATCGGGTTCCACTGCTACTGGGTCTGAAGTAGATACTACCGGTATGTCGGGTTCATCCCCAGGTGCTCGAGACATGGGGTTGACGCATTCCTGTGATGCTAAGATCTGATCGACGTGGCGTCTCACAATGTTCTCCCCGACATCCACTGTGTACATTAATGGCCCCTGCCTTGTACATATCGTTCCGGGTTGCCACTTCTCTGTTCGATAGTCCCGGGCCAAGACTGGTTGCCCTACATTGAAGCTCCTTGTCGGCTTCTCGTTGATGTGCTGGAATTGTTTGTCCTCAACATTTCTTCGCACATTTGGTCTGAGCAAGTCCAGACGAGATCTCAACCTTCGGTTAAAGAACATCATGGTCGGGATCTGGTTGGTAACTGCATGTGTCGCGTTTCGGTAGGCTAATAAGAAATTGTCCATCTTATGCTGTAGTGGAATTTCCTCGTCGCTCATGGCCTTTATCGCCTTCTTAAAGGTTTGTACGAACCTCTCAGCCAATCCATTGGTGGCTGGATGATACGGGGCGGATGTGTAATGCCTTACCCCATTCCTTTTCATGAATTTTTGGAACTCGTCGGACACAAACTGTGGTCCATTATCAGAGCAGATCTGCTCTGGTAACCCGTTTCTGGCAAATATGGTCCGTAGGACTGCAATCGTTTTTTCTGTAGTGGTTGAAGACATCTTTATCACCTCAGGCCACTTTGAATGAGCATCCACTGCTATTAAGAACATTGAGTCCATGAATGGACCAGCGAAATCAATGTGCACCCGTTGCCATGGAGAGGAGGGCCACTCCCATGGGTGTAGAGGGGCATGTGGTGGTGCATTTTGGACCTTCTGGCATCCTAAGCAGCTCTTAGTTAGGTCTTCGATTTGTTGATCGATTCCCGGCCACCACACATAAGCCCTAGCTAGGCTTTTCATTTTCACTCCCCCCAGATGACCTTCATGTAGCTCATTTAGCACTCTCTCCCTTAACTTGGGTAGAATCACCACTCTGGATCCACACATCACTGTCCCCTGGCATACTGACAGCTGTTCTCTTCTGGATGAGAATGCTGGCAACAGTGAGTCACCATGTGTTGGCCATCCCCTCACCGTCAATTCATATACCCGTGACAGCGTCGGATCATTGCGGGTCTCCTTCTCTATATCCGCGTTTGTTACTGGCAATCGTTCAATTATCAACGAATAAAATATCTCGATAGGGTCCACTGCTGGTGCTTCCTCCACAGTAGGCAGTGGCAGGCGCGATAGCCCATCAGTGTTCCCATGCTGTCTCGTGCCTTTATATTCTATTTCATATTGATTCACCACTAGAAACAGGGACCATCTTTGTAACCGCTGTGCAGTCATTACTGGCACGCCCTTCTTAGGATTAAAGATGGAGACAAGTGGTTGGTGGTCAGTCAGCAAGGTGAACTTCTGTCCATGCAGATAGTGGTTGAATTTTTTTACTCCCCATACTAGGCTGAGGGCCTCCCTGTCAATCTGGGCATAGTTGCGCTCGGCTGAGGTTAGTGACCGAGACGCAAAGGCTACTGGCCTCTCCAACCCGTCTGGGAATTTGTGCGACAGCACCGCTCCAATGCCGTAGGGTGATGCATCACATGCCAAACGAATTGGTAGTGCTGGGTTGAAATGGGCCAACACCTCTTTTGATGTGATCAATTCTTTACACTTCTGGAAAGCTCGTCTACGTTCGTCATCCCACTTCCATGGTACCCCTGTTTGCAGTAGGGTGTTCAACGGGTGTAATACCGTAGACAAATTTGGTAAGAACTTGTGGTAATAGTTTACCAGCCCGAGGAACGACCTCAGTTGTGACACATTTTCCGGTGCTGGAGCCTTGACTACTGCCTCTATCTTGTCAGGGGACTTAAGTAACCCCTCTTCATCGATGACGTGGCTGCAATATGAGATCTGTTTCTGGAAAAACTCGCACTTGTGGCGATTAGCTTGTAACCCATATTCCTTTAATCTGGCGAGCACCTTCTCCAAGTTAGCGAGGTGATCACCGTCATTTTCGCCCGTGACCAAGATGTCGTCCAAATAACACTGGGTCCTTGGAATCCCTTGCAGGACCTGACCCATCGCCCTTTGCCAGATAGCCGGAGCTGAGGCTACTCCAAACACCAGCCGGTTGTATTGATAGAGACCTTTATGCATGTTGATCGTAAGGTAATGTTTCGAAGCTTCTTCTACCTCCATTTGCAAGTACGCCTGGGCTAGATCAATTTTGGTGAAGCGTTTACCACCAGATAGCGAGGCGAAAATATCCTCAATTCGTGGAAGCGGATATTGCACCGTGTGAAGGACTGGGTTCACTGTCACCTTAAAATCCCCACAGAGGCGGACCTTCTTAGGTTCCCCAGGCGTATTACTCAACGACCTCTTCATTACAGGAACGATGGGTGTAGCCCACTCGCTCCAGTCCACTTTGGACAGTACTCCTGAACGTTCCAACCCTTCCAGCTCTGCTTCAACCGCTGGTCTGATCGCATAAGGCACTGGTCTGGCCTTCAGAAACTTTGGGCTTGCATTATCCTCTATTTTAATTGTTGCTGTTATTCCTTTTAGTGTTCCTAGTCCCTCCTGGAACACTTCTTTTGCGTCAGTTAGCATTTTTGACAGTCGTCCATGTTAAGTCTGTGTGTTATATTGAGAATTACTACACAGACCACAAGAGTAAAATTTAACAGGTCTTTACTAGTCGAAGGTCAGGGCGGAACTGCCCAATAAATCATTACACAGCACTTATATACCGGTGTGGTCACCACCGGTATTACAGTATACAGCAGCCAAGATAAAGTAGTGCAACCCTTAAAATAGTTCTCTTAAAGGTGGAAAGGTTACATACACTACAATCCTCCCTTTTTAGCTTAACCGTATATATTCCCCATTAAACATAACATCATAACATATATACACAACTTCATGTAAAAACAGTTCACAGATTCAGTCTCTGAGGCGGCGCCTCCTGCGCCTCCTGACTCGGTCCGGATAATGCCTCGGTGGTGTAGTAGTTTTCGGTGGTGTAGTAGGTTCTTGTTGCTGGGGTGACTCATCTAATAGTCCTTCACTGGACTTAACAGCTTGAACTTTCGTAACTTCAGAACCAGCATTGCTGACTTCTAAAGGCTCGAGTACCTTGGGAAGTTTTTCTATTTCCAGACTGATTTGGCTCAGTTCGGAGGGACCACGTGCGTGACCTGGTAGGGGTGATAATGATTCAGATGAGTCATCATCTTCTGCTTCTTCTCTATTGTCTTCTATTTCCTCCATCACTTCAGCTTTTGCCTCTGCCACCAATTCCCTGAGTGGCTTATTACTGCTGACACTGCTCACAAAAGGGTACTCTTTCTTCTTAGCTTTCAACTGATCGATGAATTTAACATATTCCCTTTCTTGCTCAGCTTTGATTCGTTTGGCCTCATCGCGCAGACGGTTTGTGTGTTCCTGCTCCATTTTCTCAATCAGCTGCTTCTGCTGTCTTCCCAGATTCTCCAACTCTGCGTCAAAGAACTTTTTCTTTGCATTCATCTCTTGCTCAAAACGGCGAATCATTTCTTCTAATTGCTGTTGTAGTTTGAAATTGAGTTGAGTTCGAGCCCGGTGTTCCTCAGAAATGTGCATGTCGGTAGACTGGACAGACGCAGAATTCTCTGTCAAACTATGTTGTTGTTGTTCAGTGGAATTCTGTTCTGATACTTGGTTCTCTCCTGAAGCATTTATGCACTCCTTCGTTTTTCCATCATTAGTCTGCAAGTCCATTTTAGACTTGTCTTTTGCACATGGGCTGGTCTTCCCATCATCAGTTCCAGAGTCTGAGCTGATTGTCTTCACCGAGTTCTCACTCTCTGCTTTGTCACTGTCACTGCTGCATATGCCCTCATCCAATATTCTGGACAATCGTGCAGGTTTGACATCTTTGTTTTTCCCGGAATCTACCGTTATTGCTTTTAGGGACTGCCAGTCCATATTTATTTTCCTGATCCACTCCCATCCCAGAAGTAGTGGACCTCCCTCAGGTAGTACATATATGTCCATTCCTCGGTGTTCTTTGCCCTTGTGTACCACCTTGATTTTTATCTTTCCAATGGGGTATACTCTTTGCCCCGTGTATGTCTGCAATACTATCTCTGTATCCCGTAGGGGAATATGTGTGAATAACCTTCTGTAATCTTGCTTATTCATGACCGTCAACGCCGATCCGGTGTCCAATTCCATCTTCATCTGGACTCCTGCTATCTGAAGTGTGACCCAGATAGTTTGTAGGTCAGCTTCCTTACTCACATTGTGAATTCTCAGACTACCCAGTTCCTTGCTGTTGGAGTCTGAGTCCGAATTCTGTTCATCCAAACTCTTCTCAGCCACCTTATGTACCTTTCTGCACTTTTCCTGCGGTGACTTTTTGTTGCTGGTCTTCTTTCCTGACCGGCATACTTTAGCTATGTGACCAAGCTTGCCACATTTTCTACATTCATGGTTTTTAAACCAGCATTGGTTCTGATCGTGTGTTGTCTTCCCACAACGATAACATTTCATTGTACCCGAAGCCATTTGATCTACGCTGAGTACCGCTGCCTTCAGCTGCATTTCCGCAGTGCCTCTCGCTGCGGCTTCGTGCGATGTTGCAATAGAGACAGCCTTATCAAGTGTAAGGTCATTCTCTTCAAGCAGCCGCTTTTGTGTTCCTTCTTTCGACAATCCACACACGAATTTGTCTCTCAGTGCCTCTGTCAGGCTTTCCCCAAACTGGCAGTATTTCGCTAGCTTACGCAGTTCAATTAAATACTCCGCGTTGCTTTCCTCTTTCAGTTGCGTTCTCGCATAAAATTTAAATCGTTCCGCTAACATCAGCGGTGTGGGGTTCAAATGATTTTTCAGGACAGCCACAATTTTAGCGAAAGTCTGATCCGCCGGTTTAGCTGGTGATAGAAGATGCTTCAATAGCCCGTATGTCTTCGCACCCATTGAGTTTAGTAAGGTTACTGCTTTATCTTCATCTGATATTTTATTTGCCTTACAATATATCTCTATGCGTTCTACATACGTGGCCCAATCTTCAACATCGGGATCGAAATCGTTGATGTTACCACGCTTAGGCATCTTCGCAACCTTCTTGAGAAACACAAAGAAATTCTTCTTTTATTTTTTTTTTCAAAATGGCGGTTTCCCGCGCTTGTCTTCTTCCCCCGCCTACGAAAATGGCGGCTTCCCGCGTTTTGCCTTTCTCCCCCGCTGGCTGTAATGGCGATTGCCGTATTGCTGTGTTCGCCCGCCCCAGCGGTTTTCAAATCGTGCCTCCCAGCCCCTCTTGCAGTCCGGTCCTTTCCCCCGGCTGCGGCTGAGTTCTCCGTGGTTTTTTTTTTAATTTTCTCCCGCGCCTTACGCTGACCCGGTGGCTGCGCCTCGCGGCCTCGGTAGCTGCCCGGCCTTTTTCACCGGTCGCGGTCGAGCTCTCTCTCGACGCTGTTGTGTCTCCCAGCCCGCTTGCAGCCCGGTCTTTCGCACCGGCTGCGTTTACATTCACCGCGGCTCCCGTGCCTTACGCTGCCCCAGTCTCAGCGCCTCTGGCCCCGACTTCTGTCTGGCTATTTTCCCCGGCCGTGGTCGAGTTCTCCGCCCTTATATTCTCCGTTTTTCCCTCCCCTACTTCACAGTCAACGTTGCCGACTGGCTGCTCGTCGCTGATCGGCTTACCCACCACCGTGATAGAAGGGATGATCACTGCCTGTTGCTGATGGAAGGCTTCGTGTCAGAATTCTTCCTTTGCTCTGCAGACCCGAGTCTTCTCTCAGCAGAATGATGAGGGCGGATGCCTCCTCTCGACGCCCGTTAAACTGCCTTGGATGTATCTCTGCCGCAGTGTAAGATCGTACTCGTCGCCACTGTTAAGTCTGTGTGTTATATTGAGAATTACTACACAGACCACAAGAGTAAAATTTAACAGGTCTTTACTAGTCGAAGGTCAGGGCGGAACTGCCCAATAAATCATTACACAGCACTTATATACCGGTGTGGTCACCACCGGTATTACAGTATACAGCAGCCAAGATAAAGTAGTGCAACCCTTAAAATAGTTCTCTTAAAGGTGGAACGGTTACATACACTACAGTCCAGGTGTGACGTCGTCATCCTTTTTGGCCTCCACCTTCAGTGCCTGTATGGAATGCCAATCTAAATGTATCTTCCGGATCCATTCACGTCCTAGCAGTGGTGGTCCTCCATTTGGCAATACATATATATCCATTTTAGGTATTTCCTGACCTTTATATGTCACTTTCACCCTTATTTTTCCTTTGGGGTAGACTTTTTGCCCCATATACGTCTTCAAGACAATCTCTGTAGCTTTCAAGGGTATGTGTGAAAATAGCCGCTTGTAGTCTCTTTAATTTATGACTGTTAGAGCTGACCCTGTGTCCAATTCCATTTCCACTTGGACTCCGTCTATCTTGAGTGTAACCCAGATAGTCTGGTGATCCTCCATTTCGGTTACATTATGTAGTTTCAGACAACCCAGCTCCTTGCTTCCGGAGTCTGTGTCACTTTTCTGTTCGTCTGAACCACTGTCCATCACCTGGTTTACCTTTTTGTACTTCTCCTGTGGAGATTTCTTACTGTTGGTTTTCTTCCCAGACCTGCAGACTCTTGCTATGTGTCCTGCTTTCCCACACTGTCTGCACACTTGGTCTTTGAACCAACAATCTTTCTGGTCATGTGTTGTTCTGCCGCAGCGATAGCACTTCCCTGTTCCATAGGTCATTTCGTTGGTGCCATATTCTTGCGGTCTCCATTGTATCTCTGCAGCGCCCCTTGCGGCTGCTTCGTGTGATACTGCCATACTGAAAGCTTTGTCCAGCGTAAGGTCCTTTTCTGATAGAAGCCGTTTCTGGGTTCCTTCACTTTGTAGCCCACACACAAACTTGTCCCTTAACGTGTCTGCTAGTCCTGCTCCAAACTGGCAGTATTTCGATAGCTTGCGCAGTTCCGTTAGGTACTCAGCATTGCCTTCGTCTTTGTGTTGGTTCCTTTTATGGAACTTAAATCGTTCTGCTATCAGCAGCGGTGTGGGGTTTAAGTGGCCCTGTAGGATTTCTACTATGCTTTCAAAATTCTTGTTTACCGGCTTCTCTGGGGTTATTAGATTTCGCAGTAACCCATAAGTTTTTGCACCCGTGGAATTTAACAGAACCAGTGCTTTATTAGCATCTGGCACTTCATTCGCCCTGCAGTACACCTCAATACGTGCCACATATGTCGCCCAATCTTCGACTTCATTGTCGAACGTAGAGATACTGCCACTCTTCGGCATCCTTGGTTGTGCGTTAACTATCACCAATGGCGCCTCCCGCGCTTCCCCTTCTTCTCCGCTGGCACAAAATGGCGTCTCCCGCGCTTTCCTTCCTTCTCGCGCTCGCCCGTCTTCTCCGCTGCGGCTTTGCAAAATATCGTCTCCCGCGCTCTTCCTTCTTCTCCACGGCTCAATGGCGCCTCCCGCGCTCTCCCTGCTTTTCCGCGGCTCAATGGCATCTCCCGCACTCTCCCTGCTTCTCCGCAGCTCAATGGCATCTCCCCTTGCTTCGCCCCGCGGACCCTGATCAGCCCGTGACCCCTGGCTGTGCTCGGCGCGTTCTTTTCTTGATATTTGTCGACGCCGCTCAGTCTAGAACCCGAATGTTTCTTACCCTCTCTCCGGTTTGCAGTATTTTTCCTCGACGCCGCTCGGTGATCAACCCCCGGCTGCACCCTGCTCTCTTCACCCTCTTTCTTACCCCGTCGACGCTGCCCGGCTCTCTCTCTCTGCCGTCAGTCGGCTCCAGCCGCCGCTGCTTGGGAAGGGTCTGCTCTGGACCTGTCGTCGGTCTCTTACTGCTCGTTGTGGCTGGGGAACCAAGCCCGGCTCTCCACAGCCTCCCCAGCAAAGTTGGATCTCTGCCTGACTGCTGGGCGGTTGCTCGCGGTCGACGCCCGTGTTCCTGGATTCGACTATTTAAAAAAAAAAATTTATGTTGCAGATAGATTTGCATCAACACTCATCGCCACTGTTAGATCCGTGGTTCAGTGGATAAATAATTACACGGATGCTGTACATAAACAAATAACAGGTCTTTACTGGAGGAGGGTAATCTCTAGACTGGGGTACAGAGGCATGCGCACAGCTTATATACCGGTGTGGTCACTGCCGGTACTACAGTATACAGGAGCTGCAAAAAGTAGTTCTGACTTAAAGCACATACACTACAGGCTGGGCTAAGGGAGACAGGGAGGCCCCATGACATGGAGGAGGGAGCTGGTGGAAGGCAAACGACCGATGGTTAGAGATATGAGAGCAACACAGAAAGCTAGTAGGTAAGCTGATACAGCACTGATCCCTTTTATGCGTTTGTGGACTGGCAATAGAAAGCAAAGGTGAAGTTGACAGGTTCCTGTTCTTGGCTTTGGAACTTGATTACTCCATTTACACTTTTACGGTAATTTCAGGGCAATGTCTAAAGGCCTTGAACCAATTCTACCATTGAAGAGTGAATGCACCCTCAGTCTAAAATACTGCGGAGTAAATGTTCTCCCAGGGCGGACTTCGGGCAGCCAGCCGGTGCCCGATAGACCCGATGAAGCACTCAGTCCATTTTGAGGGTCAGGCCCTTTTGGCATTTGCCTGGTGGGCTTCAGGTGGAAAGCGAATGCCCTAAGACTGCACACCAGCTTTGGGCTACCGCACCATCGAGCAGACCAGCAGGCCTCTGGACCTGAAGAAGGTAGGTCCGTTGGGGGGCGGGGTGTCCTATTTTGGGAGAGCGGCAGCAATCCTGCTCCTCCCGATCTCACAAAAATACAGTGAAACTTACCCGTGGCCTCCTCTTTAGCTGGATCTCCAGCAGATACTGGGCAGAGCATACGCAGCACACGCTCTGCCCAGTACTATCCTAAAATGGCAAAGTCCTATGTACCTTGTTGGACCTCGATTTGCATGTTAAAAGGACCTACTGCCAGATTCAGCTGGCCGCCAGTAGGTCCAAGGGATGAATGCGGCGGCCTCAGCGACAGCGGGAATTGGGTCGTCATTTCCCAACATTTTCGGGGCGCCACCATCCCATTTACCCGGGAAAGGCCTCAAAGTCTCCCCCAACAAGTCTACACTGCTTGTGTAAACAGCCTATTACTATTTGTAGTGTATGTACCCGTCTACCTTTAAGGAAACTATTGTATGTAACCGTTCACCTTTAAGAGAACTACTTTAGGTGTGGCACTACTTGTTTGGCTTCTGTATACTGTAATACCGACAGTGACCACACCAGTATATAAGTGTTGTGGCAGGATTGCTGGGGCAGATTCGCCCTGACCTTCGAATAGTAAAGACCTGTTTGTTTGTTATTCCTGAAGTGGCGACGAGTCCGATCGTACCCTGCGGCAAGACTACCAAAGCAACTAAAGAGCGTCGAAGAGAGGCAACCGCCCTCGTCGTTCTGCTGGAAGAAAACACGAGGCTGCAGCAATAGAAAGGAAGAAGACTTAGCAACAAAAGCTTCCATCAGCAACAGGCACTGACTACCCTTCTACCACGGTGCGGAGTGAGCCGATCAGCAGGAAACAAGGCGGCCGCGGAGACTGTGAGTAGGGGAAAGTGTAAAAAATATCCGGAGGATAAGGGCTGTGCACTCGACCACAGTCGAGGGGGAGCGGAGCCGGTCAGAAAGTCGGGTCCAACGGCGTCGTGAGACAGCTGGACCGCAATCGGCGGGAAAAAGCCGGGCAGCGACCGAAGACACGAAGCGCTGAGACCGGGAGCTGGCGCGGGAAGAGAGAAACTCAGCCGCAGCCGGGGAGGGAAGCACCGGACTGCGTGAGGGCTGGGAGGCGAACGGGAACAGAGCATGTGGGAGAGGCAGAGCCGACCAAAGGAGGCTGCGCGAGAGCCAGTCCAGCGGCTGAACTGTCCTCCACCAACGGGGTACCCAGCACCGGTAGAGCCGAGTGTGTGGGAGAGAGAGAGACAGAGCCGAGCAAGGGGAGAGAGACTGCGCGAGAGCCAGTCCAGCGGCTGAACTGTTCTCCACCAACGGGGTACCCAGCGCCGGTAGAGCCGAACGTGTGGGAGAGAGACGGAGCCGAGCAAGGGGAGAGAGACTGCGCGAGAGCCAGTCCAGCGGCTGAACTGTTATCCGTGAACGGGGTGTACCCAGCGCCGGTAGAGCCGTGCGAGCGGGAGAGAGAGACAGAGCCGAGCAAGGGGAGAGAGACTGCGCGAGAGCCAGTCCAGCGGCTGAACTGTTATCCGTGAACGGGGTGTACCCAGCGCCGGTAGAGCCGTGCGAGCGGGAGAGAAAGACAGAGCCGAGTAAGGGGAGCTGTGCGGAAGCCAGCCAGCGGCTGAACCTGTCCACTGTGGGGAAAGCGTACCCCTTCCACCAGGGAAGAAACGCGGGAAGCCGCCATTAGGCGTAGAAGACGACAGAAGCGGGAAACCGCCATTGAAGTGGGCGGGGAGAGAAGGAAAGAGCGGGAAACCGCCATTTTCGCGGGAAAAACCGCCATCTTAGAAATAAACAAATAAATAAGAATACTTAAAGAAATACTTGTGCTGCTCCCAAGGAAAGAAAGATGCCTAAGCGAGGGAATATTAACGATTTTAATTCTGAGATAGAAGACTGGGCCACGTACGTGGAACACATAGAGATTTATGGTGAAGCCAACAAAATAGAGGAAGACGACAAGGCGATAACATTGCTAAACTCGATGGGGGCAAAAACATACGGGCTCTTGAAGCATCTAATAGCACCAGATAAACCGGCGGGTCAGACTTTCGAAGAGATTGTGGCTGTGCTGAAGGACCACTTGAACCCCACACCGTTGATGCTGGCTGAACGTTTCAAATTCTATGCAAGAACGCAGAGGAAAGATGAAAGTAATGCAGAATACTTGGTCGAACTGCGTAGGCTAGCGAAATACTGCCAGTTCGGAGGGAATCTGACAGAGGCACTGCGAGACAAGTTCATATGTGGATTGTCCAAAGAAGGGACGCAAAAGTGACTACTGGAAGAGAACGACCTCACACTAGACAGGGCTGTTCTTATAGCTGCATCGCACGAAGCTGCAGCGAAAGGAACGGCAGAAATGCAGCTGAAGGCGGCGGCACTCGGGGTGGACCAAATTACCTCGAATACAACAAAATGCTATTGTTGTGGGAAGACAACGCACGACCAGAATCAATGCTGGTTTAAGAACCAAGAATGTAGGAAATGTGGCAAACTGGGTCACATCGCAAAGGTATGCCGGTCAGGGAAGAAGACCAACAACCAAAGGAAGCCACCACAAGAAAAGTACAGCAAGGTACACAAGGTGGCTGAGAAGAGTTCAGACGAACAGAATTCAGACTCAGACCCAAACAACCAGGAGCTGGGTAGTCTGAGAATTCACAATGTGGGGAGGGAAGCTGATCTACAAACTATCTGGGTCATGCTAAGAATAGCTGGAGTCCAAGTAAGAATGGAGTTGGACACTGGATCAGCTCTATCAGTCATCAATCGAAGGGACTACCACCGGCTATTCTCTCACATACCCTTAAGGAATACCAAGTTCGTATTACAGACATACACAGGGCATAAAGTCTACCCCATGGGGAAGATAAGAGTCAAGGTGAGAGAGAGGGGTAAAGAACACCCAAGAATGAACTTGTACGTATTACCTGAGGGAGGACCACCACTTCTAGGACGGGAGTGGATTAAGAAAATAGACATGGAATGGCACTATCTAAAAGCCATCACGAGTGAGGACTCGGTACGAGCAATCAGCTCAGATTCTGGAACGGATGACGATAAGACTAACTCAAATATGGAAGACAAGGCTGAAATGGACTTGCCGACTATGGTGGAGAAAACGAAGACAGGCATAAAGGCTTATGCTACCGAGAAGGATAAAGCTTCAGAGCAGAACTCCAGGTTGACAGAGAATTCTGAGCCTGTCCAAATTAAGGACTTATCCACGACGGAAGAACACAGAGCCCGGACTCAAACGTATCGCAAAATACAACAACAATTAGAACAGTTGAGTTACCGTCTCGTACAAGAGATGAAAACAATGGAACAATTCTGGGACACTGAATGGGAGAACCTGGAAAGACAACAGAGGCAGCTAGCTCAAGCTGAGAGCGACCATAGGGCCATCATGGCTAAGTATCGATCACATCTCCCTGATGCTGTTCAAGAGTTAGAATATTTGCAGAACGAAACAAATGAAGAGGAATCTTCAGGCAGCCAGGATTTTATCCCAGTTCCTCTCTACGACTCCTTACAAGCAGAGTGTAAGAAGTTGAAAGAACAGTATGAACAGGCCCAGGCTACAATTCTGGAGGGGGTTAACTCGGCAACCTCCGAAAAGCTAGTTTTAGTGAAAGCATATGAGCAACTAAAGGTTGAACATGAGCAAGAAGTCCAAAGGATGCAGGAAATGTTTGAGGAGCTCCAGGCCAAGACAGACTCATCGGTAGAGATTCCATCCATCGATGAAAAATTGGAGGTGGAAGACATGGCAGAACATGGAATCCAAGAGGTTCAAGAACTCATAAAAGTACTGAAGGAAACCCAAGACAAATATGAGGCGGAAATGACCAGGGTTCAACAACTTGAAGAACATAGTCAACTGGGAATCCGGGCAGTGGAAGGAAAGGCAACTGGAAGAGAAACAGAGACTGGAAGAATGGCCCCTGAACTGGAGCTAGAGAGCATCAAGGCGCAACTTCTTTGAGCGCTTAAATCCCAAGCACCAGAGGGAAAGGTGGATGAAATAGAGAAGAAGCTGATCCACAGTGTCCCCGGGGAAGAGTTAACGACCAGCCAACTCCTTCACAGGCGGAGTGACAAGACTCCACAAGGGGAACACGAGCTTCAGGCTTCAAAGGGAAGGAATTCGGAGCTTCCAAAAGGGATGGAGATAGCTGAGGTGGCAACACAGCTTTTACAAGGATGCCAAAAGGACGTTGAATTACGTCAAATTGAACAGAAGAATGGGGAAAGTAGTTCTGACTTAAAGCACATACACTACAATTCCTCCCTTTTTAGATTAATAATACCCCCTTAATATTCAAATAACAATTACATTTTTACATGTACATTCAATAACAAAAGTCCATTTATAGATTCAGTCTTTGGGGCGGCTTCCTGACCCTTTCGGGATAGCGCCTTTCCGGAGGTTCTTGTTCTTGGTGCAGAGGCGATTCTGACCCCCTTTCATCGGGTAGTTCATCGGGTTCCACTGCTACTGGGTCTGAAGTAGATACTACCGGTATGTCGGGTTCATCCCTAGGTACTCGAGACATGGGGTTGAAGCATTCCTGTGATGCTAAGATCTGATCGACGTGGCGTCTCACAATGTTCTCCCCGACATCCACAGTGTACATTAATGGCCCCTGCCTTGTACATATCATTCCGGGTTGCCACTTCTCTGTTCGATAGTCCCGGGCCAAGACTGGTTGCCCTACATTGAAGCTCCTTGTCGGCTTCTCGTTGATGTGCTAGAATTGTTTGTCCTCAACATTTCTTCGTACATTTGGTCTGAGCAAGTCCAGACGAGATCTCAACCTTCGGTTAAAGAACATCATGGCCGGGGTCTGGTTGGTAACTGCATGTGTTGCGTTTCGGTAGGCTAATAAGAAACTGTCCATCTTATGCTGTAGTGGAATTTCCTCGTCGCACATGGCCTTTTTCGCCTTCTTAAAGGTTTGTACGAACCTCTCAGCCAATCCATTGGTGGCTGGATGATACAGGGCGGATGTGTAATGCCTTACCCCATTCCTTTTCATGAATTTTTGGAACTCATCGGACACAAACTGTGGTCCATTATCAGAGCAGATCTGCTCTGGCAACCCGTTCCTGGTAAATATGGTCCGTAGGACTGCAATCGTTTTCTCTGTAGTGGTTGAAGACATCTTTATCACCTCAGGCCACTTTGAATGAGCATCCACTGCTATTAAGAACATTGAGTCCATGAATGGACCAGCGAAATCAATGTGCACCCGTTGCCATGGAGAGGAGGGCCACTCCCATGGGTGTAGAGGGGCATGTGGTGGTGCATTTTGGACCTTCTGGCATCCTAAGCAGCTCTTAGTTAGGTCTTCGATTTGTTGATCGATTCCCGGCCACCACACATAAGCCCTAGCTAGGCTTTTCATTTTCACTCCCCGCAGATGACCTTCATGTAGCTCATTTAGCACTCTCTCCCTTAACTTGGGTGGAATCACCACTCTGGATCCACACATCACTGTCCCCTGGCATACTGACAGCTGTTTTCTTCTGGATGAGAATGCTGGCAACAGTGAGTCACCATGTGCTGGCCATCCCCTCACCGTCAATTCATATACCCGTGACAGCATCGGATCATTGCGGGTCTCCTTCTCTATATCCGCGTTTGTTACTGGCAATCGTTCAATTATCGACGAATAAAATATCTCGATAGGGTCCACTGCTGGTGCTTCCTCCACAGTAGGCAGTGGCAGGCGCGATAGCCCATCAGCGTTCCCATGCTGTCTCATGCCTTTATATTCTATTTCATATTGATTCGCCCCTAGAAACAGGGACCATCTTTGTAACCACTGTGCAGTCATTACTGGCATGCCCTTCTTAGGATTAAAGGTGGAGACAAGTGGTTGGTGGTCAGTCAGCAAGGTGAACTTCTGTCCGTGCAGATATTGGTTGAATTTTTTTACTCCCCATACTAGGCTGAGGGCCTCCCTGTCAATCTGGGTGTAGTTGCGCTCGGCTGAGGTTAGTGACCGAGACGCAAAGGCTACTGGCCTCTCCAACCCGTCTGTGAATTTGTGCGACAGCACCGCTCCAATGCCTTAGGGTGGTGCATCACATGCCAAACGAATTGGTAGTGCTGGGTTGAAATGGGCCAACACCTCTTCTGATGTGATCAATTCTTTACACTTCTGGAAAGCTCGTCTACGTTCGTCATCCCACTTCCATGGTACCCCTGTTTGCAGTAGGGTGTTCAGCGGGTGTAATACCGTAGACAAATTTGGTAAGAACTTGTGGTAATAGTTTACCAGCCCGAGGAACGACCTCAGTTGTGACACATTTTCCGGTGCTGGAGCCTTGACTACTGCCTCTATCTTGTCAGGGGACTTAAGTAACCCCTCTTCATCGATGACGTGGCTGCAATATGAGATCTGTTTCTGGAAAAACTCGCACTTGTGGCGATTAGCTCGTAACCCATATTCCTTTAATCTGGCGAGCACCTTCTCCAAGTTAGCGAGGTGATCACCGTCATTTTCGCCCGTGACCAAGATGTCGTCCAAATAACACTGGGCCCTTGGAATCCCTTGCAGGACCTGATCCATCGCCCTTTGCCAGATAGCCGGAGCTGAGGCTACTCCAAACACCAGCCGGTTGTATTGATAGAGACCTTTATGGGTGTTGATCGTAAGGTAATGTTTCGAAGCTTCTTCTACCTCCATTTGCAAGTACGCCTGGGCTAGATCAATTTTGGTGAAGCGTTTACCACCAGATAGCGAGGCGAAAATATCCTCAATTCGTGGAAGCGGATATTGCACCGTGTGAAGGACTGGGTTCACTGTCACCTTAAAATCCCCACAGATGTGGACCTTCTTAGGTTCCCCAGGCGTATTACTCAACGACCTCTTCATTACAGGAACGATGGGTGTAGCCCACTCGCTCCAGTCCACTTTGGACAGTACTCCTGAACGTTCCAACCCTTCCAGCTCTGCTTCAACCGCTGGTCTGATCGCATAAGGCACTGGTCTGGCCTTCAGAAACTTTGGGCTTGCATTATTCTCTATTTTAATTGTTGCTGTTATTCCTTTTAGTGTTCCTAGTCCCTCCTGGAACACTTCTTTTGCGTCAGTTAGCATTTTTGACAGTCGTCCAGGTGTGACGTCGTCATCCTTTTTGGCCTCCACCTTCAGTGCCTCTATGGAATGCCAATCTAAATGTATCTTCCGGATCCATTCATGTCCTAGCAGTGGTGGTCCTCCATTTGGCAATACATATATATCCATTTTAGGTATTTCCTAACATTTATATGTCACTTTCACCCTTATTTTTCCTTTGGGGTAGACTTTTTGCCCCGTATACGTCTTCAAGACAATCTCTGGAGCTTTCAAGGGTATGTGTGAAAATAGCCACTTGTAGTCTCTTTGATTTATGACTGTTAGAGCTGACCCTGTGTCCAATTCCATTTCCACTTGGACTCCGTCTATCTTGAGTGTAACCCAGATAGTCTGGTGATCCTCCATTTCGGTTACATTATGTAGTTTCAGACAACCCAACTCCTTGCTTCCGGAGTCTGTGTCACTTTTCTGTTCGTCTGAACCACTGTCCATCACCTGGTGTACCTTTTTGTACTTCTCCTGTGGAGATTTCTTACTGTTGGTTTTCTTCCCAGACCTGCAGACTCTTGCTATGTGTCCTGCTTTCCCACACTGTCTGCACACTTGGTCCTTGAACCAACAATCTTTCTGGTCATGTGTTGTTCTGCCGCAGCGATAGCACTTCCCTGTTCCATAGGTCATTTCGTTGGTGCCATATTCTTGCGGTCTCCGTTGTATCTCTGCAGCGCCCCTTGCGGCTGCTTCGTGTGATACTGCCATACTGAAAGCTTTGTCCAGCGTAAGGTTCTTTTCTGATAGAAGCCGTTTCTGGGTTCCTTCACTTTGTAGCCCACACACAAACTTGTCCCTTAACGTGTCTGCTAGTCCCGCTCCAAACTGGCAGTATTTCGATAGCTTGCGCAGTTCCGTTAGGTACTCAGCATTGCTTTCATCTTTGTGTTGGTTCCTTTTATGGAACTTAAATCGTTCTGCTATCAGCAGCGGTGTGGGGTTTAAGTGGTCCTGTAGGATTTCTACTATGCTTTCAAAATTCTTGTTTACCGGCTTCTCTGGGGTTATTAGATTTCTCAGTAACCCATAAGTTTTTGCACCCATGGAATTTAACAGAACCAGTGCTTTATTAGCATCTGGCACTTCATTCGCCCTGCAGTACACCTCAATACGTTCCACATATGTCGCCCAATCTTCGACTTCATTGTCGAACGTACAGATACTGCCACTCTTCGACATCCTTGGTTGTGCGTTAACTATCACCAATGGTGCCTCCCGCGCATCCCCTTCTTCTCCGCTGGCACAAAATGGCGTCTCCCGCGCTTTCCTTCCTTCCCGCGCTCGCCCATCTTCTCCGCTGCGGCTTCGCAAAATGGCGTCTCCCGCGCTCTTCCTTCTCCGCGGCTCAATGGCGTCTCCCGCACTCTCCCTGCTTCTCCGCGGCTCAATGGCGTCTCCCGCGCTCTCCCTGCTTCTCCGTGGCTCAATGGCGTCTCCCCTTGCTTCTC